>NC_056523.1:89103418-89109092 GCF_019175285.1 Sceloporus undulatus | reverse complement strand
ATATTGATGTGAAATCAGTGCTACCACTCAAACTTCAGTTTCATTCAGGTCAAGAGCAAACTCATTAATCTGAATAATGCCAGATACATTTTTAGTATTAGTATAAAATAGTGATGAAGTAATGTATAATAGAAGAATGACACACAGAGTGAACAAATAGGATACATCTAATTGGGGGGTACTTGGCAGACTTATTTCTATACAAACAAACCTGGAATAAAATAAAGAAGGAATTTTGAGATAATCCACTATTATTTCTATTAGCATTCACAATAAAATGATACAATGAAAAGGAAATGTGCTCAAAAAGCAAACTATAGCCCGGAATAGATGGGCCTTAGAGGCGCCCTTGTCACATGCGAGGGTTGCCTGGCAGGCAGAGTGCCCACATGGCTGGCAGCCCTCACATGTGACAAGGGGGCTGCAGCTGTGGCACGCCCACCAGACACAGCGCATAACAGTGACATCGCTGCTGCACCACTTCCAGATGGGGTGACGCATCTGCGATGTCATTGTGACATCTCTCGCGCTTTGCAGTGTTGCAGTGACACTGCAAAGAGGAGCTGCTTCCGGGCGCTCCTTTTTTGCTCCACAGGAGCGTCGCACAATTTGGTTGTTGCAGCGCTCCTGTGGAGCAAAGAGAGGTGCCATGGAGGCGCCTCTTTCTGGCGGTGTGTACCCCGCCTAAATAACTAGGGTTTCTTTTTTTTAAAAAATATCTTTATTAATTTTTTAATATTATCACATTAATCCACAAATTTACATAATACATTTAAATAAACTTTATAACGTTTACACCCGATGTTTCTGGCGTCATTACTTCCTGTCTTCTTAAAAAAATAAACTTCTTTGTGTTGAAATCCCCGTTTTCTTACTGCTTCTTGCTTACACAATTTCTTTTGATTGAATCTAAGCATATCAGAACAAAAACCCATAGCGTCCCTAATACATTTACTCAAATTATGCGTGTCTCTTTAAATTCTCCCAAATATATTTAAACCAAATAATCCTGTTTAGAACTATCTTCACTTACTATTTAATACCTGGTTGCTTTCCTCAAAAATCAGACAAAAAACAAAACAGTTCCCTCAGTCCTCAAGTTTTTTATGTAATCATACTTGCCAGGTTTACATCTAGACCCCATCTTTTTTGTAGGAATACCACTATCTGTGCCCATTCCTTGTCTATTTTATCTTTCTTCTTATCATTCAGTCTATATGTGAGTAGATCCAATTATTTTATATCACTTAAGCAGCTGTACCGGACTCTAGTGGTAGCCGCCCACCCCTGGAAAGGCTCTGAGGTTCTCGACTACTAGGGGGGACAGTGTTGCAGCCTCTGGGGGGGCGTTTCAGGTCTGGTGCAGCTGCTGGGTGAACAGGAAAGGGAGGTGACACCCTTTCTTGCTAGACCAGCAGCCATGCTAATCCTTCTGGATGTACCACCTCACTGGGTGGCACCCCGAGGGGGTGTCACCATGTGGCCTGAACCCTCCACACACCTTAGTAACACTTCTGCAAGAAGTAAGGAAAGTCAAGGGAAGTAATAGTGCCACTCTATTCTGCTTTGGTCAGGCCTCACCTGGAATACTCTGTCCAGTTCTCGGCACCACAATTCAAAAAGGATGTGGAGAAACTGGAGCATGTCCAAATGAGGGCAACTAAGATGGTGAAGGTTCTGGAAACCGTGCCCTATGAGGAACGACTTAGGGAGCTGGGGATGTTTAGCCTGGAGAAGAGAAGGTTAAGAGGTGATATTATAGCCCTGTTTAAATATTTGAAGGGATGTCATATTGAGGAGGGAGCAAGCTTGTTTTCTGCTGCTCCAGAGACTAGAACGTGGAACAATGGATGCAAACTCAAGGAAAAGAGATTCCACCTCAACATTATGAGGTACTTCCTGACAGTAAGGGCAGTTCGACAGTGGAACACACTCCCTCGGAGTGTAGTGGAATCTCTCTCCTTGGAGGTCTTTAAACAGAGGCTGGATGTCCATCTGTTGGGGATGCTTTGATTGGGAGTTCCTGAATGGCAGAATGGGGTTGGACTGGATGGCCCTTGTGGTCTCTTCCAACTCTGATTCTATGATTCTATGATTCTGTGAGCATGCAAAGGTGCAAATGAGGCAAAGAAAGTGCAGCCGCAGATAGGTGTAGCTACAGAGCAAGGGGAGGAAGCATTGTGAAGGCACAAGGTAAGGAAAGATTAGAAATGAGATAAGTTAGGGTAGAAGGTGCAGTGGGAGGCTATAAGGAACAAGAGAGATAGGTACAAGGTGAAGCTAAAGTGCAAAGGAAGGAGATGTGGTTTGCATCGTTGTCCTCACTTTCCTCTGCATTTCCTCCTGTGAATCAGATGGCAATTATTGTCAGGGGCTTCCTGTGATAATTTCATGGATCTGTGAATTTTTACCAAAAAAAAAAAAAATTAACAAAAATACTGTGGCAATCTGATAAGAACGCAGTAGAAGTGGTTGTGCATAATGCAAAGTCATTATTACCATCGCACAAATATACAAGGCCATTTTATAGTCTAGCTAGTAATCCCCACAACAACCCTGTAAAATGGATTTTCTGAGAGGCAGTAATCTTCCAAGATCATATGGCAAAACAAGGATTTGAACTTGGGTCTCTCACTTCCAGGTCCAGCACTTTAAATATTAATATATACTGGTTCTTTCAGAAGAGTAATTATTATAAAAATAATACTAAGGCTGAAATATAGCTGTAGATAATATTTTAATTATTAATGTGCTAAATTTGCATATTGAGAATACAAATAAATAATCTGAATAATTGTAATAATTTGCATAATTTACAAGTTAGATGCACATATTTGTGGGTGGAATATGGCATCCCTAATGATAATGACTGCTCATATAACATAAGCCAAATATAAAACGCAGTCCCAAAGTTCTAAAACTAGATGAATGGATTTTCAAAAGGTCAAAGAACTGGCTAATTATACAAAAATCTGCAGGAAACATTAAAATTCAGATGAATTAATGGAAGCCATACCAAAAAAAATTGTATTGAGAATTCATTATGTCCAAATTTACATTGTTCTTTCAGTCTTAAGAAGACTTGACAGGTTTGCTACTGCAGCTCCTTAAATGATATCAGAAACAACTGACTGACTATAAAGTTTTGTGAATGCTATGTTCCCATTGTGAAGTTGTTGCTTTATTGTTGTCAGTGAGGAAGATATTGTCAACATGTTTAAAAAACAAGGCAGGCAACCCACCACCTCAGATATGAGTTGATCCACAATGTTTTCTTGAGCCAAGGAAATTACACCAGTCTTTTACTTTTTTGATGGGGTCAGATGGGTGGGAGTGTTGGGATATATAGCAACTTCGCATGCTGAGACCTTCTAGTAATGGATGTCTATGGTAGTTGTATTGCTTACTAACAGCCCCTCCTCATTTCCTGTTTACCCAAAGAGAGCACATCTCATATTTTGTCCCTGAAGAACCACCATCATCTCTTACCCTGCCCTTTGTCCAGAAGAGATGCCTGCATGCTGAGAGAAACTTTCCTTAAGATGCATATAGCTTATCTTTTTTTTCTACCTCATCTTTTGCAACATGAAGCTAGACCTGTGTATCTCTTCATACACCTGATTTTCTAAGTACACAAATTTATTTTCACTCTAACCAAGTGACTTTGTGTTTTGATTGGGGACACATGGGCTGGGAGATATAGTGGACCTAGTTTCCTCTGCTCACCCATATTTCGCTGTGTTTGCTCTGCTAGTGAGATTAATCAATCTCTCCCACTTTCCTGAGTTTCTAACAATTCTCAACAAAGTGATATTTTCCAACAGGGAGGACACAGTCTATTAAATATATGCACATTGGTTGTGGCACAGCTCCTGATTACAACGTTAATGTATTGCATTCCTTTCCATGCCTGTGGGATCTCCTACTCATCCCTGGACATCATGTTTCTCTTCAGATACATATGGTGCATAGTGCTACTTACTGATTTGGCAAGCAATAAGTACTAGTCATTATCACACTGAGTTGGACTTTAGAAGACTGAGACTGAGGCATGCATATATTAAACCTTCTAGGTAAAAAATGGAATATAAAAACAACTATTGGATTATTCAGATCATGAATATTATAAAAGATATGCTCATAATTTAAAACCTAGACCTTGTTTCTGTAAATGTGTTTCAGCCTTCAAAGGAGTTCCACAAATCCTTGATGAACTAGAGTTTACTTGGTTATGAAAGAGACACCCACACTCAAAATGATCACAACAAGTTCCACAAACCCTTGATGAACTAGAGTTTACTTGGTTATGAAAGAAACGCCCACACTCAAAATGATCACAATTGACCTTTTAAAAAACATAAGAAACCCATGTGAAGAATAAATCATTTTAAGTTCCTCCAGCTACTAAAAAACCTTCCACACCACAGTCTCTTAACCAGGCCAATTATGTAGAATGGAGAGCTAATTGACCTTGCTTTAAAATTTAGGGAGAACAAATTAACCTCCCACTCTTTCCATTCGCTTTCCTTGTGATGCCCTGCCATGGCCTTTCTGACAAAGGGATCCACCAAAGACATCATCAGAGAGTTTAAAAAGAGAAATGGGGAGGGGGAGGAACAACAACAACATTTCTCAGAGCATAGACACATTTCAATTGTGCCTGCCTCGGAGGAACTGTGTTGCTGCTGTTGTTGTTGCCGCTGGCCAGGCGCCTCCGGGTGAGAGACACAGGGCATCACCATCGCCACAGGGGACGCTCGGACTGACCACTTTGGCATCAGCAGCAAGCCAGACCACCGAGATGAGTAACACCTGGGAGCGGGGGAAGGGGCGTGCTGGTGGGAGCGCACGCAATCCGCCGCCCTGCTTCTTCCCCGTCCCAACCCTGTGCCTGCCCGAGGAACTGTTGGCTGCTGCTGTGTTGCCCTGTTGCTGCGGGCGCCTCCCTGGCGGAAGACACCACGCAGTCGCGCATCGCCACAGGAGGACGCCTTCGGACTGGACCATCTTTGGCATTCGCAGCAAGCCAGAACCACGAGATAGTAACACCTGGGGAAGCGGGGAAGGGGCGTGCTGGTGGAGCGGCACAATATACACCTGCCGGCTCCTTCCCCGCCAAACCCCCTGCCTGCCTCGGAGGAATGTGTTCGCTGTTTTTTTTGCTGCTGTTGCTGCCGGGCGCCTCCCGGTGGGAGAGGACACCAGCCGCAGTCGCGCATCGCCACAGGGAGGACGCCTTCGGACTGGACACTTCACAAGCGCAACGCTCATTAAGCAGCCATTTGTCCTGTGGGGGGGGCAGCTTGAGCGTGCCCCCGAGCGTGTTGGGTATTGTCGGGTATTTATGTTGAGCTATTGTCAACTGGCGGTATTGAAGATTATGTGAATTTTGATATGTATGAGATTGTAATGTATTGTATTGAGATATGTTGTTATTTCACTGTTGTACACCACCCGATGTTTCAAGGGCGGATATAAATAACCTTATTATTTTATTATTATTAATTATATTAGTATTATTATTATAATTGAAAATTTCAGTAATGGCAGGCTTCCAACCAGCTAAAAATTCAGCTCCTCCCTGTGTGCTGTTTACGATATGATCCCAATGTTTTGATGTAGAGCTCTCTGCTCCAGATTGTTTTATTTTACAATGCTGTATATATCATGTTAT
>NC_056523.1:89097615-89101395 GCF_019175285.1 Sceloporus undulatus | reverse complement strand
AGTGTATTGAAATGAGAAGGATTCAACCTAAGATTTGGATAGCACACCTATATTTGATATGGCAAAATCAAAATGAATAGAAATTTTAAAGTTAACTATATTAGGAAGTCATTGGCGGGTTACAAACCGCCATAAAATACGTATTGACTACGTATTAGGGTTAGGAAGGGGTGGTGCTTCCGCACCCCTCTAACCCTAATACGTAGTCAATACGGAAAATATGGCGGCGGCCGTTCCACATGGCCGCCACCATATTGATGTAGCGGACGCTATGCGTCCGCACGTCGTGCGGCACTTATGACGTCGCGAGTGCGCCATTGGCGCCTCGCGGCTTCATAACTGCACCGCAGGAAGAAGCTCCATTTTGGAGCTTCTTTTTTGCTCCACGAGGGAGTCGCGCGGTTTGGCTGCTGCGACTCCCTCGCGGAGCAAACAGCAGTGCCGGGAGACTGCCGCAAAGCGGCAGTTTGTAACCCACCATTGTTGAGAATCTGGGAAAAAATAGAATTTATAGAAGAATTCTGCTTTGGATATCTCTATAGGAAGCTTTCCCCCCTTTTTTCTTTTTGAAAATGGGGAGACAGATAAGACATGAATGCAATATAAAGATTTACTGTTTAAACACCATCAATATGGTTATAAGGTGAAGTCTAGAAGGGATTTAGAAATAGAAGGGATAAACTGCAACTGGTTCACTTACAAACAGCTGATGGAAAGATACGAAATGGATTTAAAATTGGAAGACTTTGCAAGAGATGAGAAAAGGAAAACATTGGATGGCAAAACTTTATAAAGCATCCTAGGGATAAAATTTAGAAGAGGAAATTATCAAAGATATGGCGATAAAAAGGGCCCAAAACATCAGACATGTAACAGAAATAGAACAATGGAAGAAATCTCGGGGAATGAGCAATAAATTTATGTTAGGTCAAGATTTTTAAATGTGCATTATCTGCACACCCCACCCCAAAGCGGCTGAAAGCTTCTCTTTCTTGCCTGTCTGTTTCATGCCCAGTTTGAGCTATTGGCATTTGATCCATCCTGCACTTTTTTAATATTTTCCTTTCTTTTTGAATCCTAATCCTTGGAGAAAAGAAGAATATAAGATAAAATGAATGAATGAATGAAGTAGATGAACACACTACCTAGTTAAGGAGAAAAGTTGCATGAACAGCATGAGGCATATTTCTGTCTCCACTCCCTCCTCCAAAAAACTTAGAAAATTTAAGTGTCATATAAAGTCAAAGGACAGAACGAGGCAAATATTTCCACCCCTCTCCTCTCCTGTTCAAAAGTTTGAATGAAGCTTTATCTTATTACTTTACATTTTTTCATGCTTAAAAATGATGTTCAGGTTTGGGGAGGAGGGAATGGATACAGAAGGAAATGAAGAGGTCTTGCTTTGCTTCTTGTTCTGTTTACACAGGCACCAGAAAAATGATCAGGTAATGATCAGAAAATGATCTCCTGCCCCTTCTCATTTTCTATCCTTACAGTATTCTGAAATATTACAAGTGGGACCCACAACATTACATTCAGTGCCAACCATACACCTTCCTGTTATGAAACCTTTAATATGTGTAAACAAACCTACTTCATATGTTTTTATCAAAGAAGATTCAATGTGCTTTATTTCTCTGCTAGACCCTGTGTGTGTAGATGGGACAGGACTCACCTTCTGTTTATGAATACTAATCACTCTCCTGGTGAGGTACACTATAATGGTTCACATCCCCTGACACTTCTGGGATATGTAGTCCATCCACATCCCCAATGTTTGCCATTTTCATTCCAAAGAGAGCAGTTGTAGAGACTGAGAATGTTCAGTGCTCTCCATACTTGTTAAGGTAGTCATCACTGTTGATGATATCTCCTCCTTAGACCTTTCCCCTCTAACTTTTCCCCAAAGATTTGGCAGACTCTGAGGTCCCCCCAAAGAATGTCAGTTCCTGTTTCACAGCAACCCTCCTTTTGGCTTCAGTTCCATTGGCAAGCACCAAAAAAGGCGTGAGACAGACCGCCAAGAAATGGCGGTCTGCCGGCACCCGTTTTTGCTCCCCAGGGACAGCACTGTTAGAAAAACTCTTTGTTATGAGTGATGTCTCTTACACTGTGGTTCTGAACTGGTATCAACTGGAACAGATGCAGTCTTCTCTGGAACTCAGGAACAAAGTAACTTCAACATAGATTTTCACTCAAATGAGGGTTTATTGATTTTGTTGCTATTTACACATTCACAGCAGGCTACTATACATCTTTTCTCTTTCAGAGTCCATGCTAGAAAAAAAAACACCCTGAACATGACATCAGTCTCTCAAAAGATCAACTTTTCCACCAAGTGGACACACTTCTTTCCCATGAAGTCACCATGGAACACAAGAGTATAACAACAACATGTTATGCTTATTTTTTGTTTCTGCCATTTGTCCTTGAACACTTGTTCTTCCAGGCCTAGACTTCCTGGCCTTTAACAGAAACTGCGCCAGGAACCATTTTAAACTTTAGTTAACCATTGTCACATCTGAACATTTTTAATAGAAATGGAAATATATATTAACAAGCACAGCCCCCAAATGGCATGCCGCCACTGGGGAGCAAAAAGAACCCAGAATTCCAATGGATGCCGCATGGCACTTATGTCACAATGGCGGCCCCCATGTACACGGGCCGCTGCCATTGTTACGCCAGCGCCAAGTGGTAGGGTTGTGGGGCGTGCAGTTGCTCCACCCCCCGGGCAACCCTACTATATGTCCAGGCTGGCGCAAAGTGCTGGTCTGGAGCAGGCCTAAATTTGCTATTATCAGATTGCCAAATACAAAGTGCTGGATAACAAGTCAAAAATTATATAATCCAAATGTTTAAAAGCTAACAAAAGCCACAATAACATTGGCAAGCTCATTCCAGAGTAAAGGACATGAGTGTAGACGTGTGTGTGTGTGTGTGTGTGTGTGTGTGTGTGTGTGTGTGTGCGTGCGTGTGTGTGTGTGTAAGAGAGAGAGAGAGAGAGACTAATATCCCATTGCATTACTAAACTTATTGATTTCTTCCAAAGAATAGCCTATTTCTGGGAACCAATGTTATTTGTGGATTAGTTTATTTCTGCTGAGTCCTTCACATAAATTCAGATTTTTCGGCAATATTTGCCACCTTTAGAGGTACTTTGAAACAGCTTACATAATTCTATTTTCCAGTACCTGCCGTATCTATTTCAAGCCATGAGGGGAAAAAATGTTAAATAATATCCACGGGAAATGGGAAATTGAAATCTTCCATCTGATTCCATTATGTACCTCTCATGCCCAGACTGTGAGAAAGTACTTCCAAGGCACCTTAATTTCCACCAAAATATAAGGTCATTGGGGCCTTTATTTAAGGATACATTTGTGTTTATAGAGATATGTGAATCAATCAAATTCGTT
The DNA here is from genome assembly GCF_019175285.1 of Sceloporus undulatus. NCBI lineage: Eukaryota > Metazoa > Chordata > Lepidosauria > Squamata > Phrynosomatidae > Sceloporus > Sceloporus undulatus. The sequence goes on along the minus strand of NC_056523.1, from coordinate 89,097,976 downwards.
TTAATTTGTACAAACCAAAAAGACAAGTCTGCAGTTTTGCACAGAACTAGTTTCTGTAGTATATCCAATTGATTTTTAGAAAATCATGTAAGAATCATTTAGGGATGTGAGATGTGTGAAATTGCTTATTCGCCCTCCATACTGGAACCCAAAGGAACACTAATGGGATACTGAAATAGGATGTAATGGGAGCTGTGAATCAAGACCCCGGAGAATTCCATCTCTGTATGTTTTTTCCAAAACTTTTAGTCAGCATAGAGAGCATATTAATGTTGCAAAGATTGTTGCTCCTTGCTTAAATTAGAAAATACACATAAATGTTTGAAAGAAACCTTGTAGCACTCAGTGGATTCCTTCAACT
>NC_056523.1:89082271-89094615 GCF_019175285.1 Sceloporus undulatus | reverse complement strand
GCGCATCGCCACAGGGAGGACGCCTTCGGACTGGACCATCTTCACAACTGCGCAACTGCTCAGTTAAGCAGCCATTTTGTCCTGTGGGGGGGCAGGCACTGAGCTGTGCCCCGGCTAGCGTGTTGTGTATTGTCGTTGTATTTTTATTGTTGAGCAATTTGTCGCTGGCTGTATTGAGAGATGTATTGTGAAATGTTATTGATATGTATTGAGATATGTATTAATATGTATTGTATTGAGATATGTATTGTTATTTTCACTGTTGTACACCGCCCTGATGTTTCAAAGGGTGGTATATAAATAAACCATTATTATTATTATTATTATTATTATTATTATTATTATTAATTGAAATGTTTCAGATAATGGCAGGCCTTCCCAACCTAGCTAATAAATTCTAGCTTCCTCCCTTTGTGCATGTTTACGAATATGATCCCAATTTTTTTATGTAAGTCTCTCTGCCTGCCAGATTGTTTTTAATTTTAACCTAATGCTGTATATATCATTTTATTGTTTTTAAACTTTGATTGTTTAATTGTAGTTTTAATATTGGGAAGGGGGTTGGGAAGGGATCAATTAGTATTTTATTGTATTTCTAATGCATTTTTACTGTTGTAACCTAACTGTTTACAAATCATTTATTATTAAACAGCAGTATTTAAGTTGTTTGGAAATAGATTAGATTACACACTTTATTCCACTTGTTTCATTATGCTATAGAAACTCATTTTTTGTTTTAAAATGTACATTTCAAGGGGTGAGGATAGTAATAAGATACACATTCTTCAAGATTGGTCACACACACACACACACACACACATTTAGAACATAAAACGTAAAACTGAACAGTTAAACAGTGCAGAAGTAAAACACCAGACTGAATCATCAGTCCATCTAATCCAGCAGCCTGTTCCATTGAACAACAGATGGTTGGAGGTAAGGCACAGGCATTCCAATGAGCAGGTAGGAAACAAACATCCAAAGTTTGTTTTCCCCTAATCTCACTTATGTTAAGCTTGGTTAATGTTGTGAATGTAGGTTCTTAGCAGGTTGTATCAGACCAGCTGGGATCATATTTCTCTCCAAAGAACAAAAGCCAGCAGGCAATATTTTAATAGCATTGTCAGACTAGAAAATAAGGACAATTTAAAAAGAAAGAGAATATGTGTATTTTTCATAAACCCACCACACTATTTTACAAACTAGCATCCATCCTGAATTTTCCTGAATCCCTGCTGAATCTCATCTAGTACTCAGTGAAGAAACAATAAAAGTGCTGATACATTAACATATAAGCCAAGTACCTCAGATCATACTAGACATCTGAGAAGTGTATTAAGGCCCAAATTCAAACATCTCTTTCCAACTTCTTCTGATATGTTCAGCCTGTCAATGCATGTTAGCACGACTAACAAGTTTACGTATGCTTAAATATGCGGAAGGCACCAGTTCTCATCTGATCTTGGAAGCTAATTAAGATGAGGCCTTGGTTAGTACTTGAATGGGGGACTACCACGGAATACCAAGAGCTGTAAGGGTTTTTTGTGGGTTTTTCAGGCTATGAACCCACAAAAAACTATGGATGCCAGCCATGAAACCCTTCGACTTCACCACTGTAAGGTTTATTTCAGAGGAAGGCAATGGCAAATCAACTGGTAGTAGTATTTGTCCAAGAAAATCCTATGAAATCTATGGGATCACTACAACCCAAGAATCAACTTGAAGGCATGTGCACATGAACACACACACTGCAGGGTCTTAAGTAGGGGCCACATTCACAATGAAATCATCCCTGTTAGTACACTTTCAGCCTATTAAAGATTTAGATCCAGAGTCTGGCCTTACTCCTGAATACTCTCCCAAACAAAAATTCCCAGGTTTCTGCTGTACTCCAGTATTTCTGGAAAAGATAGCTGGAATCCTTTATATATCCTGTTGCTTTCTAACCATGGTAATTACATACCTACATAGTGAATCCCAGCTTGACCCTCTCATTCCTTACTTACCAGTCAACAGATGCTGTGATTGAAGGAAATCTGCTTCCCTGTTGCTTAAGAATTGGCTTTGCACACCTTTGCATGAGCAATCTCAAGCAAAGCAGGCAGAAAAAGGGTCCCTGTTGCAATCCCACATGAGGGGAGGGGTGGTGACACTGTCAGTTAGCTCTTTCCTGATTGATGTGGGAGCAGACCCCTATTGATCACAGTGGCTGCTGACTGTTAAGTGGAGATTATGGGTTACCTAGAGCTACTGATCAGTAAGTGAGTATTAGGAGCTATGTAGGGATCATGAATATGAAGCAATTACAAATTTGTAACTCTCATTTATGCATTTGTTACTATCATTAGGATTCTGGCCAATGAATCTAATCACAGATACAGATACATGTCAATTATATCATGTTTGGGCTACTGTAATATACTGTATATGGGACTGCTTTTGAAAAATGTTTTGAAGCTTCAGGCAGTTCAGAATATTGAGGCCAGACTTTTGACAAGGACTTGTCACAGGGAGCCTTGTGACTCCCTTGCTCCAAAATTTTCACTGGCTACTGGTTTGTTTCCCACAACTGAAAATACTGGGTACGCGGTTTGGAACACAGGCAATTTGAAGTACTATATTTCTCCCCATGATTCTGCCAAAATTAGTATCTTCAGGAAACATCATTTCTAAATAGCTGCTTACAGACTATGGGATATCCTACTCAATAAAGCTGGGAAGACTACTCTTTTATTTCTTGCCTGGCAAGCAATGAGCTTTGTACTCAGAGAGGCTGTTTGCCTCTAAGTGGGCTATTACTGAATGCGGTTCTTTCTGGATGGATGCTTAGACACACACACACACACACACACACACACAGAGAGAGAGAGAGAGAGAGAGAGAGAGACTTTGATCTGATTTAATATTTCAATTGTCAGCTCAATTTTGCTTGAATTTTGGCAGCCTCGGGTGTCATATTTGTGGCAGAAAAGCAGGATATTATTTTAATAAATAAGTAAATCTCATAAATGGACACATTGATCAATAAGACAACAACCTAAACTTATTATTGGAACCAACTAAAGCCTGCAGTGATGCTTTTAACAACTTTTTTGTGGACAAAATCTCTGGATGCGGGCATTACAACAGAAATAGAAAGAGAGGTGTCCAGTGACTCTGTGGACTATATAGACTAGATCATTTTGAGTTTGTAAATGCCGATGAAGTGGACAAGATTCTTGGAAGTGTTAGGAAGACAACATGCCCCCTCAATCCTTGCCCATCATGGTTGACCGCACAGGGAAGGGATGCAACAAAAACACTATTACAATTTATAATTAATGCATTCCTCAAGGAGGGAAGATTTCCATTGAAATTAAAGCAACCAGTTGTTAGACTGCTTTTGAAAAAATCCTCCCTGGATCTCCTGATGAGAAGCAATTATAGACTGGTCTCCCTCTTACCATTCTTGGGCAAATTGATCGAGAGGGCAGTTGCCTTCCAGCTCCAGTCTGTCTTGAATGAACCCAATTATCTAGACCCATTTCAAACCAACTTCAGGGCGGGATATGGAGTTGAGACTGTCATGGTCACCTTGGTCGATGATCCCCGTTTGGGCATTGACAGGGGATGTGTGACCCTGTTGGTGCTCTTGGACATCTCAGCAGCATTTGATACCATAGACTATAGTATCCTTCTGGAATGCCTGAAGGAGTTGGGCATTGGGGCAATGTGCTCCAGTGGCTCCGTTCCTACCTCTCGAGCAAATTCCAGATGGTGATGCTGGGGGACAGCTGCTCTACCAAGAGAGAGCTGACATCTGGCGTCCCTCAGGGCGCCATTCTGTCTCCCATGCTGTTTAACATGAAGCTGCTGATTGAGATCATCTGGAGACATGGGTGCAGTGACATCAGTATGCTGATGACACCCAAATTTATTTCTCTATGTCTCCGACTGTGACTAGGGATGACATCTCTCCTCTGGATGCCTGCCTTGAGTTGGTAATGGGCTGGATGAGGGAAAACAAATTCAGGTTGAATCAGAGAAAACGGAGGTACTTGTGATACATACCTCAAGTCCAGGGATGGAAATTTCTCAACCAGTCCTGGACAGGGTAACACTTTCTGTAAAGGATGTGGTTCGCAGTTTGGGAGTACTCCTGGACCCATCTCTGCAGTTGTCATCTCAAATAGATGCGACGGCTAGGAGTGCTTGGTAACAGCTCCGGTTGATATGCCAGCTGCATCCCTACCTGGACCAAAAGGACCTTGAAGCAGTGGTACTTGCACTAGTAATCTGTCGTTTAGATTTTTGTAATGCACTCTACTAGGGGCTACCGTTGTACCAAGTTCGGAAGCTTGAACTGGTTCAAAACACAGCAGCCAGATCAGTCACTGGTACACCTAGGTTTGACCATATAACACCAGTGTTAAAATCCCTTCACTGGCTGTCAATTAGCTTCCAGGCGCAGTACAAAGTGTTGGTTATCACCTTTAAAGCACTACATGGCTCGGGCCCAAGTTACTTGCGGGAATGCCTTTCCGTACACAATCCGCCCCGTACACTCAACATCTGGGAAGTATTTAGAATCATAGAATCATAGAGTTTGAAGAGACGGCAAGGGTCATCCAGTCCAACCCCCTGCCGATTTTGGGGGCAGCCCACTGGTAATGTCACAGAAAGTGGCTCCTGAAGGTCATTAATAAGCCTTTCCTAATCTCTCCTTTACAGACATGTGGATTCCTGGAAACTCCAAAGTAAACAGTGTTTTCTGTTAAACTGGATTAATGGTTTAAAGTAGTAGATTTGTTGCATGTGTTGTTAGGACTTAATACACCAGATATGGGATGAATGCGGTTTTTGGCCACTATAGACAAGTCCAGAGTTCAAAGTGGAAAAGCAGTTTTTGCTCAATTAACACCAGAGGGGGAGAAAAGTGAAAGGCATAGAATTTTGCCCTTCCTCGTAGGCTCAGTCAAATGTAAACTGGTGCAACTTTTCCTAGCTTGTGTGCTCATTTTCATTAATAACTTTCCCCAGCTTCACCACACTGTGATGTTGCTTGACCATCTCTTTTCATCTATGAAATGTAGGTCATGGAAGGTCCTCTCTCCCATTCAGACAATAGTGGGATTTTCAAGGAAGATGGGATCAAACCCACTCTGAGTGCTATAAGTGTTCTGTCATCAGCAGAAGAGATGGCATGCCAGGCAGACTTTATGTAGAGGTCCTGCCCACATGAAGGTGGGGCAACGACTATGAAAACAGGCCATCATCTTTCTCTAGTGCTTATCACAGGGAAGGGGGATGGTTTAGCCCTTGGCTTTCTGCCCTCCTTGTTGATTACATGTCCAGGTGCCCATTTCTGCCCTCACCAGCATTGGCAGCATGCTGGGAAGGCTTTACATGGAGCTTCTGCCCACAAGGAAGTGGTGGTGGTGGCTCAGAAAACTGGGGATAGGTGAGTGGGGGCTGATATGGTGTTGGCCCAGCTAGCTGTGTGCACAATGATGTGGTGTTGCACCAGATTTGGCCTGGTACATGTGGCCACCATCATGGTTGGTCCAGGGCTAGTGCTGCATGGTGATCAAGACTGACCCCAGATTAAGCAGTTGGTATAGATGTACCATAACCCTCAGAAACAGGTCTGAATGCAACCGTAGGACAAAAAGCAAATCACCTGATCAAAAGAATGCAATAGAGCCACTTTTGTGGTAAACTGTTTGAAAACAAAGTGGCAAAGCTGCACCCTCCAAAATTCTTGGACTCCCTTTCCCTCCCTTTCCCTCTACATCTCAAATTGTATGATTGTTCTGGTGGTTCTAAAAAGATTGTGAGAAGCCTAATCGCAAACTCTCATATTGTTGCCTTGGTGTGTGGTGGGGTCTCCTTATTTGGTGTCTTTTAAACAGAGACCAGATAGCCATCTGTCAGGAGTGCTTTGATTGCATAGTAGGAGGTTAGAATGGGTGGCTCTTGTGGTCACATCCAACTCTATGATTCTATGAATAGAGAAAAGGTGACTTTCTGCACAGACCCTGCAATTATTAATACTTGTAAGGATTAAATGGGGATTTACATCCCTAATTGGGAAAAATTTGTATAAAAATAAATTTCTTCAGGAAAAATAAGTAGGAGAAAATAATATATTAGGGAAATATGTGTACAAAATGGATCTTAGGGAAAGTTTCTGACTAAAACAGATGTGAAACTTTGTGTGGTTTCTTCTCACAGAATAGTAAAGCAGCTTTTGGTGTCTATGTCCATTCAGATATGGCATTGAAACTTGAGTTATTTTTGCTGCCTCTCTCAAGTAACACATTGGTCTTTCTCCTTCACTTCATAAGAAATAGAATATAAAATCATAGTTACATCCATCTTGATTTCAAAGGGGGCAAGCAGCCTTGTTGAGTTTGTGCTCCCATAGACACAGGGAAATGACTTCACATCTCTTGAAAAGGGTAACCTGAGATGCAGGGTGGATCACTTTGGGAAAAGTGTAGTGACAGAGAAAATGCCAGCATGTTCATGTCAATCAGACAAAACACTGTGCCTTACATTGATTTGTTCTCATTTTTTATTGGCTTGCTTCCTTTTCTTTTAATTCTGTACTCAGATTCCAAGAAGCAGTGGCTAAATGTTCTTCAAGGGGAGAGGGCATTAATACGAAATATTTACCAGAAATTAAATAAGCAATAAAATGTTTTCTTGTGTCAGTTAATTATTTTCTCATTACATGCAATGCTACCATGCCTTCCTTAGACTAGAGCATTTAGGAAGAAGCATCCTGCCATTAAATGCTGCAGAGTAAAAACTAGGAATGCATAATTTATTATTTATTTCATTCTTGAAACACAGCAGAAAGTTTTTCTTGCTGGGCAAGATTATGAAAGCGTTTGTGCATTTTCCCCATGATTTTCACATTTTGAGACTTTTGTGTAAAAATTTCACCAAGGGGTTTTTTGTTTTTTGAAGCAAAATACAATGTTGTATGCAAACTAACCAACCAACCATTTTTCTGCAAAAAGAAAAAAATCTGGACAATTCTTTTACAAGAATAAAATAAACAGCCTATGTTGCTTGTTCTTACATTGAGCTTTGTGCTATACTGCCTGGTTGAACAATCTGGTTTTAAGTCATCATTTTCTAAAATTAATGTTTTTATTGTACAGAATGTCTTAATATATTGACCCACTATTTCTCATGGAAGATGTGTAAATAATTTTTATATCACAACTGGAAACAATGAAATAAATTGCTATTTGATAATCTTCTCTGGAGATCTCTCAACAAGCCTGTCTGCTATAAACAGACTACAGAGGGTGGCTAATTCAGAAAGATATAGCCAAATTAGGTCCTTAAAGAAATGTCTATTTAAAAAAAAATGCAGGGTCTACTTTGCTTTCTAAAAATATTTCCAATCTTTTCCACTTTCACTGTGCACCCCAGCATCCAAGCTCCATTTAGAAATGAATATTGTTCAATACATATGTAAGAGGAGATTAGGCCTGCCATGCTGTTTGCAAAGAGCATATTTCAGTGTAATAAGATTGCGAGAAACATTTGGCACCATTAAAGCACGTTGCTGCTCTTCAAATCCTGCCATTTTTGTTCAAGTCACACAATTTTAACAAGATCTTAATGCTCCCCCCACTCCATTATGACAATAAATCATAAGGAAAGAACATGTTAATCTTCAATGAGGCATGGGCTGGGGAGAGAACTGGAGAAAATGTGAATAGAACCAATGTGTATGAAACTGAACTTCATTTACAAAGTGGCTTCTCTTTTTAGAATCTTTCATGCCATAATATACAAAGAAGACTATGGCCCGTTACAGATGGGCTTTTGAGGCGCCCCCATCACGTGCTAGGGGTTGGCCGGGGACCTAGCGTCCACACCGGCCTCACCCCTAGCATGTGACGGGGGCGTAATAATGGCGGTGCCCTATATACACAGGCGCCGCCATTATTATGTGCCGGACGCATAGTGCCCGCACGTCACACGGCGCTCATGATGTCATGAGTGCGCCATTGGTGCCTCACGGCGTCATAACCGCGCCATGGGAAGAAGCGCCATTTTGGGGCTTCTTTTTTGCTCCACGCCGGAGCCGCGCGGTTTGGCTGCTGCAGCTCCCTTGCAGAGCAACCAGCAGCGCTGGCAGACCACCGCTTTTAGGCAGTCTGTAACGCACCTATGTTTGGCTACTAAGAGTAGCATCACTAGATTTTTATTGTTTTATGCCTTCAGGCTGACGCCAACCTTATGCTGATTCTCTCATAGGATTCTCTTGGAAAGGAAGAGTCAGAGGAGTTTTGCTATTCCTTTCCTCTAAGGCTGAGAGAGTGAGACTTGGCCAAAGTAATCTATTGAGGGTTTTGGGGTTTTTTTTTTGGTCAGTAGGGATTTTAACCTTGGTCTTCCAGTGACGTAATTCAAACTCAGACCACTACACCACACCAGCTCCAACCTAGTAGTGAGTTTATAGTCAGGGCTGTTGCTGACAAGGAGAGTCTTGCTGTGTACAGAAAGGGACACATTTTGGAGGGGTTCCAGTGAGGTACTCTTAGGGCAAGAGTCCAGAAAGGAAGAACTTAGTTCCTCTGTAATACTCTAAGGGACAGTTGTAGAGAAGGTTCCAGGGTGAGACAGGAATCGTCAAGGGTAGATTCCAGAAAGTTAGGGGCTCCCTGCCGGTACATGTCCAGAACTCTGAGAGAGGGAGTTGCTGGAGTGGGATATCCTATAGGATTTATTTAGCCTTGGTGGCTGGTGTAGGTTTAGGAAAAGAACCTAAAGATTAGGACAGCGTGAGGGTCCTGGATATAAGTTTGTTAAGTGCAGGAGAGAGTGTGGGGAAGTTAACTAAATCTGAATAAAACTAAGAAAACAATATCTGAAAATAACAACTATATATACCCATCTCAATAAGCAAAATACTGTAAAAACCTTTGTGTAAATAAAGTTTTATTCTTGTTCAAGAGAACCATGTCTGAATCCTGAATATATATACCACACTACTAACTATTCAAAACAGATTTTAAATGTAAGGAGACAGTCATAATCTGGTGGCAGGTTCTCAAGTTAAATAGAAAGATAGTGTTTAAAATACAAGTGGTCATGACATAAAATTGGTGGCAGCAGTGGGATAAAGAGGCCCAGGGTGCTGTCCCAAAAGAAACTTAGTGCTGGTATTTAAAAGTGATCATGACATAGATATGTTGGGGTGGGAGACTAAATACCATCAAATTCAATTAAGTGACAGTGATATTGTAAAATCAGTGTTATATGTTCTAAGAAGCCTGCATTGTTAATAAACTGACAGCCATCTGGTTAATTCTCAGAACATCGATAGTTTTAGCATGCTTCAAAATGCAGTCCTACAAAGAATTCTAGACTTGAAAGTGACTTCAAAGGTCATCTAGCTGATGTAGGAAATCCACAACTAAAGCATTCCGGCCAGATGCCCACACAACTTCTTTAGAAAAACCATAAGTGAAAGAGAAGCCACCAGCACCACCTGATGCAGCCTGCTAGACAGTTCTTACCATTAGAAACTTCTGAACATTTAAACATTTAATTAGGCAAGTAAGACTCCTTTCTTTTCTAACAGCTGTATTCAACATTTGATTGTTTGAGGTTGCTGAATATTGTGCTGCTTTAAGAGGAGGCAAGATAGAGGGGTTTTGATCAGACCCAAGAAGGTCTATATTGGAGTTTTGTGGGTCTGAATTCCGGATAGCTGAGGCAAGTTCAAAGGGATCTGTTGCTTTCTTCCTGGAAAAGTTATTGTCGTTTTGTGAGGTAGATATAAGGATATCGATTAATGGTTTAGCAGCTTTATGAGTTGTCACTAAAGTTTTCCTTAGGTCATTAGAAACTTCTGAACATTTAAATTAAAAAAAAAAACCCTTGCAAGTTCTACCCGCTCTCTCTATCTTTCACATGAGTCAGCCGTTCACAAAGCTTGGCTGGTCTGCACAAACTGACAGAGCTTCTTCTTTAGTAGAACCTTGACTATGAAATTCCCTCCTAAGGCAGCTTAGGCAGACTCTACCTCTCCCAGTAGGCAGCTAAAATTGTTTTGTTCTGCATAACCTTTGGTTCTTGAAACTGATCCAACTGCTTCAGCTGTATGCTTTCAAATTATTTAAAAGAAAATATCTTAGGGGCTTGACAGACAACCCCAAAAGTGTGGCAGGACGCCACCCCTTTCCTAGCTGGATTTGGGCTGCGGCAACCTCACACCACAGCCCCAATCCGGCTTTGCAAGGGCAGAAAAAGGAGAAACAAAAAATGGTTTCTTTCTGTGCCCTTGAAAGGGTGCCATAGCCGCGACAGTGTGGCTATATGGTGCTCCTTTGGCACAACATCATCAGAACACAGTGCCAGAGAAACGTCATGACGCGGTGCACCATGTGAAGTGGCGAGTGGCATCATGGCATCCTGGGGCTAGAGTCAGGGCATGCATCATTTGAACCTACCTCTCCCAGTGGGCACCCCGACTCCACCCCCAGGCCGGCCTTTTAGTTTAGTCTGTATAGGGCCATAGTTTGCTTTCTATCTATATTGATTAGTTGCTTTTTAAAATCCATTATGCATTGTCTTGGCCTGGTGGGCTGAGAGGCAATACGCACTGAATGAATGAATGAATGAATGAATGAATAATATTTGAAGATACACAATCCTCTTTAGGTTAAATACTCAGCTCTTTCAACTGTTTCTCATAGGATTTGATTTCCAGATGTTTCACCATCTGGGGCTGCAACCATACTTCAGTATTAATGCAGTTAGACATGGCTTTATCTGTGCTGAGTCTTGATTTTGGTGTTTGCCTTCCAGTCCTGAAAAACACCAAAACCAAGATTCAGAACATTCAAATGAACATCCCCAAGTCAGAGGGTTTCCCACAAATCCTCCTTGCATATCCTCCTACCCTAAGGTTTTGCCATTCACCAACAGACCAATAAAGAGACTAACATGTAAATCATTTCCTCTCAACCAAGTATCACACTAAATATACTCCCCACAACTTCATGCCACCATTCTCTGAAGATGCCAGCCACAGATGGAGGCAAAACCTCAGGAATAAATTATTCCAGAACATGGCCACATACCCTGAAAAACCCACAAAGAAACTAAAGGTCTTTAACTTTCTCTGCCAGTGGAGGTGCCTCACAAAACTACAAATCCCAGGATTCTGTAGTATGGAGCCATGGCAGTTAAAGAGATGTCAAACTGCATTATTTTTACAGTGTAGATATACCTCTTGTCATTCTCCTGTAGACATGTTTCAACTTATTGATATCCTTATTACACTGGGATGTCTGAACATCATTAACTTTTTGCCACTCATAACTTATTAATAACCACTCTCTGATATTGTCTGTCCCTATGCATCCTGATTTTCATCAGTGAAATGTTGGAGGACATCTGGTTTCATATTGGAAGGTAATTTTAAATTCTCAGCCAGAGGGATCTAGTACCTTCCCAAACTACAGTTGCCAGGATTCCATATGGTGTGGCTGTGACATTTAAAACTGAATCAGCCTTATCACACTAGACAAATCCCTCTCAAAAACGCAATTTTAGAAGTAGAAAAAAACCTTCAAATGTGGGATGATTTTCAGACACGTTTCTCTCCAAACAGAAATAATGTGAAAATAAAATGATCAGAAAGTGGACAAAAACAACACCTTTTTACTTTCATGAAATTCCCAATAGTGGTATAACTGCAGAGTATGAAAGGATCCTGGGTTTCTGAAGAGATGATGATAGCTCCCAACTCCTCCTGATGCTAGATTTTGCCCTAAACTGAAAAACTAGTGTGCAGAAACTGGGTTTTTTTGGGCTTGCATCCCATAATAAAATAAATGAGGAAGAAGGCATGTAAACTTGGTGAAACCAGGCTCACTGGGGATAGGAATGATGAGGGGGATCTCTGTCCTTACACTGCTAGCTAATGAGTTCAAGGGAAAAGCCATCTTTTCTTCACAACCTAACTGATGACTAAACAGCAGGGCAGCTGAGGAAAAGTGTATTCCAAGGCATTCTGTTTTCAAGGCAGAAGGGTGTGTGGGTAATTCTAATGCCCCAGCAGTTCTTTATGAGCAATGTCTGATTTGTTTGGCTTAATGTGAGTAAATGAAGTACTGGTGCTTCTTTCAAAACATGCACAGATCATTTAACAGAGGAAGGCTGCACTCAGAGTGGATCTTCCAGAATAGTTTCACCATTTTTACAACCATGTAGGCACTTTCTGAGTAGAAAGGAGGTTGTCATGAACTTCACACCTTTGTGGAAAGAGGACATGAGGGATTTCACAAAACTGTATGGCTGACAATGTCTCCTGCTACTAATACGTG
>NC_056523.1:88969597-89067271 GCF_019175285.1 Sceloporus undulatus | reverse complement strand
TTCTAGGACTGATATAAATAATAGAGGTGACAGGGAATGTCCTTGTCTTGTTTCTTTGCTAATCTTAAATTGTTTTGTTTTTTCTTAATTTACTATAATCTAAGCAAACTGTTCCTTATAAATTATTTTAATCCAGTTCAAAAAATTGTCTCCTACTTAATTTATTTAATAGCTCAAGCATAAAACCCCAGTCCAGAATGCCGAATGCTTTTTCTGCATCTAAAAACATCATAGCTATTTTTTAATCATTATTCTTTTCATAGTATTTCCATAAATTTTGTACCACTCTTAAATTGTCTCTCATATGTCTGTTTGGCAAAACAAAACAAAACAAAACAAAACAAAACAACCCATGTGATTATCCTGAATTCAATCTATTAATATTTTTGTATCTTTCTGCTAATAACAAAAATTTTATAATCCAAATTTAGAAATGATATTGGTCTAAAATTTCTGACTTCCAAAATTTCTTTTTCCTCTTTGCGTATTAATACAATAGATGCTTCTCCCCATGATTTTGGTTTTTTCCTTTGGATAATTCTGCTATTGTTCTATAAAGAGGTACAGATAGTTCTTGTTCTAATTTTTTATAATAAACTGCCGAGAATCCATCCAGCCCTGGTGCTTTCCCTAACTTAGATTTTTTTTAATTGCTTCTGTGATTTTCCTCATCGTAATTGGTGCATTTCATTCTTTTCTTCGTGTTTCTGTTATTTGTGTATTTTCTTCCTTATCTAGATAATTTCTCATTAGAATTTTGTCATCTTCTGTAACCTTTTCCCCTGCAAATAATTTTGAATAAAAATTGTAAACTGCCTTTTTAATTTTCTCTGGTCTCATTTGTCTTTTATCTTGTCTTTTATCTTTAGAATTATTCCCCCCCCCCCGTGCTTTCCTTAATTTTTGAGCTAATCACTTGCCCGGTTTATCTGAATGTTCAAAATAATTCTGTTTGGCCATTTTTAATTTTTTTCTCTACTTGGTATGTTAATTCTATATCCAGTTCCCTAATATTCCTATTTCTTCTTTAAATTCTGTCATTAATGGGTTTGGTGGTGCAGTGGTTAAATGCCTGTACTGTATCCACTCACTCACAAACCATAAGGTTGTGAGTTCAATACCAGAACAAGGGCTCAAGCTCCACTCAGGCTTGCATCCTTCCAAGGTCGCTAAAATGAGTGATTGTTGGGGGCAATTAGCTTACACTTTGTAAACCGCTTAGAGAGTGCTTAAGTGCACTGATAAGCAGAATAGAAATGTACTTGCTATTGCTATTTTCTTTGAGCTTCTTTTTTATGAATTTTGTCTAAGATTTTGGATTCTGTCTCCTTTTTCCTTTCCTTATTTCACTCTCTTTTTGAATAAAGAAACCTCTCATCACTACTTTTGATGTCCCCCACACTATTTCAATTTGAGTTCCTTTATCTAAGTTTTCCTTTAAATAATTTTACAATTCCTCCTTTGCTTTTAATAAAATCTTTTCATTCAATAATTGATTATCATTTAACTTCCGATTGTATTCCCATTTTCTGCCATTTAAATTTAAGGTTATCGGATTGTGGCCGGATATAATCTTGGGTAGAATTTCTGTTTTTCTGATTCTTTTACATAAAGATTTAGAAACAAAGAACATATCTAGTCTTGACCACAAAAGTTGTCTGTCTGAATAAAAAGCAAAGTCTTTCTCATTAAGATATTTCATTCTCCAAATATGTACTAGTGCCAAATTGTCCAGCATCTCAAAGAAAAAATTTGATAACTTACCCTGTTTTTTCTTACTTTGGGTATTTTTTATCCAATTCTGGTTCCATGACTCCATTCCAATCTGTTCAATGCAAAAGGCCCATATTCAGCTCAAGATTGTGGAAGCAGAATTTGACATGCAATGCTATTGGGTAAGCACACTGAATAAACACTTTATCACACACTTCATTGTGCATTTAGTTACAAATGTGATATCCTGGAGCCCTATCATAATTATAGCACTGTGCTTCCACTTTAATTACTTAAAGACCCTTCTGCAACCGGACTTGTTTATCTCAGATTGACCTTTTCAAAGCGCTTGTAAAAAGCATGGGATGAGTCCTTCCTGAATCTTCGTTCGTGAAGAAAAGCCAGAGATAGAATTCAAGGAGTCTGCCTTTTAGGCAATGTATTTAAAAATCTCAGCCAGAGACCTCCAGCATGTCACCAGACTATAAACTCTAGGATTCCATAGGGCAGAGCTATGGCAATTAAAGTGCAATCATAATGCTATAACTGTGTAGTGTGAAAGAGTCCCAGTTCAGTAGCACATTTAATGCTTAACTCCACATGTGGAGATTTATGCTGTGCAACACTGATTTAAGATCTCTGCCAGAAGAAGGAAAGGAAAGTCAGCAGCAGAAGTGCATTTGCCAGGATCTCAAATATGAGGTCATTGCGAAACAGAAGTGGACAACTCTGGAAAATGCAGGAGTTATTTTTTTGCTTAGGCTGCATAGACTGTCAATATCCCCCCCCCCCCCCCCAAAAAAAAAAGAGAGAAGAGAATAAATAACAGAAGCAGAAGCAACTGGAAGTGGCCACAAACCCATTTTTGTTTTGAAAAATAGGCATTACTGGATAAAACAGTGCAGTGAGACCCTGTGACCTTTTTAAAACATGAATTTCTGTTTCTGGAGGCTTCCAGAAAAGGCAGGCTACCCAATTTCAATAGTGAAAGTTCTGTCTGGGGGCATTTGACAAAAGTGTTGTCTGGGGACAAAAAGGAGCTGCATTTTCTTAGTATCTTCATAAAAGCTGATACAATATTCTAACAAAACAATTTTCTGTTCCTCAACAGTACATTAACCTACTGTCACCCAAATAGCTTTTATTAAGTTGGTGAATGAACATACAGAGAGCTGACAGAAGACCCTGTTATTGATCTCCCAAAAGCAATTGCTGCTTGAACTCTGTTGTACTTTGTTGTTGTTGTCTGCCTTCAGATCATTTTTGATTTATGGTGACCCTACTAAGGCTCTTTAAAAACTCTTGAATATGCAGTTCATCTCATGCTCCAGTGCTTAGGAATGGAGTGTGGCTTTGGCGCGACCTCCGGACTCTTAGAACCCATGCATCATTTAAATAGCATACCTCCAAAGAGACCAGAAGCAGCTTTATTTTGGCAGTCTGTAACAGGCCCATGTTTGATTGGATTCATCCTGGGTTTCCCTCCACCACTTCTCTAATAATCTACCACCTGCTTTGTTGCTCGTAGCTCCTTAGAAAATCAAGAATGCCATGCTCTTCACCTGTGTGAAGATGCTTTGGAGCAACTGTATTGATCAACCTGGACATCTTCCTGTTCCACAAATCAACTAGGACATCAAGCAATTGGTAGGTCACTCAGAGCATTAAAAAAAAAATCCTTCTTAATCAATTGATCTCTGAGAGCAGACCATTTTAACAGATCTTTCACATTGCAGGCATTAAGACTCCCAATAAATCTCAAAAAAATAAAATCTTTTAGTGTATTAGCTTTTGTAGTGTTTATAAAGAAAAACAAAGAGTGGAGAGCATCCAATGGAACCCAGGATAAGAGATACTTCTCAAGATAAAATTAACTCAGTGTAAGACCACCTGTTCTACTCCCACTTGCATTACAAAAAATTTCCCCATCTGCTTTTGAAGGTTCTGGGTGTTTTATCCATATAGATTTTCTGGCTTGCCATGACAAAGCTTCTGTTGCAAGTAGTAAAATGATGCAAAACATATTTTGTGGTTTACATGAATGACCTACAAACTGTGTCATTTTAGAAGTATACTGTATCTACATATGAAACCCCAGTTATACACACGGGTGATGTCCCATGGAAAGAACTCCACCCATTGTCGATTGTTGAGTTATTGAAATAAAGATACCTTAACATAACCAGGCATAGATTTGAGTGTAAAGGAGCTGTTAGTGCTGTTGTGGTGTGGTAGTCAATTTTTTCTTCTAGAACAAGAATTCTTTAATTCTAAGTGTGTATCTCCAGCTTTAGTTGATGCATCCCAATTTTAGTAAAAAAAAGAGAGAGAGAGCAAAGAACTTTCATAAGCCTGCTATGTGCTGTTTATCCCTACTCTGTGTCACCTCCGTTATTGTTGTTATACTTCATTCCATCTTTACTCTAGCACAAAGATAATTCAATGTTCATTTCTTTTCACTTTGACATTCCTGTCTCTCCCTGTTTAAAAAACATATTTTTCACACTTGAATTGGAAACTAGCATTTACAATCAAGATGATTCATAACTAAATGGGAAACAGTTCTGGCAAGGAGAGGCTTTAATGAAAAACAATTGCTTTTTATCTTATTATTCAGTGCCTTCTCCCATCTTTCCATTTCTCAAGTATCATGAACTGTGGAATTCCTAACAGATGGGGCTAAATATTGGAGAGAAATAAGCAGTTCTCCAAAATTAACTCATCAGTTGGACCTGTAAATTTTGTCTGAAGGTTCAGGGAGTCCCAGAGTTGGAGTAACAGTTTTGTTACTCTGCTGTATCTCCATTACTAATGCAATGGCAATGAGAACCTGCTTTGAAACAATGCTGCAAGCTAGAGAATTAAAAATAGGTATTTTCAGAACACAATGCATTTTGAACAAGAGTTGCCTTAATATAAACAGCAGATAATTGAGCATATGAATCTGGCAAAGTCACATTTTAGAGGTTTTGTATCTACAAACCATTTCGACTTTGCTCCTTTCTCCAGTAAGTCAAAATATGGGTTATCTCTGTTTAGGTAACTAAAACAGAAAGATCCCTGTTATATGGAGGGATATACATAAAAAATGAGACATTCACAGGGTTCTTTTAATATATCTTTTGAAGTCCTATGAAATTTCAACCGTGTGTAATATAAGCTTTTTAACTTGTATGTTTGTTTGTTGTTGTTTTTTGTTTTGTTTTTTAAATATTGCATTGGATTTAATACTTTTTTAAGGAGGGGAGGGTACCAGGGATTTTATATGTTTTGTATTTTTAACTTTGTTAGCCACCCCAATTGTTCTCAGAGGGGCGGGATACAAATAAATTTTTATTATTATTATTATTATTATTATTATTATTATTATTATTATTAAGCACCATCCTGGTACTGCAGGGGTGCTCTACACGGTCTTAGGAATCTACCTGCCACATGGCTTCTGGAAGAATGTTTCACACTCAGGGAACCAGTTGATTTGACTCAGCTGATACAATGGTGGCACTTTTAGTGGTGCTATTAACAACTGTTGTCAGCCTGTTTTTCATTATGTGTTGCACTTGCTATATTGGACAAAGGGGAAAATTATTTTAATAATAATAATAATAATAATAATAATAATAATAATAATAATAAATTGTTCATTTATTAACTGCTTTTCCAATTATCAAAGCGGTGTACAGAAATTGTTAAAAACAGACAATAAGAACAGTAAAAACCACATCTTAAAAGTAGATAATTAAAATAGATTAAATGCAAGCAAAATTTTAAAACATCCAATGACATTGTTAAAATCAAAAATCATAAATACTATACATCAATAGGGGAATATATTCTTAAACGGAATTAGGAGGGAAGGCTTGAAGGAAGAGATGAGTTTTTAAAGCCTTTCATTGCAAGCTTTCCTTATTCCCCCCACCCCACTTACTTGTTGTTGCTGTGTGCTTTGAAGTTATTTTTGACTTATGGTAACCATAAAAAAAACCTATCATGGGATTTTCTTGGCAAGTTTCTTCAGAAGGGGTTTGCCACTGCTGTCCTCTGAGGCTGAGAGAATGTGTCTTGCCCAAGGTCACCCAGTGGGCTTACACAGTTGAGCTGGAATTCAAACCCTGGTCTCCAAATTCATAGTCCAATGCTTATATCTCACCTTAGGGTGTTATGCATGTATCCCTATCAGTGAGCTCAAGGCAACCTATACCACTGTCATCTTCCACATGGTTTTCTTTGGGGGGGGGGCATAGTGACATTATATAATTATATAATTTGAACTATGTATTATGTACAATTAATTATTAAGATTTTTTTTAAAAAATCCATAGTGACAGATTAATGAGGTAAGTTAGGATGAGAGAGTGACTGGTCCAAGTTCATTTCATGAGCTTGAAGACTTGGCAAGAATCAGAACATGGATTTCTCAACTCTCCGTCCAGGGGCCTATGAGATAACTGCATAATTATAATGCTTTGATTCCACTTTTAACTGCTATGGCAACATTCTATGGATTCCTGAGCTTTGTGGCTTTGTAATGAACCAGGGCCCTCTGGTAGAGCATTCTAAATACTACTCCCTAAACTGCAAATCCATACGATTGAGCCATGGATGTTAAGGTGGAATCCTAGGGTTTGTCTGCACTGGCTCCCTTGCTCAAGAGTATTATGCTCTGGAGCTTCTCTGGGTTGACACAATGCAGGCCAAAATTTTCCAGACAGACCATTGGGTGACAGTGCATCGTTTCCCTGGCCCATCTCCCTTGAGCCAGTCCCCCTCAGTGGTGCTGCCCTGAGAGAGCCTGGCTACTGCTGAGGTCAGAATAGGACCCCCCATCATGTGATCAATAAGGAGTGGGTCGTTCTATACTAGTCAGGCAACTGCTTTCAGTGCCATATTTTTTATGTATATATTTTACGTATAAAATGGTCTGAGTGTTGGACCATGACTCTGCAGACCAGGGCTTGAATCCTCACTCAGCCATGGAAACTTGCTGAGTGACCTTGGATAAATCACACTCTGAACCTCAGAGGAAGGCAAAGGCAACCCCCCTGAACAACTTTTGCCAAGAAAATCCTGTGATAGGTTCACCTTAGGATCTCCATAAATTAGAAATGACTTGAAGGCACACATCATCATCATCATCATCAACAACAACAACATTATAGGGCCTAATTTACAAGAATAAAAATCAAAAGATGCCTAAACAAGCTCTTTGGATTTGCCAGATGGATTTATGTGCTCAGCCACTTTATCCAGCTCAGTTATAACAAATCAGTATCAGCCCTGAAGCACAGTTTAAAATATTTTAGACAAAGCCAATAGCCCAGGAGGCAGAACAACAATTTTCATCCAGGTGTTCACAGACTGCTGCATCAACAAAGCAGCACAGGCTAGGACTCTTCTGTGTATGCCAGAGCACAGAACCAAGTGTTCAGGACATGTTCTGTCACATCAACCTGTCTGAAAATAATCACTACTAAGCTAGGAGTACTGCTCACTATGAAATCTACACTTCTTCATCATTTAGCTTTGCTGCCTAAATGTGTGTTTGCTTATCATTTAGCTTTGCATATTATCTTCATGTGAGGCTACCAAGGCTATTATTGTATTTATGTACTTACAATGTTTCTCACTTCACACAGCCACTTGTCCTCCAATTCTCATTTCCATCCAAACTCTACTTGATCTATTTCCAAGCAGGAGGTATATTACATGAGATAGCCTAGAAGAGGGGAAAGGAATGAACTAAGGACCCTATTGCATGGGGTTAAAAGAGCAGCTTACCTTTCCTGAATTCAGTGCTAATTTGGGAGGCAGCCAGTTCTTATCACACATAAATCACCACCAAATCACTGCCGGATCCATTCCAGAGACAGCCAAGATCCTCAAAAGCATGCAAATGCAAGTAGATAAATAGGTACCATGTTAGGGGGAAGTTAACAGCATTCTGTGCAGTCATGCTGGCCATATGACCACCAGAATTGTCTTTGGACAACGTTGACTCTGGCTTAGTAACAGAGATGAGCATCATCCTCTACAGTTGGTTATGACTAGACATTCATGTCAAGGGAAAACCTTTACCTTTACATTTAAGGCAAAAGTTTGGAAAAGCCCAGGATGAAAGAGAATCACTTCTACACTGGTTCCTCTCTCAGAGGATCCAAACACCCTAAAAAAACTAATACCAGTAGTATGGATAGGGGAATCAATGCTCTGCTCAGAAGAAGCCCACACAAAATGAAGTGACTAAATGAATTAGAATATTCTGGACTTGAATTATGAATTCTCGTGGCTTACAATGCACACCTGCTCTACAGGAGTAAATTCTAAAACTGCTGAGTTCTCTTCCTCTTTAGAGTTCTCCTCCCCTTTAGAGCCAAGCAATGGAAGAATTCTCTCCCCTTCCAACCTATCCATCTATTATCCATCAACATCTCATATGTTTTCCACAGAAAGTATTTCTGTTTTTCCTCTATCACTTGGAGAATTGGTATACCAATGCCCCAGTCACCAAGAATCTTGGAAAAGGTATTTCTTCCAGGCCTACTGTTGTTTATATCTTTAAGGTTGGAGGTATTTCATTTCAAAATCTATGGAACTACAGCAATTACAGCAAGCCAGGCCCTGAAAGATCATCCTTCTTTTCCTCACTTTCCATTGCTGGAACAGCAACAGCAGCATGCAGGTAAGAGGAAGAGAGCTTTGCGTTGTTTCTCTCTCTAGAGAAAGAAAGATCAAGAGAAAAAACTGTATACCATCATGGGGCAATTATGTTGTGAGATAGTATAATATGTTGACTTACAATTAGGTTTAGAACAAACTGAACTATGACTAGAATTTATTTTAGTTTTCCCATTTGCTAAAAGAACAATTTGGAAAATATAACCACATCTCACTACAGGAAACAAAGCTATGGTTCAGAAAAACTAATAATGTATACAACAGCAACTCTGTTTTCTTCTCATGTTTGCTTTCATGAAAATTATCTTATTTCTATTAAGGAAATCTCCTGTGCATAAGTAACTGTAACCATGGGTTACAATTCTCAGCTTTCAGTGCAAAGTAATTCTGGACTTGTATTGTTTCTATCATCTTGAGTCGCTACTGTCTTCTGCCCCCTGATTGCTCACAGTTGGATTCTCTACCTTTTTTCACAGCTGGAAATTCTGTGGAGGAGCATTTCCTCATTATCCTCTTGCATTCTGGATAATGACTAACAGAAGCTCCAGGAACAAGTGCCAGATGGTATCTTGGATGTGTCAGAAGCACTGTCCTGAAAGCCTAAGAATCCTGTGGGTGAATCCTGAAGGTAAAATCATTATGGAAGATGTCAAAGTACTGACAATTTGCTGGATTTCTATTAGTGCTTTCTTAGGCACCATTTCAACATTAACAAATAAAACAGGTTTTAGAACTGCTACTTGCACTATGAAGCATGAAACACATTATTTGTTGTCATGCTCGGGAAGAGATTTTATCATAATAGCTTCCATCCCCTTTGTTACTTTCTACTGGAGTACTCCTACTGTTGCTGTGTAGGACAACATAACATTTCCTTAAAATGGTTGCAGATCTTATGAAAACAGAGCCTGGGTTTAGCTCTACAGGCTCACACTCACATAGCAATAGCAACAGCAAGTGCATTTCTATACTGCTTAGCAGTGAACTAATACTCCCTAAGAAGTTTACAATGTGTAAACCAATTTCCCACCAAAAGATGAGTACTCTTTTACTGACCTATGAAAGGATGGAAGGGTGAGTAGACCCTGGATCCTTGACTGGGATAAACTCAAAATCTTGTGGTTGCAGTACTGGCATTTAACCACTGCACCACCAGGGCTCACACTGTTTTTGTTGCTGTTGTTTTTGTTGTTGCTGTTGTTAATTGCCCTCAAATCAGTTTCAACTCATGGCGACTCATGGTGACCCTGTGGATGAGACATCTCCAAGACTCCCTATCCTCTAGTGTTCTGCTTAGTTTTTGCAAATTCATACCGGTGACCTCCCTAATAAAGTCCATCCATCTAATGTGCAGCCTTCCTCTCTTTCTGCTTCCCTCCACCTTTCCTAGCATTATTGTGTTTTCCCCCCAAAATGAGTTGTACAGTCTGCCCTTCCTTCACGTGAGGGATCCATTCCGGACTTCCCAGCATAAAGGGAATTCCACCTATGCTCGAGCCCCATTTAAATGATTGGGGTTTGTGCATGCGGTGGCATGGCAGCGTGGCGATGTGTGCGCACCTCAGGTGCATGCCCCATTATTCCTTATGGGATGTGCCACCCCTTCTCCCAGTGCTACTTTCAGCATATGCTGAAAGCCGCATAAAGTACGCCCACATATGACACATTCATGTCTTACTGAGAGTGGAGTGGAACTTTTTGGATTTGGTAGCCCACGAAGAATTGATTTCCAGAAAAAGAAGGAGGAAAATGCCAATATTTCAGAACTACAGAATAGATTGAGGAGCAGGGGAAGATTCTTGCTCTTTTGCACCACCCAGCTTGGGTGAGCTCTGGTAATTTCTTTGAAAATGTAATGTAATGAAACAGGATTTTCAGTCCTTCCCTCCAGCAACTGTACTACACAAATACAAAAGGAAAAGCCTTTCTTAACCTGGAGAAGACCCTATTGTAAATGGCTGCCATATGGATTTTAAAGAAGAAGGACTTGTTGGAGAAAAAGGTGATAAAGTTAACATGGCTATTAATGAAGGGATTCAAATCCAGAATTTGGAAAATGAAGTGTTCAGCTTGAGCCTAGATGGACATATCACTTGGTTTAAAATTCTCTCTGAATTGATTTTTTTTTTAATCCTTGAATCCCTTTTCAGGTAAATTATGAATAGTTTTGCAAATGTGGGTAAATTTTTCATTTTAAAAAATGCTCAAACAAAATTGCTTGACCTTGAGCTTAAGATATTTTATATATACATACATAAGATAGACATTCATTTCCACTTCATTCATTTCAGATTTCTCACCTTTGAATTTCATTATGTGAAAATCCTATTGTGTGAGTGGTTCTACTCCTACAGTCTCCACTGTTGTTGGAGCTTCCTCAAAACAATCTGCTGGATGAGAAGAATAGCTTTTTGACAAATAAGGGACAAAATAGGAAGAACCTTATTCCCTCCTGTGCAGTCTTTTGCGAGAAGGTCAGGGTGGAAATGGGTTTCTTCTAAATGGGTTTCTTCTAAAATACATTAGATTTTTTTAACAGAATAATTCATTAACATCAAACTTTTCTTTTTAATGCATTGCTTTTGTAGCTTTCACAATGATGCTGTGTAGCTTCACTGCAATTAGACGAGACCATCAGCACAAATAAATGTAATGCAAAATGGAAATGTTTTTGGAACCATTTCAGACAGAAGTATAATTTTTTAAAAAAAAATGAAAAAAAAAACTGGACAAACACAAATCAAGGTTTTGGAAAAATTGTGGTGATATGAGCATATGTGTGTGGAGGGTGGAGATGAGATACAGTTTGAGAACTAAAATAAATAGATGGCCTTCACTTCAGCTCAGTATATTCAGTGTCAAGATTCCATACTTTTCCTTAAACAAGTACTTCAAAATCTCATCCTAATGTAGGAGAGCTGAATCAATGGTTAGCTATTCTTAGAAACATGGTTAAAAAAATGTGGGCTAGACAATAAATCTGTTAAGTGGATTTGTAATTGGTTGATCAGCCTCCTCCTGCTTCTCTGGTCCTGGGCTTTCTACCTGGGAGAAAGCATCTGGAAGGCCCAACTGACTGTCACCCCTTTTCTGGGTTTCACCTAGTGCAGTCTGCACCCCTGACACACACTTCTAGTGATGCCATTGCATTGAGGGTATCTCTTTTAGCACTGTGATGGGAAAGGAGGTGAAGGAGCAGACCTATCTTTGAGAAGCTTCTATAGACACAGAATGCATAGGCATAAAGTAGAATGTGTGGCATAGGGATGAAAATAGTTTTTTAAGAAACTTTCTTGTCCTTTACATGAAAGAGTATCTTACCACCTCAGCAATAGAAGAAGATGTGTAAAAGACTGTTTATTTTCCACAAAATGTTATATTTTGCACAAAACCCATTGTTTTGCTCAAATCCAAATATATTTGCACATAATATTTTTATGCTTTTTTTGTGCCAAGAAAAAAAACCTGTTCTATTTTCACCCCAAAGTCCCCAAAATGCAAAAATGGGCAGAACTGCCTAAAATTTCCATTTAGCACACATATTTTTTTTCTGAATCCTTTTCCCTGCATGATACAGCATGGTCAGGAGAACATAAGGCATTAAAAGCTAATTCTGCTTTTTCCCCCCTCCCTGACTAGAGGCTGTGTGTGGATGGACAAGATGCTTATTGTCAGGGAGATTTGTGCAGTAAGATCTCAGAGGGAGATATGGAGTGTATTAGAAACGTGGTTAGTGGATAAGAATGGGACATATGGAAAAAGAATGGCAAGAACTTAGTTTGGGTTTGCAATGCCAGAATTGGTTCTGAGAGCTTGCAGAGAGCTTGTGATGAATATTTTTTCCTTGGGTGTTGTTGAAACAATGGATTTGAAAAGACCAAAAAACAAAGGGTACTATAAATAAGCTTTATCTATATTTGACCATAGAATCATAGAATAATAGAGTAGGAAGAGACCACAAGGGCCATCCAGTCCAACCCCCTGCCATGCAGGAACTCTCAATCAAAGCATCCCCGACAGATGGCCATCCAGCCTCTGTTTAAAGACCTCCAAGGAAGGACACTACACTACACTCCGAGGGAGTGTGTTTCACTGTCGAACAGCCCTTACTGTTAGGAAGTTCCTCCTAATGTTGAAGTGGAATCACTTTTCTTGTAGCTTGTATCCATTGCTCCAGGTCTTAGTCTCTGGAGCAGCAGAAAACAAGCTTGCTCCCTCCTCAATATGACATCCCTTCAAATATTTAAACAGGGCTATCATATCACCTCTTAACCTTCTCTTCTCCAGGCTAAACATTCCCAGCTCCCTGAGTCTTTCCTCATAGGGCATGGTTTCCAGACCCTCCACCATTTTAGTCGCTCTCCTTTGGACGCACTCCAGTTTCTCCACATCCTTTTTAAATTGTGGTGTCCAGAACTGGACACAATATTCCAGGTGAGGCCTGACCAGAGCAGAATAGAGTGGCACTATTACTTCCCTTGATCTAGACACTATACATCTATTGATGCAGCCTAAAATTGCATTGGCCTTGTTAGCTGCCACATCACACTGTTGACTCATGTTCAACCTGTGGCCTACTTGGACTTGGTCTACTATTTGTTTTAAAAGATAACAAACCATGTATATAACAAAGTATACAAAACCAATATATACAAAGGATACAAAATAAACCATAGTAATAATGGCAAGCACAATAACAAGTAGCAAATAATAGAACTATACTGGAGCAAATAACACAAGTATAAAACAACAGAAGAGAAGGCTGAGAGTAAAGTGAGTAAAAGAGAGAGAGAGTGGCTCACAAATAAAGCTAGCCTTATGAAGGCTCAAAAGAGTCCTGATAATAGAATTCAAGTTAAGGGTGTCACAGCCTTTGAGTGGGGAAATTGTAAAGGTTTTGGTTGGATTTAATGGATGCATAAACAGAGGGTGTTTCACACACAACACTAAAATGGCTTATGAACTATTCTCTTGTACTCTTTGCAAACACATGTAAATGGTTCTGCTTCAGCAAAGGGGCACTCTAAGGTTATAAGGTGCCCTTTTATACTGTTTGGTTCTGGTTCAGAAAAGAGACACTGTAAGGTCTGTGTTCAAATTACTGTATGTCTCATATGAAAGTTAAGGGCATAACAAAAATGTACTTTACAGTTGAAAGTGCAAAGAACATTGATGTTTAAAAAAAGCCACATTGTATGCTGGTGGTTTTTTTGTAATTGCTGTTTTTCAAAGAGATATTACTGTTCCTTTTATTGTGTATGTCTCTTTGGGTGGAGTTCAGTTTTAAAAACAGCCTAAAAATAATTCTCAAAATGAGTGGTTGAATGAATGAATATGCAAAGGGTTGTATACAGGGATACCTTGAGAAGTGTAAAATCAGTGCTAGGCAAAATTTTCCAAGAAAAGAATTTTCTGTCAGTTTTCTAAAAGAATTCTCTCTTTTTTTAAAACCACTCTAGAGTAGGTAAGAGGGGCTGCCACTCTGCATCCTACAACTGGGATAGAGTGGGGGTCTGCTTTAAAAAATAGTTGATACCCTTCTGGGGCATCAGTTGCCCAGCTGGCCTGGCTCCTGTCCTTACGTTGCTGGTCTGGGCAAGTAATATTAAAAACATATGCTACAAATGTATCCTCCCCAACACACACACAAAACATGCAAAAAACAAAACAAAAACAAACCCCCATCCACAACATGTTTCAGAAACATTAATTAGTGGGCACAGAGATGTAAGACTGCATTTATGAAATGAAAATACAGCAACAGAGCAGTAAGTGTCTGTGGGAAAGGGGGACTGAAATTCACTGTGCCATCAGTCACAAGCTACAGTGAGTGTTTCAGAAAGATATCCAGAAGACAGTTTCATGCAACATGTGCGTGGGTGGATGGGTTGGTGGGTTTATATCTCTTTATCTCTGTGTGTTACACTCTGAACTCAGATGAGAATATCATGTTCTGTTATGATACAAATGATACCTGCTCATAGTGTTAATAGTGCAAACAGAAACCATGAGACTCATATATTGTTGGGGGGGAAAATTGAAATCGATTTGACATAACTTTAAAATGTCTCAGTGATTCTCAAATGAAAATCACCCTTAATGTTTGTTCCCTCTGTCATTTTTGATGGCACCATAGAAATTCACTGCGTGACCTTGGGCAATTGACATGCTCTCAGCTTCAACTGCAACTCCTAGGTATTCCTTCATGGTAGAAGGGGGTTTGGATGACCCCTGGGAATCCCTTTGAATGCTAGGTTTCATCCATGGCAGAATTCCTGCCATTGCACCCCACCTCGCGCCTTCTTCTCTTTTGTGAGGGTCACACTCTCTCAGCCTCAGAGGCAGGGCATAACAAACCTCGCTCTCCAGCTCTCCCAAGCTCATGCTAAGGCAAACCTACTTTTATTTTGCATTTAATTTTTGTTTTATTTTTTTGGCAAGGAGAGTTTAGAATATCCATGAATGAGAGAGTGTGATGTATCCAAAAAGGGGGTTGGATGAGATGACCCTTGGGAATCCCTTCCAATGCTAGGATTTCACCCCCACCCCCTTCTCTTCTGTGAGAATTTGAATGGCAGAGCATGACATAAATTTGAAATTTTCGAATAATAGGTATTTCTACCAGTTTTCGAATTTTGAAGAATATTCTTTACATCACTACTTTCCATTCAGATTATATGACCACACATGAAAGTCTTCTGTCTCAGGATAAAGTATCTTCTCAAGGAAATGTAACTACACTTGTCTCTCCATATTTGCTAGGGTTAGCGACACAAGATCCCCATAAATATGGGAAAACCACAAATAACAAAAACACCATGTTTTTTAGCTGAGAAGACACCTCTCTAGGAATCTCTTGGTCCTCCAGGGCAACTCTGTGGTCAACGTCCAACATACACTGATCATAGAACTGTGCTGGAGGAGCTACAAATGCCTAATAGAGTATTCTCTCTAGGAATCTCTAGGTCTTTCAGTGCAACTTTTAGTTATAGTTGACTATAGAAATGCCACAGAGTTTTGTGGAAACCTTGCAGCAAACCGCAGCAGACCAGACAGCCTCTTGTGTCCCTTACCTCCTCCTGCCATTGACACTACTGAGAAGACCCCCGTTACCATGCCTGATGTGAAAATGGCCTGGCCAATCAGGCACCCCATTTCCACATCAGACATGGTGACAGAAGTCTTCTAACCAGTGACAGCAATGGAGGGAGGGCAGGGGTGCACAGGGCCGCCTCGACCATATAGGCGAGCTAGGCAGCCTCCTAGGGTGCCAAACTGTAGGGGACACCAGAGAGAAAGAGAGAGAGAGAGAGTGGTGCCAGAGGATCATAGAATCAGGCAAGCAGAGCAGCCAGCAGCCAGTAGTGGTGCGAGTAGAAGGGAGAGAGAGCTGCTTGCTGAGGCTGGAAGGGGGGAAGAAGTTTGCTGCGCTCTGCAACTCCTGGACTGCATCCACACTGGATAAATGACTCGGTTTGGCACTACTTTAACTGTTTCTGGCTCAAGGCTATTGAATTCTGGGAGTTGGAGTTTGTTGTGGAGTCCAGAGCACCTCCCTTCTCCTTCCTTCCTTCCTTCCTTCCTTCCTTTCTCTCTCTTTCTTGCCAAGAGAGAGACTTTCAGGGAAGGCTTGCCATGGCCTTCCTCTGAGGCTAAGAGAGTGTGACTCCCCCAAAGTCACCTAGTGGGTTTCCATGGCCCCATTTCTCCCCCCAACTCCTTTCTCCTTCCCAGATTTTGGCCCTATTCCTTCCCTATCCACCCACTTTTGCCTCCCTTCCCACTCACTCACCCTTTCTCAGATTTCTAGACCCCCTTTTTGTTGTTGTTTGTTGTTGTGTGTCTTCAAGTCCTTTCTGCCTCCTGGCCACCCTCTCATGGGGTTTCCATGGCAAGGTTTGTTCAGAGGAGGCTCACCATGGCCTTCCTCTGAGGCTGAGAGAGTGTGATGCCCCCATCCAGTGAGTTTCCATGGCCGAGCTGGAATTTGTACCCAGAGTCATAGTCCAATGCTCAAAAAACTAGTCCACACTGGCTCCAACAATACGCTTTAAAAGCTTGGTCTTCTTCCCAAATGTCTTCAGCCAAAGGAAGGCACCACAAAATGGAAGACATTCAAGAAAAAGGGAGGACAGGAACAAGAAAAGCTCCAAACACTCCTAGAAATTTAAATGCATGTGTCTTAGTCATGCTCAAAATGGAGGATGTTTTAGAATACCTCCTGGACAGAAGGTTGGAATGGAGGACATGTCCTGGTGGAAGAAGAGGAGGTCTGCTCTGCCCTGAGGCAAACCTACCATGGGGTTTTCCTGGCAGTATGAGTTCAGAGAAGCTTTGCCATGGTCTTCCTCTGAGGCTGAGAGAGTGTGGCTTGCCTGCTCTTGGTGGTTGTGCCTACTATGTGTCTTTTCTTTCTCGCCCTGGAGCCATTCCCATCCTTTTTTCATGGGCTGCATTTACACTGCAGAAATAATGTGATTTGACACCACTTTAACTGCCCTGGCTCCATGCTATGGAATCCTAGGATTTGGATTTTTGGAGGAGAATTTGCCTTCTCAGTCAGAGAGCAGTGAAGCCACAACAAACTACAAATCCCAGGGCTCTATAGCATGGAACCAGCAAGATGACCAGATGTCCTCTTTTTCTGGGGTATATCTTACATTTCAGTCTTCTGTCCAGGAGGAATTCCAAAAATGTCCTCCCTTTTGAGCATCACTAAGAAGTATGAATTTATATTTATATGAGGGGTTTCAGCTTTTACTTGCTCATGTCCTCCATTTTACTTGAAAGCCTTACATTTTGCAGTGTCTTGTCCTCCTTTGCAGTTAAGACAGCTGGTCACCATGGGAGCCAAAGGCAGCTAAATTGGTCTCAAACTGCAGCCCTGGTCCTTTCACCTGGTGACTCTACTGGTTTTCTTCTCTTTCCTGTGACACCCTTTTCTGCCCCTTGCGTGAAGATTTTTAGTTTTTAGAGGTCATATATGGACCACTGCTCCCCCATAAATTCATGGGGAAGGGATCCAGATTTTTCCACATCATTAGAATGAATAATGCTTCCAGTGTGCAAAAGGAATATGTGTGCATTAGTCTCCATTCAAAATATCACAGCAATAAAAAAGTCTTTAACCTGTAAAAATCTAATTGGCTTTTTGACTAATTCTCAGTACTATAACAAAAGATTGGAACCTAAGTTTTATGTCATGTTTACCTTTAACAAACAAAACAGTGGAAATCAAGCAGCGAAAATAATTATGAAGGGCAACAGGGGTGCCAAAATATTTCTTGCCTAGGGTGGTAAAATACCTAGAGCCAGCCCTAGGGGTGCACAGCAGTAGTAGATCCATGGTGTGGTGGTGGGTGGGCATGTAAACACCCACCCTTTCCCACATTGGCCCAAGGACCAATCTGGGTTGCTATTCTGGCTCATCTGCTTAGGGCCTTGGAAAACCTGCTATGCTCTGTCGGGTTTGCTCCCATGTAAGGTAAGCTTGAAAGTAAATCCCATTGAACTGAGAGGTACTTAAGAAATGAACAAAGAATTGGATTAAGCTGTTTGCCTCAGAAATGGCTTCTGTGAAAATTAGCTTTGAGCACCAGCATCCAGTATTTCATGGCAATGAGGAAGATGTTAAACATTATAATTTCAAAGTTGATTTGCAGCAGACCACACTGATTTGCTAAGAATACCACAGTTATAAATGCATTCAATAATGGTCAAAGAAAGTTTCCTGGAAAATGACAGGCAGGCAAACAAGATGTCGAGAAAGAAGAAAATCAAGTTATTTTTGTGGAGTAAATCAAAGCCTTTCAAGTGAGTTTCCCTATGTTTCCATGCTGTTGCTTCCATTTATCCATATTTGTTACATAGAAATTGATTTCACTTCATCAGTTGCTTCAGTATTTGACTCCCATTTTCAGGGAAGAGATCCAAGAGATGAATGTTACTATTAAAGTTGTTATGGGCTTTTACTAAGGCAAAGTCTGCAGGTTTTGGTTGCTCAATAGCAAAAAGAATACTGTCTAGAACAGGTAATGTGCAGACCAATCCTGTTCTGATTTACTTAGGTGTAAATTTCATTGAATTGAAACTGAGTTGCATTCCAGTGCAGCAAAGTGCCTAGAAATGTAGCCTAAAGGCCAAACTAGACATGACACTGAATAGTGTTACAACTAGTTTGGCCCAAAGATGATAAGGAAATCCATCATTGTCTTATTATTCCCCCAAAGGCTTAAAATAATGTTTGACTTTTTTTGTTGTGTTCTGTTTTGTTTTATGCTAAGACAGGGGTGGAAAGCTATGGGGGGTCTAGGGACTGCATCTGTCCTGTTTTCAACTTCTAGTGTGCTATATTGAGCCATTTCATTCAAACTGGAAGCAAGTGAAATGTTACTTCCATTTTGCTATTGTTATTTTGAGCCATTCTGATGGGATGGATGAGTGTGTAGTGGGAAAAATAGCAATTCAATTGAGAATCACATCCATCATAAAATGTGTTTCAATTGTTGGCCTATTTTTTTCCTGTGATGGGAGGGGCACAACAAAGCTTCCACTATTCCTGGTTTGCCCTTCCATTTTTCATTTTCAAAGGATCAAGTCTGGACCCAACCAATAGGTCATTTCCCACTATTTTGAAGGAAGAGGGCTGAATCCAAGAGCCATATGTCCTGCTTAGAGCAGACCCAATTAACTGAATGGGATGTGCCCTAAGGAATAATATGTTATGAAATAATAAAGGCTGAAAACATTAAAGAAACAATCTATCTTAATATTAGAATTGGATGATAACCTTATCAAGTTAGTTATAAAGTCTAGAGGAAATCACTCCCCTGTAAATTTCACATTGTGCCTAAATGCAAGCAAAGTTACCTTTTGGGAAAAGAAGGACACTTATGTGAAAGCACTGACACTTTATGATTATTGTTGAAAACAAATGAATACCTTCCAGCAAGAGATACGAAATTCAATGACTAAGTAGCATGGTGAATACTCAGTTTTTTACAAATCCCTTTACTTACTATGTCCTTGCCCTCTAAAGATTGTTCTCCTTTAACTAGGATCATGAAAGAAAAGTATAAAAACAGATCAAATTAGAAATAATAAATTGGTAATAATATAAGAAATGAGAAAAAACACTCTCAAGCCAGCACCAGCTAGTCTAAGGCACAATGGTCAGTAAGGTGACCAATAGTGATGAATATATTCATAAATGTTATTTTGGAAGCCTTGCCTACTAAATGATTTATCCCAAGGAATTGCTCCATAAATTCATATGTCTTGACATTTTTCAGGACATTTCACACAGAGATCTATGTCCCTGCAGCAAATTATTCTGCCATTTCATTTTACAGAAGTATTTTACTGAAATGGGAAATTGTTAAACAAATTGGACATGAAAATATTCCTACATTGCACTATAGCATTGTGATTGCCTTCTTTTTGAGGTGGTGTTGGTTTCAGAACAATGATTGTCTCTAAATGCCTTCTGCACATGAGCATGATTGAGGTTTAATGTTTATGGGTTGTGTCTATGTACAGTTGTATTGCGATATTTTTCTTTGTACTAACATTTTTGTTTGGGAAACTCACATTTGCATGCAGATGAAAAATGATATGGGGAGTTTGGAACCAGTCAAGCTTGCTACTTGGAAATAAAAGGGAATGGTGCAGTCCATTCTTAAGAAAATAATACCCCAAATCTCCACATACCCTGATACCTGGACCACTAGCATCCATGTTTAAATAATTCACTTCACTATTGTGCTATCCGCCAGGTCTTTCAATATCTTTATTCATTATACACATAACTGTGTGAAGACTCTGGAATCATAAAGGCTAGAACCAGTCTTCTTCTTGTTATGCATCATCACTGTGGCTACAATTTATGGTAAGCTTATGAATGAGAGACCTCCATGAGTCCTGGTCAACAGTCCTGCTCAGGTCTTGCAAATTCAGGGCTGTGGCCTACTTTATTAAATCTCATGAAGTCCTTTTCTCCTCTATTTTCATTCATATTTCAAAAATAATAACAATAACAATAATAATAATAATAGGATTTATTTATATGCCGCCCAGTCACTGAGAATCTGGGCAGCTTACAACAGAGGGGATAATATAAAGCAATAAGAATAACATGAAATAAAAAACAAATATAACATGGCAGTACATTAAAGAATAAGAATAAAATAAGCTGGTTTTGTTATTCCAGTAAATCATTTTGTCCCATGATATGTCTAAAGCACAACAACCTCATTTATTCATTTTCATTTCTAGTGAGAATTCAGACTTGATTTACTCTTGGATCCATTTGTCTTTTGCTCCATGGTATCCATAAAATTCTTGTCTAGCAACACATTTCAAATGAGTTGTTTTTCTTTCTGTTAAACTTTAGTCACTATCCCACTTTTACGGTGGGTGAGGACCATCACTTCCCATGGATACCAAAATCCCTGTATGATCAAGTCCCATTAAATACAATGGCATAGTAAAAATGTTGTTCCTTATATAAAATGGAAAAACCATTTTTGATTATTGGAACTTATATATTTTTAAATATTTTCAAGCTGTGGATGCTTGAAATCATGGATAAAGAATCTATGGATATGGAGGGACATTGTTTCATATATGTGGACATTTAGAGACATTTATTTAAAAGCAAGAACATTTTTTAAAAAAATTGAAGGGTTTCTTCTGTTCATGGCACAAACTGGGATGCACTGGAAGGGGCACTTAGGGCGGAAAAATAAAATGCACAGATATAGGATTGGGGACACCTGGCTGAATGAAACTACGTGTGAAAGGGATCTAGGAGCCCAAGTAGACCACAAGTTGAACATGAGTGAACAATGTGATGCGGCAGCTAAAAAGGCCAATGCTATTTTAGGCTGCATCAATAGAAGTATAGTGTCTAGATCAAGAGAAGTAATAGTGCCACTGTATTCTGCTCTGGTCAGGCCCCACCTAGAATATTGTGTCCAGTTCTGGGCACCACAATTCAGAAAGGACATTGAGAAACTGGAGCGTGTCCAAAGGAGGGCGACAAAAATGGTGAAGGGTCTGGAAACCATGCCCTATGAGGAACAACTTAGGGAGCTGGGGATGTTTAGCCTGGAGAAAAGAAGGTTAAGAGGTGATATGATAGCCCTGTTTAAATATTTGAAAGGATGTCATGTTGAAGAGGGAGCAAGCTTGTTTTCTGCTGCGCCAGAGAACAGGACCCAGAACGATGGATGCAAGCTACAGGAAAAGAGATTCCACCTGAACATTAGGAGGAACTTCCTGACAGTAAGGGCTGTTCGACAGTGGAATGCACTCCCTCGGAGGGTGATAGAGTCTCCTTCCTTGGAGGTCTTTAAACAGAGGCTGGATGGCCATCTGTCAGGGATGCTTTGATTTGGATTCCTGCATGGCAGGGGGTTGGACTGGATGGCCCTAGTGGTCTCTTCCAACTCTATGATTCTATGATTCTATGTCTGGAATACATATTGTCCTATTTAAAAATAATAATAATAACACCAGACTCATATATGTAAATATATCAGTAAAAATATGAGATACATTGCAGAGTCTGCATTTTTAAAAAGTGCTGAAGAAATCACTAATTAAAGTAATAGCCTGGGAACTCTGAGCATCTTGTTGTTGTGTGCCATGCAACTTTCTGATTTATGGCAACCCTAAAAAGAACCCATGACAAGGGTTTCTTTGCAAGATCTGTTCAGAGGATGTTTGCCTTTGCATTCCTCTGAGGGTAATAGTTTGACTTCTCCAAGGCCATCCCGTGGGCTTCCATGCAGAGTAGTACTCTAATGCTTAAGCTTAAATACATCACACTTCCTCTCTCCAGGCACTTAATTTCAATCTTTCATAAACTTTTTGAGCCGGGGGCCGGGTTGCTGTCTCTCACACAACTGGGGGGCCGAAGCCAAAAAATAAATAATTAAATAATATAGGACAACAATTTCAAATGTAGGACACAATTTTTAAAAATGGAGGACATGCGAAAAAATTTGATGCTTTTAAAAAAATGTTAATATAAATGCATGTTTCTTAGGCATGATCAAAATGGAGGACATTTGGGCCTCAGAAGCTGGCTGATATCAATATCACCATCACCATCATCACCACCACTATCATTGTTAAAACAAAGCAGACCTATACAAATGGAATGGAAATCCTCCTCCTCCTCCTCCTGCTACTCTTCTTCTTCTTCCTCCTCCGCCTCCTGCTCCTTCCTTCCTCCCTGCTCCTCCTCTTCCTCCTCCTTCCTCCTCCTCTTCCTCCTTCCTCCTCCTTCCTTCCGCCCTCCTCCTCCTGCTCCTTCCTCCCTCCCTCCTCCTCCTCTTCCTCCTCCTCTTCCCCCGCCCCCTTCCTGCCCTGCCCGCGCCTGCCTGGCAGCTGCGGGAAGGGCAATAAGGAGGAGGAGGATCCCCGCCCCTCCCTGCACTGCCCGTGGCTGTCAGGCAGCCGCGGGAAGGGTGGGAAGGAGGATGAGGACCCCCGCCCCTTCCTGCCCTGCCCACGGCTGTCTGGCAGCTGCAAGAAGGGCAGGAAGGAAGAGGAGGACCCCCGCCCCCTTCCTGCCCTGACCGCAGCTGTCTGGCAGCCGTGGGAAGGGCGGGAAGGAAGAGGAGGACCCCGCCCCCTTCCTGCCCTGCCCGTGGCTGTCTGGCAGCCACAGGAAGACTGGGAAGGAGGAGGAGGACCCCTGCCCCTTCCTGCCCTGCCCAAGGAGGAGCTCCTCTTGAGACTGGCTGGCCAATGGGGGAAGGCTGGAGCTCCAACAGCCCACCCCCTGCCAGCAGCCATTGGCCAGCCAGCCCCAGGAGGAGAAACTCCTCCTATTTAGCCCTGCACATGGCCCTGCAGGAGCGTGCAGGGCAACAGGAAGCTGCTGCTGGGTGGCGGCAGCGCACTGTCTGCAGCCCACCCTCCTCGGCACCGGCACCACTGCGGTACCGCCTGCGGCAATTGGCGGCAGGACCGGGCTGGGGCTGGTCCTGGCACCTCGGCGGGCCGGATGCAGCCCATGAGCCGGGGATTGCCAACACCTGGCTTAGATGCTCAGAAGACAACTGAGATATATCTGACCTGTTGATAAATGAAAATCAGCTATTATTGCTTTTAAAAAATAGATCATTTTGTTTAATTCAGTGTGGTTTGTCCATGTGGTAAATCCATATTTAAAGAAGATGTTGAAAGTTTTGTGACTAGAGTCATAAATTCTCATTACTGACGTTTGGGAAACCACTGGTATTTTAAAAGCCAAATAGGAAAGCACAGCACAGTGTTTCATAAAAGTGCTGCCCCACTGATTTGTTCAGTCCCGTTATGGACCAATAGTCCCATTATGGCACATTGAAATATTATCCATATTCATCTTTACATATTCACATTTGAGACTGAAGCAATAAAAGCAAGATTTTATTTTGTTCAGATAAAAGCATTCCAGAAGATCTAATTTGTATTCATTATTCAAAGAAGGAAGAGACATTTTATTTGAACATTCAGTCTTTATCAAGTTTGGGAGAAAGAATGACAGTATGATCCAAACCCATGTTCTATCCTCACTGTTTAGCATGCCCTCAAAATAAACTTTGTTCAGCAGTAAGGCTTGCTAATGCAAAACAAATTGGCTATTACACAGCATAATTCTGCTCTCAGCATTCAATTTCCTAATTACAGTGGTACCCCGGGATACGAATGCGCCGGGTTACGAATTTTTCGGGATACGAAAAAATCCCATAGGGATTTATTGCTTCGGCTTACGAAGGTTTCTTCGGGTTACGAAAAAACCGCGGCGCTATTTTCCGCCACCGGAGGGCAGCAGAGAGCTATTTTTCCATTAGCGCCTATGGGAATTCGGCTTACGAAGGTATTTCGGGTTACGAAATTAACCGCGGAACGAATTAATTTCGTAACCCGGGGTACCACTGTATTTGAAACTGCAACTCTTGTTTTGCAGGTCAAATAGAAACTATGGTTGGCCTTTCAAATCTCAGTTGGACTTTCAAAATGTATTCACATCCACCTGACATTCAAAGGAACATTGGACTGAATTCCAGTGCGAGTCGCAAGAGAGAGGCAATGCCAACATAATAATTAATGGCATAATCACACTGTTGATTCCTTTACTGAAATTCAGGGAAACACTGCAGAACAGAAGCAGGTAGGAGAACGATAAGCCATCAGAAATGAGAAGGTTGGACATTAAAATGAGGCTCATTTCCTTTCAAATCTTCCAGTCTGCCTAAATGTGCTATTTTACACATAGCTAGGTGGAAAAAATGATCAGTGTCAAAAATGCCAGATAATGAGGTGTGAATCTCAGCTTGAGGTGCTTGCAAGTGTCTAGCAGAGACTACATGTTGCTTTATTCCAAATGAGTAAATAGGTTGATCATAGATTTCCCACTAGTGTTGATTTTCTTAACTTTATTTATGCAATTTATATCCTGTCTTTCTCATGGCATAGGAGCCAAGGTGGCTTGGAAAATTTTGAGATAAAAAATATAGCAAAAGCCCCAAACAAACCAAAAACAAACAAATGAACAAAAACCAATCTGATTTGACAAAATGTTTTTTTTTAAATAATAATAATTAAATAAGAATTCTAATAAAAGACACAAGGTTAAAATAGTTTTAAATCCATTTAAAACAATTTAAAAGACACAAGAAAAAGAGCCCAAGCACACCTCTTTTAAACACCATCGTACTATCATATAATTGAAAATCAAAGGTCTACATAAATAAAAAAGGTCTTTCTGCTGGTAGAAAGAGAATGGGGAGAAGGCTAACCAATCTTTCTGTGAAAGGAAGTTCCACAGCCTCAGTACAATCACTGAGAAGGCTCTTTCCCATATCCTCACCAGCTCTATTATTATGTTATAAATCATATTTATTGAATATATATATATATATATATATATATATATATATATATATATATTACACAATACATAAAACATTCCATTCCATTCATCAGATTATAAACATACAAACTCATCATTCTTGGAATTTATTTTACTCACATTAGTATACAAAATTTTGCCTAATTCAGTTTTTTCCTTTAATATTTATTTATTTGTGTTTGTTTGTTTATTGTATTTATACCCCACTCTTCAGCCCTAAAGCTTCTCAGAGTGGCTTACGGATAGTTATTCAGACAGTTCCTTGCCTTCAAGCTTACAATCTAAAAAAGACATGACACAAAAAGAGAAGGGAATGGTGGTGGGGAAAGGGATCAGGACCTTGTGTTTTCTCATCTATTTTAAATCTTTCATATATTTGTCTATATGTATACCATTGCAATTTTATCCCTTCTTCTTCCAGTTCTGATTGGGATTTCATTTTATAGCTTCCTTCACTTTTCTTCAACATATCCTCATAGATCAATTATATTCTAATAATTCAATAAGAGTAATAATAAAATGAGAGATACAAGACTAGGGTGCTCATTATCACCAATATTATTTGCAATGGTGATAGAGATTTTAGCAAATGTTATAAGGAAAGATAATTTATTTTATTTATTTATGGTATTTTTACCCTGCCCTTCAGCCCTAAAGGCTCTCACAGTGGCTTACAATTATTATTTTAATTAGACGTTTCCCTGCCCTCAGGCTTACAATCTAAAAAGACATGTCACAAAAGGAGAAGGGAATGGTGGTGGGGAAGGGGATCAAGTCCAGCAGTTCTTCTCTCCCTCTGAGGCCTGGACCAAGGCAGATGGACTCCAGGGAGGGCTCTTCTTCTTAATCGAGGTTATAATAATTTAGAAGGAATAGGATTGGGGGGGGGGGGAAACATAAAATTAGTTTATTTGCTGATGATACATTAACTATTTAAGATTTAATGGATAAAATGAGGGAAATAAAAGATCATTTTAAAGTATTTGGAGAAATGACAGGGCTTTAGATTAATTGGAATAAATCAGAAATTGTGTTATTTAATTATACAAAAGAAGAGGAATTGGGATTTGCTAAACAAAGAGATTTAGAGATAAGATTAAAAAGTAGTATAAAATATTTAGCAATAAATATAAGGATTTAAAAGAAATGGAAGGGGAAATTCAGTAGTATTAAGGAAGGAAGTAGAGAAAAAAATGATAGAGTATAAGAAAATCCAATTATTTTTTTAAAATTAATCTTAATTAATTAAGAGAAAATACTACCAAAATTATGTTTTTTTATTTAGAATGATACCATTAAAAGTGTCAGAAACTGAACTGAATAAATGGCAACAGTTATTGAATACATATTGTAACAGAGGGGAAAGAACTAGATTAAATAAACAATTTTGGTATGAATCACAAAGAAATGGAGGGTTAGGCCTTCCCAATATAAGAGGATATTATAAGGCTAATCAATTGAGATATGTGATAGAAGGTATGTTAGGGGTATCAGATTTGGAATGGTTAGAAGTAGATAGAGATGAAGCAGATATGAAAATATGGAATTTTTTAAAGGGAGTTTACTAGGAAAGAAATTAAGGGAATTGTAAATCCAGTTTTGAAAAATATGTTAGAAATATGGAGTAAATATAAAAAAGAATTATTGAATGAAGACTCAATGATAATACCAATAATAATGGAAAAGAAATTCCCAAAGAATTTGAGAGGCTTGTTAGATAAGGAATTAAACGAAAGGAAAATAGCTAGAATAGAAAATTGGATAGATGTAAGAGTAGAAAAAGAAAATATAAAAGAAAAAGCTATGGGAATAAAAATGTATTGATTTCATTATAGGCAAATAGAATAAAAATTGGAAGAAAAGAAATGTAGAAAAGAAAATACATACACAATTTGAATGAATAATTAAAAAGGAAGAGAAATTGAGGAAAATGAGAACATGAAAGGAATAATTAGTAAAATGTATAAAATATTGATGGAGAATATAGATAAAAAGATTAAAGAAAATATTCTGAAAGAAATATGAGAAGAAGAATTAGAATGTAAATTATATGATAAAGAATGGGATAAAATTTGGGAACAAAGACATGGTATGGATCAAAGAAAATTATTATCAATTGGTTTGGAAATGGTATTTGATGCCAGTGAAATTACATAATATTGACAAGAATAACTCCAAAAATTGTTGGAGAGGTTGTACAAGAACTTTGGGGGAAAAGTGATATTAGAAATAGAAAATATTATGAATATAAAAATAGATAGAAAATCAAATATACTTTTGTTGTCATATAATCCTGAGGAATGGGGAAAAAAGAGGGAAAAGATTTGGTAACAAATTTGTTTACAGCAGCGAAATTAATTATAGCAAGACACTGGAAAATGAAAATGAATGTAGAATTGGAGGATTGGTATAAAGAAATATGGAAATTAGTGATTAATGACAAATTAACTTGTAAATTGAAAGTGAAAAAAGGACTGTGACTATGGAAAAGAAATGACTTTGATGAGATATGGAAAAAAATTATTGAAAAAAGACACACAAATGCAATACTGGTGCAGGAGGAAGGAAGAGGAAAGGGGTAGCCTGATCTAACACCTCACCACTGATCTCATGATTGAACATTTTCACAAATAAAAGATAAATAAAATATAATTTTATTTTTGCTTCCTCTATCCTGCAGGTATGTGTACATTTAAAATTATATGCAGTACTTCACCCACTCACTGGGGTGGCAAAAGAGGAAAGAGAATTGGGTGGATAGGCAACCTGTCAGAGTGGAGCCAATACACTGACAAGCAAACTATAAGAGTATGACCACTTATGGCAGTATGGCAGTATGCTTCTTCTTCTTCTTCTTCTTCTTATTATTATTATTATTATACTTTATTTATATAGTAATGTAGATTTACACAGCACTTTACATACAAACAATAAAATCAATAAAAATGAAACCTGTCAATGGCATACATTCTACAAAATACATATAAAACAATAGATAATAATTCAAGATAGAATTAGATAAAAAAAGCAGACAACAAATTAAAAAGATCAAATATGAAATCAAATATCAGATCTCAGATAACAGTCAGATAAACAATCACACAATGCCTGGGAACGCTTTCCTGAACAATATAGTCTTCAACTCAGTTTTGAAACTGATTAAAGAAGTGATGACCCATGCTTGTGGGGGAATGAGTTTCCAGGAGCGAGGGGCAGCAAGTGAGAAGAGATGAATCTGGGACGGAGCAGTGGAAATCCTAGGCTAGGACAGCAGACCTTGACTACCAGAATGGAGGGTATGAGTGGGAATGGGAGGAGAAAGAAGTTCAGATAAATAAGGGGGGGCAGCACATGCAGGGCTTTAAAAGTCAACAACAAGAGCATATACTGAATATGGAAGGGGGAGGGAAGCCAGTGAAGGGATGATGATACAGGAGAAACATGGTCAAAGTGGCAAGCAGATGTAATAATGTGTGCAGCTATATGCTGGACAGAAATCAATGGACGGAGGTGAGAGAGAGGAAGCCCTGCCAGAAGAAGATTACAATAATCTAGTCATGAGACCACCAGGGCATGGACCAGGGTCTTGGCAGTAGTGGCTGAGAGAAATGGACAGATTTTAGCAATATTGTAGCGAAAGAATCTACAGGCCTTGGCTGTGGCCTGGATCTGGGGGATACATGACAGAGAAGAATCAAAAATAAAATCAAGGCTACGGGCTTCCTGGACTGGTCAAATAGAAATGTCATCAACAGAAACAAAAAGGAGTATTGAAGAGTAGACTAGACTTAGGTGGAGAAATGAGAAGCTGTGTTTTGGACATATTGAGCTTCAAGCGTTGATGCCGCATCCACTGAGAGACAGCTGTAAGACATGATGAAACTTGCTGTTCAAGACCCGGAGAAAGGTCAGGGATGGAATGATACAGCTGAGTGTCATCGGCATACAAATGATAGAAAAAGCCAAAAGAACTAATGAGCTTTCCTAGGGACGACGTGTAGAGAGAAAACAAAAGGGGTCCCAAAACAGAGCCCTGGGGAACTCCAACAGATAATGGAAAAGAAGATGAAGCCTGATCACCCACGACCACTGCAAAAGATCTATCTGACAAATAAGAACTAAACCAGTCAAGAACAGAGTCCGAGGACCCATGGTCAGAAAGTATATCAACTAGAATATAATGATGATAATAATAATAATAATAATAATAATAATAATAATAATAATAATAATTTGTTTTATTTATATACCGCTATTCGAAAGATCATAGCGGTGAACAGCAAGTAAGTTAATTAGCAAGTAAGCTAATTTGATCAAAGGCTGCCAACAAATCAAAAAGAATGAGAACAGAATAAAGGCCATTAGCCTTGGCCCATAAAAGATCAT
This sequence comes from Sceloporus undulatus, assembly GCF_019175285.1. Taxonomy (NCBI): domain Eukaryota; kingdom Metazoa; phylum Chordata; class Lepidosauria; order Squamata; family Phrynosomatidae; genus Sceloporus; species Sceloporus undulatus. The sequence goes on along the minus strand of NC_056523.1, from coordinate 89,037,591 downwards.
CCAAGATCTTAGTGAGAGCCGTGTCTGTAGAATGCCATGGGCAGAAACCGGACTGAAAGGAGCAAAGCTGTCAAGAGTTGAAGAAAGAATGGAATTAAATAAAGACACTGCTGAATCAGCAGAGTCCTGAAGAGAATGGAGGTGGCTTCAAGAAACTCAAGACAGTGAGAGTAAGCAACCTGTTCCAAGACCTTAGAAAGAAAAGGAAGAAGAGAAATTGGACGATAGCTAGACAAAAAAGAGGGGTCAAGAGAGGGTTTTTTTTTCCAGAATAGTGGAAACTAAAGCATGTTTAAAGACCATAGGGAAAGAACCCTAGAGAGAGAGAGAGATTAAAGATCTAGAGAAGCGAGGGCAGAAAAGAGGGAGCTATAGAAATTAAGATGAGTAGGAATTGGATCAAGAGAACAAGTTGCAGGTTTGGAAGAGTTCCTCAGTGTAAAGAGTTCATTCAAATAAACAGGAGGAAACACAGAATTTTTTTTAGGCAAGAGTGATAGAAGATTAGTAGTAGAAGAAAAATCGGGAGGGATTATCTCAGAGCGAATAGTGGTAATCTTTGAGATGTAATAGTTAGCAAAATCATTAGGAGAGAATGATGAAGAGACAGAAGGAGAAGGAGGTATTAGCAAAGTGTTGAAGGTGGAGAACAAGCGCTGCAGGTGTTTCTCATTGGCGCAGTTCAATGATTTATATTAATTCTGTTTTGCGATGAACAGGGCATGTGAAAAGAAGAAAGAAGAAATTTGTAATGAATAAAATTAGACCACTCCCTGGGACTTTTTCCAAAGGTGTTCGGCTGCTCAAGAGCAGGACTGGAGAAACCTAACAATGGGGGTAAGCCAGAGCTGAGGCCTAGTCGTAGAGGAAGATGCACGTACAGAGACAGGAGCAAAGCTGTCAAGAGTTGAAGAAAGAGTGGAGTGAAATAAAGACATTGCTGAATCAGCAGAGTCCCGAAGATTTAGAGAAGAGAGAGATGAATTCAAGGTCTGACTGAGATGGTTAGAGTTAATAGACTGAAGATAGCAAAAATAGCTTTGAAAAGTATGACAAGGAGGTGGAGTATAAGTAAGAGCAAAAGAGATTAAATGATGATCAGATAATGGAAAGTCAAATGCCAGATATTCAGAAATGACACACTTTGCAGCAAGAACTAGGTCAAGACAGTGACCAAGAGAATGAGAAGAGTTGGAATATGGTTGAAGGCCAAAAGAAGCTAAGAGAGAGCTGAAGCAAGACGTTATAGTATTATTGGAATCATCAAAGTGGATATTAAAGTCACCTAGGATCAAAGTGGGGACTGCATCTGAAAGAAAAAATGTCAGCCATGACTCAAAGTCTGAGAAAAACTGGGTAGCAGAATCAGGAGGACGGTAGATAACTGCAACCCGGAGCTGTAAAAGAAAAAAAGAGTCTAATAGAATGAAACTCAAATGAAGAGAAACGCTAGCTGGGGGAAAAGATAGAATTTGGAACTGGCAGGAGCAAGATACCAACCTCTCCTCCTTGACCCTCAGGGTGGCTAGTGTGGGTGAAAGAGAGACCACCCAAAGAAAGGGCAGCAGAGGTAGCAGTATCATGGGCTGGGAAACAGGTTTCTGTAAGAGCGAGGAGATTAAATTATTTAGAGAGAAAAAGGTTGTGAATTGCTGCTGCTTTAGGGGCAGGAGAGCAACAGTTCCAGAATGAATAAAAGAATGGAAGCCGGGAGATAGGAAAAGGCCGAATGGGGATCAGGTTAGGAGAAGACCACTCCAGCCCTGAAGCCAGAAGCCAGAGCCAGCAGCTAGCTTCCCCTCACCATTGGGACTCAAGGCAGAGGCAGAGGCAGCAGCAGCAGCTGAGGAAAGGGGGTGTGGCTTTGGGTGAGACATTTATACCCTCCCCAAACACTCCCTCCAGGAAGACCACTCCAGCCCTGAAGCCAGAGCCAGCAGCTAGCTTCCCCTCACCATTGGGACTCAAGGCAGAGGCAGAGGCAGCAGCAGCAGCTGAGGAAAGGGGGTGTGGCTTTGGGAACAAGCACCCCCGCGGGACTCCTCTGGGACCTTGTGGCCCACTGGCCTTGGCGTTTGGCGGCCAGTTTGGGCGTGCGGGGCACTTTAAGGACCATCTGGGGGGAAGTTTGGGAGGAGCCCCGCCAGGTGAGAGCGGCGGGGAAAAAAGCCGGGGAACCGGACCCTCCCGACATGCCCCCTTCCGCCCTCCACGCCGGACCACCGCCGTCGCCGCCGCTGCCAGGGACTGCTTCTTGCCGGGCGGCCTCCTCCCGGTGGTATCGGAGGTGCGCATCTGCGCACCGCCCCGGGAGTGCCGCCCACGGACTAGGAGCACCCCCCACGGCTGTGTACCTGCGCAGTTGCGCAGCGTTTGTGGTGTGGGAGGCTTGGGTTGGCCCTGGGAGCAGAGGATGCCTGTAGTGGCTAACCTCTGCTCCTTCAGTGGCCATAGAGGGGTGGGGGGAGGATAGGGATGCGGGGGATGCCTGGGCCGGGGATAACACCTCGGCGGGCGGAGCTCCGATCGAGGTTGTGTGGGGCAGGGGGAGGTATGGCGGTGGGAGAAGGGACTTGCGTTCCAGGGGAAGGCGTGATCGATGCATCATATCTATCTCGCCTTCCTGTCCCCCTCCCAGCCTGAAGGACCTGAGGGTCACTCCAACCGTGCCACAAACCCTGTCGCTGCTCCTGTGCAATGCCAGGTCGGTTAACAATAAGACCCACATCCTCCAGGATCTACTGGAGGACTCGAAGTGCGACCTGGCTTGCATTACCGAGACCTGGCTGGGGCCTGAAGGGGATGCTGTGTGGGCTCAGGCCCTGCCAGCTGGGTTCTCGGTGAAGGACCAGCGCAGGTTAGGTGGGCGGGGGGTGTGTGTGGCCTTGGTACATAGGAACACCGTGTCCCTCACCAGGAACCACATCCGACAGACCTCCTATATCGAGTGTATTTACCTGACCCTAAAGGCTAGGGACAGTCTAGGGATTCTGTTAGTGTATCGGCCACCCCGTGCATTAGCGGACTCCCTTAACGAGCTGACACAGCTGGTCGCTGAGCTGATGTTGGAGACGCCCAGGCTTCTTGTCCTGGGCGACTTCAACATCTCCCTCACGGCCAGCCATGTTCCATCCGGTGCGGCTCGGGAATTCATGGAGACCATGGCGGCCATGGGCCTGTCCCAGCTGATACAGGGTCCCACACATTGTGCGGGTAATACTCTCGATTTGGTCTTCTGTTCGGATGCGGAGAATCCGTGGGTGGAAATAGTTAATGTTTCCCCCCTGTCATGGACGGATCATTTCCTGGTAGAGGTGAAAATCAAGGCCTCTACCCAGATCCCCCCCGGGGGTGGTGGACCAGTTAGGATGGTCCACCCTCGAAGGCTGATGGAACCTGAGAGGTTCCGAGAAGCCTTAGAGGGGCTCACGGTTGGAAATGACGGCGACTCTGTTGATGCCCTCACCGGTATCTGGAATACCGGCCTTTCCAGGGCTATACACAGGATCGCTCCCAAGCGCCCTCTCAGGCCTGCTTCCAAACGTAAGCCCTGGTATACGGAAGATCTCCGGGCGAGGAAGCGGGTTCTGCAACGGCTAGAGTACCGTTGGCGCAAATACCTTTGCTTAGACGACAAGGCTCTCCTAGACCAACGGTTAGAGGACTACGGAGAGGCAATACGAGCAACAAAGAATTCGTTCTATGGTGCTCGTATTGCGTCCGCTGAGTCGCGTCCGGCAGAGTTGTTCAGGGTGGTCAGGGAGCTAACTCAGCTCCCTCCCGCCCTGAACCAGATCCTTGAACCTTCTAAGGCCTGCTGTGACTTGTTTAATGACTTTTTTGCGGATAAAACCTCTCGTATAAGCGAAGGTCTGAACGCCGACACTTTAGCAGAACCTAGGGTAGAAGTGTCCAGAGCCTCCGTGGACTATGTTAAGGGATGGGCTATTTCCATCGGATCTTAAATTGGCCATAGTAAGACCGATCCTAAAAAAGCCCTCCCTTGACCCCCTGGTACATAATAATTATCGGCCTGTTTCGCTGCTACCATTTTTGGGAAAGGTGATCGAGAGGGCGGTTGCGATCCAGCTTCAGGCGGTCTTGGATGAAACGGATTATCTGGACCCATTTCAAACTGGCTTCCGGGCGGGTTACGGGGTTGAGACGGCCATGGTCGCCTTGGTCGATGATCTCCGTCTGGGCATCGACAGGGGAAGCGTGTCCCTGTTGGTGCTCTTGGACATCTCAGCGGCTTTCGATACCATAGACCATAGTATCCTTCTGGGGCGCCTCGCAGAGGTGGGAATCGGGGGCACTGTGCTCCAGTGGTTCCGTTCCTACCTCTCGGGGAGGTCCCAGATGGTGCAGCTGGGAGACGTGTGCTCTGATGAGAGGCCCCTTAAAACTGGGGTCCCTCAAGGGGCCATTCTGTCTCCCATGCTATTTAACATTTACATGAAACCACTGGGAGAGATCATCCGGAGACATGGGGCGCGGGGTTATCAGTACGCTGATGACACCCAAATTATTTTCTCTATGTCTCCGACTGATGCAGTGACTGGGGATGGCGTCTCTCCTCTCGTGGCCTGTCTGGAGTCAGTAATGGGCTGGATGAGGGAAAACCGACTCAAATTGAATCCAGAGAAAACGGAGGTACTAGTGATAGGTTCCCCTGGTCCAGGAATGGCGGTGGTTCCACCTGTCCTGAACGGGGTCACGCTCCCTGTGAAGGACTCCGTGCGCAGTCTGGGGGTGCTTCTTGACTCGTCGCTTCACCTGACTGCTCAGGTGAATGCGACGGTCAAGAGCACTTGTTATCAGCTTAGGCTGATTCGCCAGCTGCGCCCATACCTGGCCGAGAGGGACCTAGAGACTGTTGTACATGCTCTGGTAACTTCGAGACTGGATTTCTGCAACGTACTCTACATGGGGCAACCCTTATACCAAACTCGGAAGCTGCAAATAGTGCAAGATATGGCAGCCCGGCTGGTCACTGGTGCGTCCAGGACCAGCCATATAACACCAGTTTTAAAAGATCTTCATTGGCTGCCCATTCGCTTCCGAGCTCAATATAAGGTGTTGGTAATTACCTATAAAGCCCTAAATGGCTTGGGCCCAGGATACCTAAAGGACCGCCTCTCCCCATACATTCTGCCTCGCACTCTCAGAACGTCTGGGCAGCAGCTACTGAAGGTGCCTAGGGCTAGGTTGGCCTCCACTACTCGGAGGTCGTTCTCCATAGCTGCCCCAGCCCTTTGGAATGCGCTGCCCACAGAGCTCCGCTCGTCCACCACCCTGGCCCAATTTAGGAAGGACCTCAAAACCTTCCTATTCCAACAGGCATTCCCCGAGTAAATATCCTGTGGGCCTCCCTCCTCTCTTTCGTGGCCAAGAGGTTGGGCTTTGGGGCTTTACTGTTGGGTTGTTTTAAATATGTTTTTATTGGAACTGTTTGTATTTTAATTATGTTGTGAGCCGCCCTGATCGGAGGAAGGGCGGCATATAAATAAAAATTTTATTTTATTTTTATTATTAAATGTGTGGAGCCATGGGAAGGAATGGATTCACTACCCAGTGATCAACAGGAGAAAATGTGACAATGACAAATACAGAAAAGAAAAAAGAAAAAAAGAAAAAGCTGTTGCTGGATCTCTCTTTCTGAGCTGTTGAAGCAGCTTTTAAAACTGTTGCTGATCCTCTCTGTCTGGAGGCAGTAGAAGTTGTTGCTGTCTCCCTCTTCCTGTAGAAGGTTCCACTGCAGGCAGGGAGGGTGGTCTAGAGGCAGTTGAAGCTGTTGCTGACTCTCTATTCCTGTGGAAGTTTGCACTGCAGGCCCAATTTATTTGTTTTAATTTCCACGGTAGACTTGGGAAATACCTTTTATTTTGAAGTTTTATTACAGGTCACTCCTAAAGTTTTTGTTGATTATGTTTTGACATAGTGAACCATTCTGATTTTTATGTTACTTTTCTGCAAGAATCACCACTCTGTTTGATGAGAGGGAAAGATACTTCTTATCATCTCTTTCTATCTAAGTTTGTGCATTTCCAAATGGGAGTTATATTGAGTTACCAGTGAACTTAAAATGAAAACAGAGAGCTGTGTCAAATAGAGCTAGTACTTTTTGTGTTGACGAGGAATCTGAAATATTGATGATAAAGCTGGAGTTCCCAAACCAATGACAGTCTGGAAAGTTACTATTTATTCATTTCCCCACTTTTCTCCCAACAGAGTTAAACAAAGTGAAAGCAAGATAAAAACAAGATAGAGATAAAACACCTGGTGATAAAAATGTTAAAATATAATTAAATGAATGTTAAAAATATGAAATCATTTATAAATATTACAATAAAGATAAAATGAACAGCACCACCCACAAAAGACCCTTCTATACATAATAAAATGTCTGCTTAAACAAAAATTAGTAGTGTATAGAGTTATTGCTATTGTGTGCCTTCTGTGCCATCTGACCTACAATCTCTCTTTCCTATGGTCTTCTTGGCAAGATTTATTCAGAGGAGGTTAGCCACTAGCTTCCCAATCTGAGAGAGTGTGACTTGCCCAAGGTCACCCAGTGGGCTTCCACATCTCTGGTCTCCCAGAGCAAAAAAGAAGTCTTTCTCTGCTGGTGAATGGAGAAGAGAGAGTGCAACTTTTCTGCAGTAGTAATCTCAGAAGCCTTCAGTCAGTGATGATACTAGTTGCACTCCAAATATCAAACATTTTCCAAGCTCTAAAATCAAGTTATTCTCACTCCGTTCATTGGGCAATACTAAGGGGATGTTATTTACTATAACCTGAGGTGTGTGTCTCTACCCTACTAGCAAATGAAAGACTATGGGATTTTGGGAAGTAGTATTCCTGAGCCCTGACATTTTCTTCTTTATTTATTATTCATTTTATTATTTATAAATAAAATAAAAGATTTTCTTCCTTGTCCATTCTGATTGGCTTTCTCTCTGTGTATACTATTTAGGTACCTAAATGCCATGAAGGTACCAGATACCATTTAATCCTAGAGGCTAAGCAGCATCAACCCTGGTTAGTACTTGGATGGGAGTTTGCCAAACAATACCAGGTGCTATATTTCAGAGGAAGGAACTGGCAAAACCACCTCTGATGATTCCTTGCCTAAGAAAACCTTATGAAATTTATGAGGTCACAATAGGTTGATAGATGATTTGAAAGTGCATGCACACACACACAGAGAGAAATCCAACATGATACAGAGATCTGAATGTGCAACTAGGACTCTTGGAGACTTAGGTTCAAATCCTGCTCAGTCGAGGAAATCCACTGAGAAAACTCCTTTGAATAAATATTATGAAGAAAACCATTTGATAGGGTCACCATAAGTTGGATACAGTTTGAAAGTACTACAGTAACATCTTTTGCCATCTGCTGTACTGGAAGGAAAGTACCAGAGAATTCCATACTAGGTGCCCCTGTGGTAATGAGGCAGTAGAATCACTTAACCATGTTCTCTTTCATTGCCCCTTCTATCAAAGGCTGTGCCTCACATTAATTACACCTATTCTCCAAAATATTCCAGACAAGTCAAAAGCATTTTATTTTTTTCCTTTTTGCTTGCTGACCAAGATCCACAAATCATGAATAAGGTTGCTAGATTTTGTGCATCTAACATTATGACTTGCAAGAAGATGACAAATCAGCGGTAGGGAATGGTGCTAAAGACATGGGGTTGCCCGACTCAACAGGCCGATCCAATTGCTATTCTGGGGCAGCTGCTGCGATCAGGCCTCCTCCTGGCTGGCTCTGGCCCCCAGCATGCTGCGGGGAGCCTTGTAGGCCCACAATTGGCTGCTGGGGGCCAGAAAGGAAGACATTTCTTCTGGCACCTGGACTTCAAGTCCCAGAAGGCACCAGGGCAGGAAGTGTCCTGCGATAGGGCAGTGTCACCCCCGGCGCTGCCCAGGATTGTTTGGGAGGCCAAGAGGGCAGGCCTCCCACACTGTCTTGGTTCCCCCCCATTGGGGGGCAGGCCTTTATAAGGCCATGTGGCTGGAGCCTCATCGCCATTTGCTGCTCGGCTCTACCCACCTGCCCTCTAATTGGGCTTGGGAATATTCTGTCACAACTTTGGGGCAGTTGGTGGTTGCATAGCTCTTGGATCTGTTGGGTGTGGTTTTCAGAGCTGTGAAGCACTGGATTGGGAGTCCAATGGGGACACAGGGGTGCTGAGTTTGCAGAGGTGTTGCCATTGTGGGGACCACATTGATTCAGTGTCCCCTGGTGACAAGGGGCTGAGATGTGAACATGCAAATAATCGGTTAGCTTAGGCAGAGGGCATTGTTAACTGGTTAGCCCCTTTGTCATACCAAAGTATGGCTATGACCAAGAAAACGGGGTTGATCGATCAATCAAGGATTGATGGATGACAGTTCCAGACCTCATGCATTGGAGACAACCCTATTGGTTATTGTTATTGTTTTTATATATAATAAAAGTTGTGGCCTTTTTCTTCCAACCATTAAGGCCAGGTGGTCTTTCCTCCGGCGGCTCCTATCCATGGCAATTAGGCTGTTAAGTAAATAATAAGGAGAGTGGACTATATAAGGTAATACATAATGCACCTGATCTGTATATAGAACTGTTTCATCAACTTTGCACTACTATTATTAAGAGAGAATATTATGTGTCTATTATAATTAGTTTTTATTCTACTTTATTGTATCGCATACATTTTATGTATCTTTTGGTTAAACTGATTTATAAACTGGTCTATGGCCATAATAAATTATTGATTGATTGACATATGATAGGGTCAGCATAATTTGGATTCAGTTTGAAAGTACAACAGCAACATATAATTTTATATCTTAGTTTGTTTATTCCCTTTTTAATAATATAAAGTCATTCAGTTCAGCCAGTCTCAGTTTGTGGCTTTGCCTTGGTATCGTGCCATATAAAGGCCAGCCTGATTTGACAGTGGTATTATCACTGTTAGTGATAGAATGGGTGTTATTAATTCTCTTGTCAAGAGTATTTATGTGATAAAATAATAGTAAATACTGCATTAGTGGGAACCTGGGAGGTTCTGATATGCTCACTGACAGTACCAGTAATAAGGGAATGCCATCATGCAAGAAATGCTTCCTCTGCCAAGATTACTCTATTATAATAGATGAAATTCAGTGACATTTTTTTCACAATGCTATTTGAGAATATAGATATGAAATGTTCTGCGAGAATTTCATAATGTTTCTAAGGTCTTCTCTGTTAATGCAGTAATGCCTAGTTCACAACTATTTATTACAGTGTGCCTGCTCCATACGTGAGCGCACCATATGCAGCTTGCACTTTATGCGGAAGCTGTGCTGCAGTGGAATGAATGGAGTGTGCCCTCTGGCGCGTGCGCGCGCCACACCACCACAATCACAAGCCCCATTCTATTGAACAGGGCTTGTGCTTATGCGGAATTTGTCTTACGCGTGGGGTGTGTGTGTGTCCAGAATGGATCCCCTGTGTAAGGAGAGGCTCCACTGTATAACCCAGTTTCCTTACTATCTCCTTTAGCTCCAGCATGGTTATTTCTTCAACTAAAAAGGAGGAGGAGGAATGCTGGTTAGGTATTGAAAGACCAAGGTTTAGTTGGTCTTGTGACATTGTTCTAGGAAGTGGTTGTACATTTTCTGAGGTAGCATAAAGCTGGTATCTGGTACAGTATCTATTGTGCTACAGGCTGTCTAGAGCAGTTGTGCACAATTAGTTGCACAACTATTCCTTAACTACTTGACACTACTGCTTATGCATGATATAACATAGACCTAAATCCTACTGCTAATCCTAAATGGAGTGGACCAACTGAATCAAAAAACGGTCGCCCGACTTGGCGGGCAGACCATTTTGCCACTAGAAGCAGCTGGAACTACAAGCCCCAGTGTGCACTGGGGCTTGCTCCGGCTCTCTATTGGTGCGCGGAGCGGATGGGGCGGTCCCATCGCTCCGCAACGCTCTGGGAGCCAGGCTCGTTGGTGCGGAGCTTCTGGTCCTCCAGGGCTGCCCATTGGTTGGGTGGCCTTGGAGGAGGGGCTCCACACAGCATGCAATATGGGCGGGGCCTAGGCCTATTTTAGGCCACGTTGCTGGCCCCAGCCCTCAGTTGGCAATTGGCTTCGAGCAGAGCGGAGCCAAGCTGAGGAAGGGAGAAAGACTTTGAGCTTCTCCCGCCCGCCCACCACTGTTTTGTGGGTGTTTTTTCATCACAACTTTGGCGGCAGCATAGGCCAGGATCTGCACGTTGTTGTACCAGGGCTATGTAGCTCTGGTTTGGGAGTCAATAGGTACCCGGGGGTGAATAGGGCAGGCGTTTGGCCATTACGGGAGCGCCTCCCGGTGACTAGGGGCTTAGTGAATTTGTGAACACAAGACAATGTTTGCGGTCAAGTTGTGTTCCTTAGCCCCTAGGTCATCCCAAGCACCTGGTGGGTGCCAGGTTTGGATAATCAGACAACATCAGGTTGTTTGATTTCACAGATCCTGACTTTATGCTTTGTGCCAACCCTACCAATTGTTTGCAAATAAAGTTGTGGCCTTACTTCCAACCTGTTGTATTGTGGTTATTTGACAGCAACATCTGAGGCAATAGGATTTGTGTTGACTCACAATTCAGTAATTGATTCAGAGATGCTAGTGCTGTTGGGACTAGCCAAAAGGATCCTAGCAAATATTGGTCTGGTGGGGATTTCATTACACCAGTGTTATATTTGCTTTGCACACAAACAGAAAGAAAATGTTGACCAAGATCTTGTTGTTGACCAAGTGGAAGATGTACTTGCATTATGTAACTACATTTACATAGAAAAATCTCCAGATGCTATCCCTCAAAACCCACTTTGTAAGAAGTACAGCCCTTCCCCTCCCCCTGTTGGAGATCGGAAGGGATCAGCAGGAACACATTTGATTACTTTCTCATCATTGGACACACTGTGGCAGGCATTAGCAAGGACTTATGGAAATTCTCAGGATGTCCCTGCAAATGACATCCTTGCAGCATGCCCAGGTACAGGAAAATAACAGAACACATCCCCACTAGCCACCTTGCTATCCAACAACATGGACATGGCTGTGTTTATGGAGAAGCAGGGGACTGTAATGTTTACAAGGTGGGTTGGGAGGGGATTTGAGTCAGTGTGTGTTCAGAAAGAATTCCAATCTCTACAACAAACAAATAAGTGAGTGGAGCCAGAATAGTGTAGTGGTTTGAGCGTTGGGACTACAACTCTGAAAAAACCCACTGGGTGATCTTGGGCAAGTCACACTGTTTCAGTTTCAGAGGAAGGCAAAGGTCACCCCCTCTGAATAAATCATGATAGGTTCACCTTAGGGTCATCATAAGTCAGAAATGACTTGAAGGCACACAACAACAGCAACAACTTATACTACAATGATAGTTTAAGTCTAACACCATCATAATTCACCAACAGGATGCCAGCCAAAAATTATATCTAAATTTTGGGCATTTATTTATGCTACATTTAATCTGTGCCATTCAATTGTTTGTGTGGTCCCACTTCCATTTTTTTTTCATTGCTGTTGTTTAATAAAATTCCTTGCAGGTATCCATCTTTAGTCTTTCAGAAAAGTGCCATCAGTTCACTTTACCAGATCCTCAGCTCCTAGGACGTTGCACACAGTTTCTTCGATGGGTCTGTTAGCACTGCTTACCTTAGAGAGAGGGTTTTCTCCCCCTTACTTATATTCTTGTGGAAAGTTTAAATCCATGTCCTCCCTTTAACAGATGCCTGACTCATAGACACAATGCATTATTGAGTTACTGTGTGCAGGGATTGTTTGTCTGACAATTCTAGGCATGTCTACTCAGACGTATCACTGGCCACAAAGGAACATACTCTCATGTATCTCTGCTGTCCTAATTAGGGGTAGTATGTGGAAATAAGTCTCATTATGGTGGGTTTCTGACTGTGTGCTCATGACTGGTGGGGGATCAAGATCTTAAAATGTGAGTTGTGGAACTGCTAATTAAATATAAATGCCAGCATTTTGGCTTTCTGAATTTGAGCCAAATTACAGTGGTTAATGAATACAGGAAATCTGTGAAATGCAAATGTTGAAGAGGCATTTTAACAAAGGAAGCTGATGAATGTCTAGGGTAAGAAATGAAACAAATTTCTGACAATAAAATGGGATGAAAGTAAAGGAAGGGTTAACAAAACACAAGAACGCTCAAGCCTTGGGGGCTAAATAGCTGACAGAATTGATTTCTGCACCGAACATCCATTTTAAGCTAATTTTGGAACAGACTTTCAATGCCCATAGGTGTTTCATGTTCCCTACCAAGCTGTCATGAAATACAAATAAATGTATTATGAATTTTTAACAATAACAACAGGAGAAAGAAGTTAGATCCAGTTTTTTTTTTTAAAGTGACTGGAGCCAATCTGTGTGATATTTAGAAACGTATCTGAGACACTAAAGCAGAGTACAAAATAGTTTACAGACTTAAAAAAATATGAACTGAGCACCAAGGGATGCTTGATATCCACATGGAAAGTCTGGCATAAAAACAACAACAGCAACAAAACATATCCATGAGGCAATGAGTTTCACATTTGAGAGTCTTGTATTGTATTGTAATTCATTGTGTGCAATCGAAAAGAAAGAATGTTGTAGGGAATTGCATGCAAACATCTTTGAATCTATTTTTTAAAAAATGATTCAGAGATATAGGAATGGAAGATTTTACAATTAAAAAATATGTCTGACTCTAAATGTGGTCAGCACAATTAACACTTTAATTGACTGTTTGGAATCTGATGGATAAGGTGATCACATTCTGTGAACTGGTTTTATATGGTCTTTTTCTTCACTGAAGTTTATACATTAATCAGTCTAATATAGTAAGAGGGTGGGAACTGAAATTGTAAGGATTTATTGCTTACATGAGTATAATTTCTTATGAACTGGATGAACAGCTATGCATAGAGAAACCATTTTTCATACTGATGATGTCTGATTTTAATATTTAATAATAAATAAATTATCTGTGCATTTTACATGTATAAACACAAAATACACTCAAAAACAGAAAATCGGCAATTTTCAGCTCACATTAAAATAATTATTTTTAATGACCTTTATTGAATTATCATAATATACAAATAAAATTGACATTAAGCATAAAGTCATGCTTATTTTCTTGTCTTCTTTAGATCCTTGTTGTATCTTCCTTTTAATCTTCTAGTGGTGAAGAGTGCACTTTGTAGTTGGGAAAAAATCCCTTATCTTCTGAATAGTATTTGACTTTGCTATATTATGAGGAGAAAAAGAGAAGAAAGATAATATTGTATATCCATTTCAAAGCTATCATTGCAATATTTAATTAGCTCATATAATTAAGTTTATATTGTTCTTTCTTTCTAATTTTCTCCTCATCTTCAAATCTTATTGTTTTAATACAGTCTTAAACCCACGATCCTCAGCTTCTGCCTTATCATACTATTTATAAGCGAGTATACCAAAATAAATCATATCATGTGAAAATTATAGCAAATAACTTATATAAGTATCTTTTTAACATAAATAAACATTTCACAAGTTTAGTTTAAACTCCACTTCTTTTCCCAAAAGTCCAAATTTTTTGCCATTCTTCTTTCCTTTTAGTCGTGCTTTGATTTTTAAGATAGCATTACATTCTATCCAATTCTTTAAGTTTGTTTATTTTTTGCATCCAATCCTTTAGCATCAGAATCTTTTCTGATTTCCAGCTATTTCCAGTCCAGCTATAATGAGTCTGGCAGCATTTACTAAATAAAGCATAATTCTCCAATACTTATTTTCATCTCTTCAATTCAATATCAATGTCATATTGAGTAGGTATAATTTAGAACTGATTGGTAGTTTTATCTTAAATATGTCCTGGATTGTACAATGGACTTCCTTCCAGAACTTTTGAATCATAAGGCATCTCCACCACATATGGTATATTGTGCCCTTCTCTTTTCTCCATCTCCAACACAACCTGTCTGGCAATTTTTTTCCCCAGTTTCCAGGGGGTATAATACCACCTGTTCATAATTTTCAAAGGATTTTCTTTAAGGTCTTGTGCCACTGTGAATTTATTAGTCTTTATCCATGCATTTTGCCAATCTTCTAAATGAATTTTACAACCAATGTCTCAAAACCATTTAAGCATATAATCTTTTATAGTTTCTTGCTCTAAGCTTCTATTCAATAGTAAATTGTAAAATTTAGATATTTTCTTTTTGCCACTGTTTTCTTAGCTTCTAGAAACCTTAATTTCAGTTGATAATAATTGAACAAATGCAAATTAAATCCCTCTTTATTAAGATTATCTCTTGATCTTAAGTTCCTGTTTCCCTGGTGGTCAATTTCCAATAATTTTTCATATGTCACCCATTTTTTATTTTTGTCCATCTACCAAAAAGGCTTCTTTGGAGGATAGCCAAATTGGTAATTTGAAATACAGTTCACCCTTCTTTTACGCGGGGGATCCGTTCCGGACCCCACCCCGTGTAAGAGAAAAAATGCAGATGCTCAAGCCCCATTCAAACGAATGGGGCTCATGCCTGCGGTGGCACAGCAGTGGCATGCAGGGCACATGCCACGAGAGTGCACCCCATTCATGAGAATGGGATGCACTGCCCCTTGCGCCCCATGCGCTCCTGCATGGCTTTGAGCGTATGCTCAAAGCTGTGTATAGCATGCCCGCGTATAATGCGGGTGCACTGTAGAACCTTTTTTAAACTTTACCCCATGTTATTAGTAAAGATTTCCTGATTGGGTGGTTATTGAAATCTTTATTACTCCTGAGTTTCTCATAACCCAAAAATGCGTGCCATACAAATCGTAATTGTGTCACTTCCAGATTTAATAAGTCTTGGTCCTCAAGATTGATCCAATTTTGGATCCATATTAGACTGCATGCCCAGTAATATATTTTTAAATCCGGAAGAGCATAATCTCTTTTCTCTTTAGTGTCTTTGAGTATAGACCATGTAATCCTGGGTCTGTTACCTTTCCAGACAAATTTCGTAAGGTCTCTTTCCCAGTCCTCCAAAATTTTCTCTTTTACTACTATTGGTAAATTTTAGGCAAGATTGCCAACTTTATTACTGCAATTCTGCCTAGAATGGAAAGGTTTAGTTTGTTGCATCTTGTTGAAACAATGGGTTTGAAAAGAGACTAAAGGGACAAAGTAGTATAAAATGTTTTTATCTAAATACTTAAAAAGGGTAACAAAGCAGTATAACAAAATCACATTAAACCCATATATACAAATGATACTAAATAAAGCATAATAACAATGTCATACATAATAACAAATAGCAAATAATATAAGCTACATAACACAAGCATAATACTACAGAAAGAAAAGCTAAGGATAGAGTGAGCAAAAGGGAGAGAGAGAGCTCACTACAAGGCCAGCCTTATTAAGGGTGAAAACTTAATTAGAGCTATACACACAGAGGTGAAAGTCATCTACACTCGGGAACTCTACATTAACCCTATAATGGTTACCAAACTTATAATGACTCAAGTGTAGAGCTTGTTACTATTCCAACCTACCTGACTATATTTTCTTTTATGTCTTTCCAATTTTTTACATAATTGCTGTCAAACAATTTTAGATTATCCTTGGAAAGCCATATCCTTAAGTATTTTCTTTTCTTTTCGATTTTACATCCAGATTTTTGCATTAATAATTCATCCTCATGTCTAGTCAAATTTTTAATGATCATTATTGTTTTTCCTTTGTTTAATTTCAATCCCAAATATTTTCCAAATCTATTCATTTCTTGGAATAAGTATTCCATGCTTCTTATCAGGTTTTCTAAAGTAACAGCAATGTCATCCACAAAAGCTCTTACTTTGATTTCTTTTGCTTTTATTTTTAGGCCTTTTATGTTTGGGTTTTCATAGACTGCTGTTATTAGGACTTCCATAACTGAATTGTTTGTATATACAGCACTGTGTAAATCTACAGTGCTATATAAATAAAGTATAATAATAGTAGTAATAATAATAATAAACAAAAGAGGGGAAATGGGGCAGCCCTACCTTGGCCCTTTATTAATAGTGAAGTCATGGGTCTTTTCCTTATTAATCATTAAATATCCTTTTGATATTTATATATTTGATTAATGTTGTTTATAAAATTTTGCTCCACACATTAAAATAATTATATGATAATGAATATTCCTTGCTTGAGAAATATGTTGGGGATGATTTGATTGTGAGTTCCTGCATGGCAGGGGGTTGGACTAGATGGCCCTTGTGGTTCCTTCCAACTCTATGATTCTATGAGCCAGGGAATCCACCCCAGGCTTAGTCTGAAACTTGAATGAGCTATCAAAGGTACTGAAACATATGCCCATAAGTCGAATGCACTGTACTGGACATTTTACCTGCTAAATCATTCATATATTTGATCCCTGAAAATAACATTTCATATCAGCTTTGCAGTTGTTTTCCACTGATTCAGCTGTCATTTATTTATCCCCCTGATGTTCTGAAGCAGTCCAAGAGACTACAAATCTTTTCATGTGCCTAATCACTAACATATGGAACATAGGAAACAAGATAAGTTGAAGCAAGGTCTAAAAATGTGATATCCAACTAATTCCTTCCAAAATGCTGTTATGGTCATGGGGAGGGGGCACGTTATCTGCTAGTGATATATGGCAAAAGCAATATTTTTAATGACAAATCCCCAAGTCTCATTTCTGACTGAATGCTACTTAGTCTAGCTGCAAACTTCCCCTGCATTTTATTAATCATTTATCAACAAGAAAAGCTTGACAAAATTGTGACTCTTTCTACCACCCTTCAAAAGTCTGTACTACTTGTTTGTTTTGTTTTTATTTTATTTTATCTCTATTCAGTGTGGGAATATATGTACAGTGGGCTCTCCCTTTTCCACAACCATCTATTATTATTATTTTTTTAGCATGGGGGGGGGCAGAACACCTATTGATATGCAGGGCCTACTGTATATATTTTATGGTATATCTATTTTATAATACAAGTGGTAACTCCTCTTACAGGAACAGCTAACCAATGGCACCAATGGTACTTAACCAATGGTTGGAGGATCAGCATGGTGTAGTGATTTGGGTCTTGAAATATGAATCTGAAGAACAGCAATTGAATCCCCACTTGGCCATGGAAACTCACTTGGTTATCTTGGCTAAGTAACACTCTCTCAGACTCAGAGGGAAGCAAAGACAATCCCCTTCTGAACAAATCTTGGTAACAAAGCCCCACAATAGGTTCCCCTTAGGTGTGTCATAAGTCAGAAACAACTTGAAGGCACACAAAAATATCCAGTGTGATGTAGTAATCTAAGCACTGGACTATGACTTTGGAAACTAGAGACTGAATCCCCATTCAGCCATGGAAGCACACTGAGCAACCATAGGCAAGTCACACTCTTTGAGCCTCAGAGGGAGGCAAGGGCAACCCTCTCTCAACAAATCATGCCAAGAAAGTCCTGTAAAATGTTCACCTCTGGATTGTCATAGGCCCAAACAACTTGAAGACACACAACAATAAACTAGTGTACTATTAAGAGGTAGTTATGAATTTGGAATTAATGCACGTTCTTTCCATGTTGTCATATTTAAACAACATATATGATCCAACATTGTCTGCAGCCTTATACCTGCATTAGATTGGATTTTTTTTAAAAAAAAATCCTCACTAAACCATCTCTCATCAAAAATTCAGCAATATTGGAAAACATAGCCATGATAGTTTGTTAGCATAAAGAAATATGAAGGAATCATGTAGTGTCTTTAAAACTAAGTGTGAAAATAAATTTTCAAACATAAACTCTTGTGGACTCAGAAGCATCTCATGAAGTGGTCTGGAATCCACATGTGCTTATGCTACAAAATTCTTTTTCTCAGTAAGTTTCAGAGATTCAGTAAGTAATTGAGGGTAAATTCCTCTAGGAATGAGTATAAATGTATAAGATATCTCACCATACAGGGGAAGAATGTGATCAGGTGACCTGTGTCTCCCTACTCAGTCTACTGTCCAGCAGCCAACAATTGATATATCACTTCAAGATCTCACATTTCCCCCTCTTTTGGTTCTTCATTTCATTTTTTTATTTATTTATTTGTTTGTTTGTTTAAATTCTGCCTTTCCCTCCCAATGAGCCTGAGGCAGTGCACATGGTTTTTCTCACTACATCATCAACAGAACAGTGATGTGCAATAGGTCAGGGTGAGAGAGAGAGTAATTGACCTAAGGCCACCCAGTGAAAGTCATGTAGCTCAGTGTGAGATTTTAGCTAGGATCTCCAAAGCCACAGTTCCAGATGCAAATCACTGCAACATTTATCATCTCAAGCCAGAGCTAGACTGAACAGCCCTTTAAACAGAGAGCATTGCCAATTAGAGATCTGTCCTATGTAAAGTAAGACACAAGGCCACCTTACATCATACAGGTATTTTTCATATCCATCACATATCCATCATATCCAGGGGGTTCTGGATGAAGCAGATTATCTAGATCCATTTCAATCTGGTCTGGCTATGAAATGGAGACAACTCTGGTCACCTTAGTGGATAACCTATGCAGGGAGTGTGTGCCATTGTTGGTTCTGCTGGACCTTTCAGCAGCTTTTGATGCCATCAGCTGCTGTATCCTTCTGGGCCAATTTCCTGGGATGGGAACTGGAGGTGTTATTTTACAGGCTCTGTACCTTCCTGGTAACACATATATGTAACTGCTGGGAGAGGTAATGCAGAATTTGGGGCGTATGGTGCTATCAATATTTGTATGACACCCAACTCTATCACTCCATTGCACCCTAATCCAAGGAGACTACCCTGGTCTTAAATCATTGTCTGGCATGAGCAAATGGACTGAATGTGGACAAACAAACTGAACCTTAATCCAGACAAGGCAGACGTCCTCTTGATTAGTCAGAAGGCAGTCCAGGGAACAAGGCTTTAGCCTGTGTTGTTGAGGTTATACACAGAAGACACAGGTCACATTTTGGGTGCACTCTTGGACTCAGCTTTGAACCTGGAGGCCCAGGTTTCTGCAGTGGATAGAAATGCTTTTGAACATTTAAAGCTTGTATGCCAACTGCAGCCATTCCTTGAGAGCTTTTTGCAGCTCAGATCCAGCGTTACTGTGGGTCCAATGATGCAAATTCAAGTTATAACGTGAATGTTAATACCACATTGTGCATTTTCTCAGGACTCTATATTCTCTCTATATTGTGATGATGGATGGTGTTTGAGTTGTATGATAGCATTGTATATAGTGGAGCTTCTGAAGAATAAAAGCCTCTTTGTGAGACGTCTGTCTGCAGTATCTCTTCACTGAAACTGAAGGGGAGAGGTGTTTCACCAGCTTGCAAGCAGCTGCCTGCATCGCAGAAGGTAGACTCTGGTGCCAGACACTGATTGCGCAAACCATGCTATCAAGGACTGCCTTTGAAGAGTATTCAGAAATTTCAGCTGGTCCAAAGAGCTGCAACCAGATTGTTAACTGGAGCAGTTTACAGAGACCATACTATGCTCTTGTTGAAACAACACCACTGGCTGTAGTTTGTATTAATGGGCAAGTCAAAGTGCTGATTATGACTTGTAAAGCCCTATATGGCTCAATTCCATGCTATTTGGCAGACTGTGGTCCAATTTATATGGGCCTTTGTGGCACTCCTGTCATGTGCTAGGGGTTGGCCGAGGACGCACCGTCCATATTGGCCTCACCTCTAGCACGTGACGGGGGTGTCAAAATGGCAGCACCCTGTACACACGGCCACCGTCATTTTGACGAGAGGGACGCTTAGCATCCACACGTCCTGGCGCCTTTGCGACACTGCAAGTGCACCATTGGTGTCACAAGAAGAATCCGTTTTTTGCTGGTTCTTTTTGTTCTGTGACGGAGCTGCGCAGTTTGTTCGCTGTGGCTCCCTCACAGGGCAAACCAGGGCAGCAGGAGACCACCCTTTTTGGGCAGTCTGTATCCTGCCAGCATCTCCTTGTTTGAGATAGCCTAGGTTCTGAAATCAGGAGAGGCCCTTCACTCAGTTTTACCACCATTGCAAGCACAGTTGGTGGGGACATGAGAAAGTGCCTTCTTGGTGGCTATCCCTAAACTCTGGAACTCCCTTCCTGGGAGGCCAGAATGAGGTCCTTCTTGTGGACCTTCCATCAATAGCTAAAACCTGGATTTAAATGGAGAAGTTTTTCCATAGGAAGCCAGGGCAAAACGGAGCAGAGAGAGAAGCAAGTGGATTTAAATGGGGAGTTTTTTCAGTAGGTATCAAAGGCTTGCAAAATGGACTGGAGGGGGGAAAGAATTAGTGTTCAATGGAGATAGGGCAATCAGGCTTGCTTGCTTTAGGACCTTTTAAGCATTTCTGATGTATTGACCCTTACACAGGGGCAATTTTGGGGAATGAATTTCTCAACTTATAATCGAGTATGTATGGTAATTATATTTTAAAGCTCTTTTTGTATGCTTTTAGTTGTAACATTTTTTTTAAAAAAAAATGTGAGCCACTTAGAGGCCCAATTTCTGGGGGGAAAGTGGAATATAAATAAACATAATGTTGTTGTTATTGTTTTACTGGAAATTTACCGGAGAAAGAGAGAGATGTTTCAACTGTACACAGACATCCTGTTGTTTGACCAGAGCTACACTGGAAGAAGTTGTAGTTGATGTCTGAATCCTATTGATAGCCCCAAATAGAGTAGTCCTATTGAACCAGTAGAATTTAACTAAGTGCGGTTTAACCTTTCAGCAATTGATTCTGTAAATCTACTCTAGTCAAGCCAGAGTGAGTCAAAAATGTGCTATCCACATGCTAAGGAATAAATTATACTTTTATTGCTATTATGTATTATGATGATTTCAGGGGGATATTAAAAATAAATTACAGAGTTTAATGAAGGTCCAGTGCCCTTTTTTCTATACCTGAAAATACCAGGTATATTTCTATACCAATTTCTACCAGAGGGAAAGACAGACAAAATAAGAAAGAAAAAGTGTTAACTATTATCCTTCTATAAACCTGATACATTTTCAGATTCATTTAAAAATAAGCCATTCAAGGGGAAAGGATCCTAAATCTAATGAGGCCAAATATCCACATTCATCATTTAATGCTTGAATCACTGAAGGATGGGGAACCTGGACATTTTCCACTGGCAGGTATTCAAATCAAAATAGCTATGCCATTTTCTAGATTAATTTTAGTCTTGCAAGGAAAAGGTGCTTATTATAGGATATACAGAAAATCCATTAGTAAGGCAGCCATTCTTTAAAATATCCCTTTAAAGAATGCCATGACATAATGATGAATCAGCTTACACTAACTTAGGGTTGTTGTTTTTTTACCTATGAAAAATGGAAAACAACTTATTCCATCTGTGTCTTAGCACTCCTAAACATTGGAGAACAAACAGCCCCACTGAAATGAATAAAACCTTAACGTATGTTACTTTGTCTGGACCATGCTTTTAATTTTTTGTTGTTACTCAGAAAGAATTTATAGTTAGCTAAAATAATCAATCTTCCCCACATGAAGATATAACCAAGTTACAATTACTATTACAAGTGTATCTCACCTCCCTTTACAGCACATTGCTGATACAGTACTTTTCAGTTATAGAGTACAGTGTCATTTTGTTACTGACAGTCTCTTTACAGCATTTGTGTACTTAGTATACATAGTATTCTGGCAATTTTTATTTGTTATTTTTTTTTCTTTTGAGGTTGTTGTTTTTTAGGCCTAGCACTATTGCATATGTAATAAATAATAATGTAAATATGGATTTTTTGGGGGGGGGGGGCTTTTTATGCACAGTCAAATAATACAAAAGCTGTGATTCACTTTAAGGTGATATTTTCTTTACAGGAGTGGTCTAGAACTTGTTTTGTTGTTGTTAGCTGCTTTCAAGTTGACTTTGACATACGATGACCCCATGCATCAGAGACCACCAAGTTACCCTATCATCCAAAGCCTTTCTCAGGTCTTGCAGACCTATAGTTTAACTTTAGCAATCTTAGGCGGGATACAGACCTCCAGAAAGAGGTGGCCAGCAGCCGCTTCTCTTTTCTGTGTAACCGCACCGCAGCAACCAAATTGCATGGTGTGGCTACGCGGAAAGAAAAGGAGTGCTGAAAAGCAGCTCCTTTTAGCACCACCGCAAACTGCCTGCAGCAGTGCGAGCAAGTTGCTGCTGCATGCACCCATCTGAACGGCGCACAGCAGTGATGTCACAGCTGTGCATGCCGTGTATATGGTGCCGCACAGCTGTGACATCCTGGTGACATCCTAGGGTTGTGGGGCATCTGGAAACAGCACCC
This sequence comes from Sceloporus undulatus, assembly GCF_019175285.1. Taxonomy (NCBI): domain Eukaryota; kingdom Metazoa; phylum Chordata; class Lepidosauria; order Squamata; family Phrynosomatidae; genus Sceloporus; species Sceloporus undulatus. The sequence goes on along the minus strand of NC_056523.1, from coordinate 89,015,250 downwards.
TGAGGCAACCCTAGCACATCACCAGGATGTGCTAAAGGGTCCGTTTGTACAGGGCCTTAGCTTCTATAGAGAAGTCAGGCTTGATTTCCTCTAGGGCCCATTTATTAGTCACTTTAGTTGTCCACAGTGTCTTCAGAAGTCATCTCCAACATTACATCTGAAATGAGTTTATTTTCTCCCTAGTTGCTTTATTCTCTGTCCAGCTTTCACAGCCATACATAGAAATGGGAATTATGATGGCATGGACCATCTTAGCTTCAGTAGTCAGTGATATATCATTATAATTTAGGATCTTGTCTAATTCCTTCGTAGCTGCTGTTCCAAGTCCTAGCCTTCTTCTGATTTCTTGACTGCTATCTCCACTCTGATTAATGATTGAGCCAAACTATGGAAAATCTTTAGCTCTTTCAATGTCTTCATTGTATACTTTAAAGTTATGTAAACCATATGTGATCTACCTCTAAGTTTAAAAATTACTTAGCCTCATATGACAAGGGTCCATTTGCAAGCTGGAGAAGCAAGCAAGATACAGAAGCCAGCTGGCAGAAGAGCAAGATGGGAAATAAGAACTCTAATAGCAAAACACACACACACATATATCAGATTCAGTGGTAGCAAATACTGAGGACAAGACTTCAAGCTCCCAGAATATATGTGAATAAATGGAAGCTTTTTTGTTTGTTTGTTTTCAAAAACCACAGAAGAAATGGTGCTAGACTCCAGACCAAACAATGGCCCCCAAAGCAGAGTTGGGAACTGTATAGAACTCCAGATGTTGTTGTTCTGCAACTTCTATAATTTCTAACTATTGACTATGCTGATGAGAACTACTGAAATTTGCTGTCCAGAAACATTTGGTGGGCCATGCAATCCCTAACCTGGTATAAAGCATGCAAGTGGATATTGCTCAATTGCAATTACCATCTGCCTTAGCCAATACTGCCTATGGTGAAGGATGATGGAATTTGCACTGGGGGAGTAGAACATATTCTGACTTAGAAATTGAGAAGTTGTGTCCCCCCCCCCCCCATGCATATTGCAGTTAGAGAGGCCCTGTGTGCTTGAGGGAAGCAACTTCCTCTTCTTGCAAGGACCTTTGTTTGTTGGATATAACCAACCAACATACATGCTATACTGTCATGTACCGCAGTATGTACAAATCAAGCTCCCAGAAATATTAAAGCTTAATCAGAGGGTATTGAAATAACCCTGAGGACACTTTAAAAGCCTCCAAAGAAGTTTTGTGGAGAGGCTGGGAAGGGAACGATTTGTACCTGATCCAAAGAATGAGCAAGAATGCCTGCTGTGCACTACTCATTTTCACAAAGAACTGCTGATTTGGGGTGAAATGGCTTCATTTTTTATATATAAGAGCAAAAAGGAAATGTCAGTCAATGGAAAAAAGAAATGTAAGGTACATTCCAAAGCAGTGTTGATATGTGAAGTCAAAGGCTTTCATGGCCAGCATCCATAGTTTTTTCTGGTTTTTTCGGGCTATGTGGCCATGTTTTAGAAGAGTTTAGAAATGTGAGGAATAAACTTTTCTAGTATTGATATGTTCTATCATAAAAATATAGGCATTCATACTGATTTTTTCTTTACATTTCCCCACGTATTTGATCCAAGAAAAATTATTTAAAAAATGTTTGAATTTATTTATACCTTATGTTATGTCTCTTCAGAAACTGTTCGAAGGCAAACTAGGCGCGTTACAGACTGCCCCTTTGGGGCGGCCATAACCCGCCCCTTTCCCCGATGGACGGGCCTCAGCTGCCACGCGGCAGCCCTGAGGCCCCAATCCGCCACTTTTCCAGCCGCGGAAGCGGCAAAAGGACCAAGGACACCCAACAGGCAGAAAGGAAAAAGGGGCTGCTCAGCCCTTTCTCTTTTGTATGCTGGCACAGCGATAAGTCGCGCCAGCGCCACAAACCCAGAAGGACTCCACAGGTGCCCTTCCGGGTGCCAAACATCACGTCTGCGCCACCCCATTTGGAGGCAGCGCGGTTGTGACATCCTAATGGCAGCGCCCATGTAGAATGGGCTGCCATTTGTACGTACTGTGACGTACGGGGTTGGGGCATCTGAAAAGAGATGCCCCCGGGCAACCCACTACGTACACGAGACAAAGTCCCTCTGAAAGGGCATTAAATATATAAATAAATCAATGCAATTATAGATTTTTTTCCTCTGGATCATATATATGAATGCTCTCTCCTCTCTCTCTCCTCTCTCATAATATAATATAATATGCGCGCGCACACAAACCCCGCCCCCATATTTTCTGGCGTATAAGATGACTTTCTAACCCGGAAAAATCTTCTTCAAAGTGTGGGGGTGTCTTATACGCCAGGTGCAGAAACTTCCGAGCTAGACTGGTCACTGTATATGAGTGGGGGGAGCTCAAAAACAGCCGCGGAGCTCCGCTCTGGACCCCACAAACACCCAAACTTCCAGAATTCCATAGCAAAAGAGCCAGACTAGAGTTAACGCACTGACAAACTGGGTTATTTCTCCAGTGTGGATGCAGCCACAGTTCCCTCCGCTCTTCCTCCTCTTCTCCCCCGGGACCCATCCTCCATTCATGATCCTATGCTTCTCAGCTTCACAGCAGCAGCGGAGCATGCAAAGCCGTAGCTGCACACCATTTTGCAGGCAAAGCAAAGGCAAAGCAATGCAAGGCAATGGGAAAAGAGGAGCCAAAGCCCTCCAAATGAGACGCACGGGGCTGGGGCCGGAGGGGAGCCTCCTTTTTTCCCCCTGCCTGCAAGCATGGAAGGGGGGGGGGGAAGAGGCCTGGCTTATTTTTTTTTTTTTTTAAAGTATCCTCCTGGCCCTCTCACTCATTCATATAGAAGGAAGCCAAGAGATAGGAAAAGAGGAAAGGAGGGGGAAAGGGTGGATCTTTCATTTTTAAACCCCAGAATGGGTTTTTGTGGTGCTGCAAGGACCCACCTCAATGACGTGAAATGTAATGAGGATTTTGCACTAAAAGGGAGGAAAGGGATGGCTGCAACACAACTGGAGAAATAACCCAGTTTGGTACTGCTTTAACTGCCCTGGCTCAGGCTATGGAATTCTGGGAGTTGAGTTTGTTGTGGGTCCTCTTGGTCCACAACAAACTCCAACTCCCAGAATCCATAGCCTTGAGCCAGAAAAGTGATGCCAAATCAAGTTATTTCTCCAGGGTTGATGCAGTCCGAGTGTGCTGAGGGGAAAAAGACACCCCTCTCTGAGGCATCTCTAGCCTTAACATGCGTTGGAGAGGGGTAGTCGTATATGCAAATATATGCCAGTCTCTAAATTTAACTGGAAAGTTAGGGGTCGTCTTATACACCAGTCGTCTTATAAGCCAGAAAATACGATACACACACACACACACACACACACACACCGGGTTTGATCCCATTCGCCATGTAAACCCACATGTCATCCCCAGAAAACCCTATTGATAGCTTCCCCTTAGATCAATAAAGTCAGAATGATTTGAACGCACACGGAACATAACTACATTCTTATTTCTTATCAAGACCTTTTTTGGTTTACATTATCCTGTCACCCTGTAAGCAAACGCTGTGGTTTAATTAATAGTTGGCTTTAGAAAGTAATAATGGTTAATTAATAAATGTAGAACAATTTCTAATTTTAACATATTCTGAGGAGTGAATGGGATGAAATGAGATAGGACAGAAGTGATAAGGTCATGACAGCGAAACACAAGCAATATCTGCAAATTGAGAATAATCACCTATACCCTATCTGATATTTCTATTGCAGGGGCCCTTTTACATCACACAATTATACCACTATTATTTCACCTTAACTGTAATGGTTGCATCCTGTTGAATCCTGGGGCTTGTAGTTTGGAGAGTCACAAGAGGAGATTTCAAGCTAATACGAAATGTGTCCCCCTAAACTGTCAGTCCCAGGTTTCCATAGGATGGATCAATGGCAGTGAAAGCATTAAGATGATTAATTGCAACATGTTGATATAGGCAGCTTTAACGCTGAGCATTTATGACAGAGAATCTCTCAACCTTGATTTCATCTTGTTTCTCCAACTCTCCCTTTCATTGTGTTCTTGATTTTATTTCTTTTTCTTCCTGCATGGAAATTCATTTGTATTTTGACATATTAGTATGTTTCCTAATATATGCATTTTTCTCAATATATGTATTTTTTTTCATTTTCCTATTGAATAAAATTTGCCATATGCATTTTCAATAATACTCTTTTTTTCATTTTGTATATTGATTTGCATATAATTTGAAAAGGAAAAATAAAAATAAATTATTCAAAGGACCGCAGTTTCCTCCAGAGGATGGGACACACACCAAAAATGTATGTTAATATTTTCATCCACATTCTTACAGACCACACATTGGAGGAATTTGGTTTTAAAAAATCACTTAATATAATTTTTCCCATCCTGAATACTGAATCAAAACAGAGGGTAAGCAGTATAGGGAGAAGTCAGTCTGCAAAAATTATTTAACTCAGCAAAAAATCTTGAATGATGCATTTATTTATTTATTTAAAAAATAAACATGGCATAATCTATAAAAATATAATGAAGAAGCACTATCAGATGACCCTTGAGATAAATCTTTCACAAAATCAGAGCAACTGGCAACTTTTCAGTAATATGGAAGCAGTTGGGTTTTTTTAAAACTTCCCAACCATTTTTCATTCTCCCTTAACTTTTGCTAAAAGTTCACTTTACTTATAAGAGGATAATCACAGTACTAATCGCTCTTTAAACTGAATGGTTAACTTTTATGAAGAAAATATTTTAATTGCAATCTTCAAATAAGGCTCTTTTCTATACTGATCTCCCTATTGAGAGTCAGATTATACCATTTTTTTTTAAAAAAATGCATAATAGAATGATTTATGTAAGAAGGGGCTATGATGCATGATATGAGTATTTTAGGGCTTACTCAGTGAATAAAGCCATGATATTTGGGGAACATTTTTAGCAGTATTGAAAAACAGCTCCTGTGGAATTATTTTTTCAGTGACACCTGCAAAATTCACCCCTTCCTCTCCTTGTTTCCAGATGGGTATAGTAGGCTGTGATCAGATAGTGTTGGGATGACATCCTATTCATATGGGACTCATTTCCCCCCATTGGTTCGGATTGGGGTGGATGCACCATGGGTCTTAAACTGGAAGAAGCAGGAAGAAGGAAGAAATAGCCATTATAAGAGGGTTAAGGTGCCAAAAGCATCAATATGTCAGGGGAGTAGTGATGGCAAACAGGAATAAACATTGCACTAAATAAATAAATAAATAAATGATCACAGGTAGAAACAACACAGAAAAGGGTAATGCAATTTATCAAGATGTTGGAGTAAATCCCCTATGTGAAGCAGTTGCAACATCTGGGGCTTTAAGGGGGAAAGGCGGGTAAAGAGGGACAAGTTAATGGTGATGTAGGAATATGCATTTTGTAATTTTGCAACTTGTAATAGCCATCAACATGGATAGCTTTTAAAAGGGAATAGAGAAATTCATGGAAGATAAGCATATCAGTGGCTACTAGTCATGATGGCTATACTTTGTCTCCAATATCAAACTCTGAATGTAACTCAATTACAGTTGTTGGTGATCAGGAATAGGCAATTATGGCCATGTCCTGTTTGCCACAGGGAATGGAAGGCTGAACCCCAAAGGGCAAGATCAAAATTCAAAATGACCTGAATAAACTGGAAAGCTGGGCCTAAGCTAACAAAATGAAATTCAACAGGGAGAAATGCACTTAGGACAGAAAAATGAAATACATAGATATAGGATGGAGGACATCTGGCTTAAGAAGACTACATGTCAAAGGGATCTAGGAATCCAAGTAAACCAGAAGTTGAACATGAATCAAGAGTGTGATGAGGCAGCTAAAAAGGTCAATGCAATTTTAGGCTGCATCAATAAAAGTATAGTGTCTAGATCAAGGGAAGTAATAGTGCCACTCTATTCTGCTTTGGTCAGGCCCCACAATACTGTGTCCAGTTTTGGGCACCACGATTCAAAAAGAAAACTGGAGCATGTCCAAGGAGGGTGACTAAAATAGTGAAGGGTCTAGAAACCATGTCCTATGAGGAACAACTTAGGGAGCTGGGTATGTTTAGCCTGGAGAAGAGAAGGTTAAGAGGTGATATGATAGCCCTGTTTAAATATTTGAAGGGATGTCATACTGAGGAGGGAGCAAGCTTGTTTTCTGCTGCTCCAGAGAACAGGACCCAGACCAATGGATGCAAGCTGCAAGAAAAGAGATTCCACCTCAACATTAGGACGAACTTCCTGACAGTAAGGGCTGTTCGACAGTGGAACACATTCCATTGAAGAGTGGTGGAGTCTCCCTTCTTGGAGGTCTTTAAACAGTGGCTGGATGGCCAGCTGTTGGGGATGCTTTGATTGAGAGTTCATGCATGGCAGGGGGTTGGAACCGACGGCACATATGGTCTCTTCCAGCTCTATGATTCTATGATTCTAGATTGGTCATTGGTCACATTCAACTTCACTGAGTCTTATCATCCTTTTATGGCTTTCCTTTGTTGCTATGGTTTACTTTTTATGCAGCATGGCAAAATATGCCCTTCCTATTTCTCTTCTTCTTGTTCATGGAGGGCAGTGAAACAATGGTGTTAGCTGACCACCTGGCTAACTAGTCAGCCATTATCTCCACTCTCTTTCCTAGGATTCTGCTTTGAAATGTTTTCCCTGAAAAGCTTATACTTGAGGCAAAAACCAACTTTATCATGTGAATGTTGTGTGAATAGTATCCCCTATGGGATGGGCTTTTGTCTCCATAGCCCAAATTTCCTAGGATCCAACTCTAGCTGGGTCATCTTCTTTAATTTGTATTTTTATCTGAGCTGGAGAAAAATTCAAAAGCTTCTCTAATTCTCAGCTCCATTTGAGCACAGCAATGTTTGCAAGTATCTCTCTTGGAAACAGTATCAATGGTTGAGATTCTGTAGATGAAAAATCAATAAGTTAATCAATGGTTTTTTGGATATAAGTTTTCATTAATTTTCTTCTTGAAGAAAGCAACAAGTAATTTTAAACATTTTCTTCCCGCTGTCTTTTAAACCAAAACATTTTCAAAACATACACTTCTTCTGTACAAAATTCACACATGATTGTTTTGCACAGAATCATTTTCTGTTATTTTCTCTACTAATCAACTACTTGCTAATTTTACACAGAAGTCTCCAAGTACAGCACATTCTGTGCAGGTGCAACTTTTCTTGTCCACAAAATAATATTTCTAAACATAGATATTTTTTTCTATTCAAAAGCATGCTGTTTCCTGGATGAAATACGCTTTTTTCTGCATAGAAAATGCTATTTTCTGCACAAAACAATATTAATTTTGTGCAGTAGTCCTGAATTGCAACAATTCTTGACAGAGCAGGAATTTTCTCATCAAGCTTTCTCAACATTCACAAAACATATATTTTGATGATTTTGGATTATTTTTTCAAATGTTTTCCACTTATTCTTTCCATCCTTGTTATGAACTAGGTAACAGAGTAGACTCACAGGACATATATTTGCTTGCTGGTTTTTCTCCCTGGGCCAATAAATTCTCATGACATGAAAAAGTAGGAATCATGCAACTTGAGCACTCCAGGTGTTCTGGTGCTAGATCCAGTAATCCCATTGTAATGAATGCTGGGAGCATTCCACCCTGTGGATGATTACATTATTCACATCCTGGATTTAAAGCCTCAGTGAAGCAGAGATTACTGTTGAAGTAACATAATCTATTTGTGTCCAAACCTGACCTCTTTTGAGCTCCTTGTTGGGCTGTCCATGCTTGAACTACAGGTCTTGGTTTGTTTGTTTTTTACTGCTTGAACCTGAATTTATGATTGGACTTTGTACTTTTTTGCATTCAGTCAGCCATTCTCTCCAACAGGAAGGGGTCCATGTGTTAAATTTGCAGTGAGCAGCTATCTGATCCATCTGTTTTAGCAGTATAGGTAAGGAACTGAAAGCACATAGCCAAGCAGCAAAGAAAATGGAGACAAGTTCCACATGTTCAAAGATGGCCAACTGTTTATTAATGTTTAAAAAGCCCAATGCATTTTGGCCACATTAGGCCTGCCTCAGAAGTCTTTAAAAGTATTCACTGGAGTTGTGAACACTTTCCAAAATATAGAACCATAGAGATATGGTCTCTACAGTCCTGTATTTTGGAGAGTGTTCACAACTCCAGTGCATTCTTTTGAAGACCTCTAAGGCAGGCCTAATGTGGCCGAAATGCATTGGGCTTTTTAAACACCATCTTTGAGCATGTGGAGCTTGTCTCCTCTTTTTTTTTTTTTTTTTTTACTGCCCATCTATTTTAGCAAACATATTGAAAAGTTTTATTATTATTATTGTTGTTTACTGTGGTAACACCTTTTTTTGAAAAAGATTCCCTTTTAGCAGATCAGTGTGATTTATCTGACAAAATAAATGTATGACATACAGAAGACATTAATCATCAACATGCTGCAAGAATCCTTGGTGAAGTGTGAGGTGGGCCTCAGTCTTCGCTGCAATTATTGGGCTGATGGAATAAGACTCCAGTTCACAGCCAATGAAATCAGACTTCATTTCGCAGGGAACAATAAGATCTTTCCTATGAAGTATTCATAAAATACTTCATAAGTACATTATGCTGGTATTACAGGGAGAGAATGTTCTCTCACAAACTATCAGCATAGGACTTGAAGGATGTGCTTCTTCCCACTTACATCTGCTTAAGGACTTGGTCTTACCAGTGGGAACAATACACTATCAGAGGACATGGGAGATTTCTCTGCTGTAGTACCCTGTGATCAGTCCAAACTCCAGAACTAAAGCAGTTTGATACTACTTTAACTGCCTCCTGAATCCTGGGATTTGTCTTTTGGTGAGGTATTCAGCCTGGTCTGTCAGTGAGTTCAGGTGCCACACCAAACTACAACTCCCATACTTCTGTACTATAGAGTTATGGCAGTTAAAATGGTGTCAAACTGCCCTAATTCTGCAGTGTGGATGCACCCCTACTTATATACTGTGCTCCCCTTGGAAACCCAGCTGGTGCCAAAACTAGCCTTTTCCTATTGTCAGGTTTATGCAAGGCTTTTTCTTTAAAACAAAGCCTTTATGGGTCTAGCAATTTTGCCCAGATTTCCATAGGTTTTATATTGTTTTAATCTGTTTAACTGTTCAATTGTTTTGAATTCTCATAGTTAAATGGTTTAATATGTTTTGGACTGTTTTAGATATTCTTCATTGTTTACAATGTCTATTAACTAAATTGTTTTAAATTTATTTTATCTGTATATTGCCCTGACATCCTGAAATATAGGGTGCAATATAAACATTGGCGGGTTATAGACCGCCGCTTTGAGGTGGTCTGCCACCGCCGCCGTTTGCTCCGTAAGGGAGCCGTCGCAGCCACACCGCGCGGCTCCCTTACAGAGCAAAAAAGAAGCTCCAAAATGGAGCTTCTTTCTGCGGCGCCCTAATGACTTCGCGAGGCACCGCTGGCGCACTCGCGACATCATTAGCGCCGCAACACGTTCGGAAGCACAGCGCCCGATATGTAAAGATGGCGCCGGCGGACGTCCCAAGTGGCAGTCTATAACCCGCCCCAGTTATTAAATAAATATAAATTTGTTCTGAACAGTAGTGAAGAGAGATCTAAATACCTAGAACAGGCTATAGTCCTATATCCAATTCCTCAGTCTCATTGAGTTCTATGGGACTTTATTATGAGTAAGTGTCATGTACTGGCTGACTTCATTTCAAAAGCACAGTTTCACTAAATTCAGAAATCTTTATTCAGAAACAGAGTTGATCATAGCATAATGATGTTGTCAGCACCGAAGCATTTTCAGTTACATAGTATAATAAAAGCTCATAACAATGCACACATATCACATGGGTTTAAATCCCATTCATCCACAACTCAAAACATTCCTTTTCCAGGACTACCTCTCTTTGTTCCCTTCGTACCCAGCGTTCTCACAGAACTGACTTCCTCACTTCACACCTGCTCATTACCTGGAACTCTAAAAGATAACATTCTTTCTACCCAGCATCATCATTAGTGTAGCATATCCCATCATTCAGTATTACAAAGCATGTACTGACTAAATAGCTAGCAAGTATGGCACAAACCATGATCCTGACATTAGACATTCAGTAGAATGGTGTTATGATTCTGATTCAAGCTAAGAGTTCATACATAATTAGATATTGCACAGTATTCATATACTATTATACTGAATTAGTATTCAGGCAGCCCAAGCTGAAAAACAATATGTCCCTTTGCTCCAGCTGTTATGAAAATGTCATACTTTCATTTTAGCATTCTTTAAAACTTTGTGTGTGTGTGTGGAGGGGGGGTAATTCTGAAGTAGATGTAAGACCCACACATTGAAACTGATTACAAAACTAATCCTCATGTGACTATGAGTTTGTTTCCATGGTTTATTATATACACATTTTCCTTATATACATATGAAAACAATTTTGTTATGAATGAAACCAGCATTTATTCATTTTGGTAACATTTAACAATGAAAGGTATATTGCTCTATATATTTGTTTCAAAATAGTACATGCACTTTTGTTTACATAATATCAAGACCAAGGGTACACCATCTTTGCATGATAGGTGTGTTTGTCATCATACTGACATTTCATAGAATCATAGGCGCGTTACACACTGCCATAAGGGATGTCCTTAAGACGTCCCATTTTGAAAAAGGGGCGTCTCTTCCAGACGCCCCTACTCCTATTACGGACAGAGTCCATAACAAATGGCGGCTGCCGTTCCACACGGCCGCTGCCATATTGACATAGCGGATGCTCTGCATCTGCACGTTGCGCCCTGGAAGTGATGCCGCGAGTGCGCAACTAGCGCCTCGCGGCGTCTCTTCCGGGGAGCAAGAGAGAGCGCGATTTTCGCACTCCTTCTTTGCTGCATCCGGGAACCGCGCCGTTTGGCTGCTGCGGTTTCCAGCCGCAGCAACTGGCGGTGGCAGCAGACCGCCGCATTTCGGCGGTCTGTAACCCACCATAGAATCATAGAATCATGGCATTGGAAGAGACCACAAGGGCCATCCAGTCCAACCCCCTGCCATGCAGGAACTCTCAATCAAAGCATCCCCGGCAGATGTCCATCCAGCCTCTGCTTAAAGAGGGAGTGTGTTCCACTGTCAAACAGCCCTTACTGTCAGGAAGTTCCTCCTAATGTTGAGGTGGAATCTGTTTTCTTGGAGCTTGCATGCATTGGTCCGAGTCCTAGTCTCTGGAGTAGCAGAAAACAAACTTGCTCCCTCCTCAACATGACATCCCTTCAAATATTTAAACAGAGCTATCATATCACCTCTTAACTTTCTCTTCTCCATGCTAAACATCCTCAGTTCCCTAAGTCTTTCCTCATAGGGCATGGTTTCCAGACCCTTCACCATTTTAGTCGCCCTCCTTTGGACAGCTTTGATTGGATTTCCTGCATGACAGGGGGTTGGACTGGATGGCCCGTGTGGTCTCTTCCAACTCTATGATTCTATGATTCTATGATTCTATACTCCAGTTTTTCAGTTTTTGAATTGTGGTGCCCAGAACTGGACACAATATTCCAGATGAGGCCTGACCATAGCAGAATATAGTGGCACTATTACTTCTCTTGATCTAGACACTATACTTTTATTGATGCAGCCTACAATTGCATTGGCCTTTTTGGCTGTCGCATCACACTGTTGACTCGTATTCAACTTGTGGCCTACCTGGACTCCTAGATCCCTTTCACATGTCGTCTCATTCAGCCAGATGTCCCTCATCCTAGATCTGTGCATTTTATTTTTCCGCCCTAAGTGCAGTACCTTACATTTCTCCCTGTTGAATTTCATTTTGTTAGCTTTGGCCCAGCTTTCTAGTCTATTCAGGTCATTTTGAATTTTGATCCTGTCCTCTGGGGTATTAGCTATTCCTCCTAATTTGGTGTCATCTACAAATTTGATGAGTATGCCCCCAATTCTGTCATCCAAGTCATTCATAAATATGTTGTATAGCACTGGGCCCAGGACAGAGCCCTGTGGGACCCCACTGGTCACTTCTTTCCAGGAAGAAAAGGAGCCATTGTTGAGCACCCTTTGGGTTCGGCCAGTCAACCAATTACAAATCCATGTAACAGTCTCAAAATTCTTATATAAAGCATCTATCATCACACACAGAGGGCAAAACCCGACATACCTGAATGCATAAGTTTTCCAAGTGGAAAACTCCTTTTTGGTTACCCTGTCAACACCCCCATGACTCATCATTGCACCATGATATACTCCATGGCCATTTTGTTTCCTCTGGAGAGTGGGAGAGGGATTGGAAAAAGGTCTAGCTGTGTCCCCATAGCCAGATGTAGACCAGGATATCTTTGATCAAGATCTGTTGGGGTATCCCAGAAGTCTCATTAGGTGACAGTCTATGGTCTAATCTGCACTGGAGAAATAATGTAATTCATCACCATTTTAACTGTCATGGCTCATATATTGCAGAATTCTGGGATTTATAGTTTTGTGAAATATTTAGCCTTCTCTGTCAGAGAGCTCTGGTCCCATAGCAAACTATATATCCCAGAATTCTACAGAATGGAGCCATGAAAGTTAAAGCAGTGTCAAACTGCTTCATTCTTGCAGTGCAGATTAGATTTATGTCACACTAAGGGAACAAAATTACACACTTCTACTACTCTCTCTGTTTCCCCCAACAATAGAACGTCTGTGGGAGGGGGGCTATCACAGCAAAACAGTGAATTGTGCAAGGCTTTGGAAATTACAAGAAGAAAGACAATACCAGTCTCTGCAGTAATTCAATAAATACATATGGAAATGTAAGACAGACTTATGTTTGCATAATTCACTAACAGGATTGGAGACCAAGATTCATATTCTATGTTTGCTGTAACTTGCCTATTGATTAACAGAGATCATACATTAGCTCAAACCTTTAGTACCTTTCATGGCTCCTAAACATGATTAGGAATAATGTCCCACCTACATATGTTATTGGATTCCAAGCTCCAGCAGTCAAGACAATATAGTTAATGATGGTAAATCCTGGGAACTGAACAACTTCTGGAGAGCCACATAGTTCCCAATTCCATTCTAAAACCAAGAATCAGACCAAATGTTCATTGTAAGGACGCTAATTTGTCAAGTAAATAACTTCTCATGAGTTTTCACCAACAGTGAACCTTTAATTTCTTCAGTGCTCTTCAAGAGTATACAGCACATACAGAGGAAAGTATGAAAGCACACAAGGAGGGAAACAAAATCACAGAATACTATATCAGTCTTCAGCTAAATATGAGTCCTCCCTGTGAGATGCTCAGGAGGCCCCTGACACCTGTATTGTAGTAATCTGTAAAATTAAGAGGGACTTCTCAAAGAAATCAAAGGCCTTCTTTATGTGGAGTTTCTTTGCTGAGTGAGTTTCCTGAGGTATCACATGATAAAACAAAATGTATATCAACCTAGTTTTAATATGGAGATTATTACACAGGGAAAGTGATGTCCTTTCCCCATCCTTATCACGTGACCATGAAAGGATTTTCAGATGACATCGTGCTTATCTGGTCATTGTCCAGTTATTGAACCTCAATTGACCACGATCACGCAAAAAGCTTTCACATGACATTGCACTTATCTTGTCATTGTCCCATCATTGAAGTGGAATTGTCCTGTTATTTTGTATTAATGGGAGTTTGCATTAATACAATTCCACTTCAATGACAGGACAAACACAAGGTCTTTGAAACGCTTTTGCATGATTGTGATAAGGATGAGAGAAAGATGAAGAGTAATCTCTTTTGTTCCTGACCTTGTCCTGTCCTCATCTGATAATCTCCTATATCTTTAATTATATATGAGTGTAGATCTGCAGGTAACTTATGTATATTTTTCTTTTAAAAAGGAAACATTTGTCTTCTCTATAGATCATGATTAATTTCAGCTATGCAACTGGTATTATTAATAAGGTAGCGCTTGTGATTTTTCTGAATCCTGAATAGTGAAAGAGGCTGACTCAAACCAATTTATACAAGCTCTGGGTTGGATAAGAATGGCCCAGTTTGGTTCTGAGGTGGAATGGCACTGCAGATGCAGGCATTAAAAATAAACAGGGAAAAGCCAATCAGTCTGTCCCCAATGTGAACATAAAAGAAGAACACCAAGAGGGGTGTGATGGAGAAGGTGTCAAGGACTGCCTTGGGCCTGACTTAGAGGCAGAGGTCTCAGACTCTGAAGACATGGAGGAGGCTGAGACAGGGGCAGATCTGGGGTTGCCTGGATCAGTAGTCTCAGAGGAGGCTCAGGGAGCTACAGAGAGAAAAACAGGCTTTAGGTGCTAAGACCTGTGGAGCAAATACAGGTCAAGGAGTCTTTGAGGCATTCTTCCAGGCTAGAAGTGAAGAGGAGAGCTAATAGGTTTCAGCTGAGAGAAGCAGAGGCCTTTTAAAATACCTTCAGCTGCAGCTATTCTTTGCAGTCAGCAACCAGTGTTGCAGCATTGTTGTTCCTGTGTTCCTTGCTATTTGATTCAAGACTGGTTATCTGACCACTGGACTTGCCATGTGACTACCCTCTTGCCTCTGCCCTTTGCTGTGAACTGCCTGGTATTGTGTGACCTTTGGACTGGACACTGGGCTATGTATATTTCCCTGTTGTGCTGCCCTCAGTAGAGGTAAGCAGGACGGAAGGGGAAGGAAAGCTTTTGGAGTTTGCTCCTTGGTAGCTTTCATGCAATTTGGGGTAGGATCACCAGGATTGTGCAGTCATAGTGCTTATAAGATATGAGAATGTGAGATCATTTAAGTTATATAAAATGTTTCCTCCCAGCATCTCTTCATTTCATGTTAATAGCAAAGAACAGAGCAAAAAAGTACCCTCTCATGAAGGATGTTGTTATTTCATTACCGTTGTCATATATATTCTCTCTCTGTGTGTGTATGTGTGTATATGTATTCAATTTTAACAGACTTGACTGATACTTCAGGGAAGAGGTGGAAAAGTGTGAATGACTAGGAAGCAACATTGTCCCCCAAGGAAATTTGTGGGCTGTGCTATGCCTGCTGTGCCTCACACTCCTAAGTTTTTAAAACTTTTCTTTTTGCATTCTTTTTGCCCATAAATGCTCCATCATTCCCACAGAAGATACTGAAGAGGGCAATTTCACCATGTTTTCAGGAATCAGCAAGATAAACAAGTAGTAAATGGCCAAGACCTTCCTTGAAAACCTGGTGCCATTGCCATTCTTTTTTCATAGGGAAGCATTTTAAAGAGCAATTGTTTTTAATTTCCCACCCACCCCTACTTTTACTAGTGCTGTGATGGGCTAAAGACTTTAAAAATGGTCTTCAGGGAGAAACATGCAGGCCATAGGCCATATTGCACTCAGCCTGCTCTGGGGGACCTTGCCTGGGGGTGGGGGGAAGCACAAAATGTGTTTTCTAGATTGACTAGTTGCTGACTGCTTTTAAAATCCAAGCTAAAAACAAAACATAATAGGAAATGTAGCAAGTGTTTAGCACAAACCTCCTGGAATTACCTATCACAAATCAGGCTAAGTTAATACCTTCATTAAGGGTCACCATACACTAAAATTTAATGTAAGTGTGTTTGCCTCTTTACTTCCTTTGCATCTGGTGCTCCAAAATATGTATGATTTGAGGAATTCTCAAATCATAGTAATCATGAAGCCCCCACCCCAATAAAATGAAGAATAAGCTTCTAGGAAGAGTTGGTGTCCCATTGAGATTAGACCATCAATTTAATTCACAGGTTAACTCAATTGGGAGTGATGTGGCCCTTCAGAAATGTTGTTGGACTATAGCAGCCTGAGCGGGCATAGCCAGGAATGAGGGATGCTGGAAATTACATCCAACAGCTTCTAGATGGATTGTTAAACGAAAAGTGATGTAATTTAACCCTTTAAAGATCATAGGGAAGTTCAGCTTAATTATAAAGAGGTTCAGCAAACTCTTCAACTCTGTCAGCTGCAAATGAGGAAAAATGTCAACAGTGACTACTGTTTATCACTGATGCTCATGTACATTGGCAGTATCAGGCTAAATCCCTAATCCCTATTAGAGTAGGTATTTTCTGATCAATGGAACTTTAGTGTTAAACAACAAGTCTGAATCATTTCAAAAGGTCTACTCTGGCTGGGACTAAAACTGGATTTGTCCTGTGATATATAGAAACAGACTGGCCTGTTATAACTGTGTTCAGTATTTCAAATGAGCATCACACCATTTGGCTTTCATTCAATGTTGTAGCAAGAAAATCTTTCATAACAAAGGGTGGGCCATTGATCTGACTGAAGGTGGCTCCTGTTCTTGTTCTAACACATTTTATGAGGCAAATTCACCAAATGCTAAATAAGACGATTGAAGTGACAACAGCAAGCTGTGTTCCATGTAGACACTTCTCTCTCACTAGAAATGCTTTTCCAAATGGAAATGCAACTTTTTTGGTACTTCTCACCAAAAATGCACTACATGCAAAGACAGAGACAAATCATTAAAAATGAGTCATCCAAACGCAGGAGTTGGCCTTTTTGCAATTTGTGCCACTGCTTTCTTCACTCTGGTTTGAAGAAGGGAATTTCCTTTAATGGAGAGATTATTTGACTTAAAATGAAAAGCCCATTTGTCTTATGAATCTTCTAGTATGTTAAATTGCTTGGTATCCTATCTCTTCTTCAGAACAGCAATTAATATTGATTTATCCTCTCTAAAAGTGTTCTCTCTTTTTCAAAAGCACAACTTTACTTTGGGATAATCTTTCCCTCAATCAAATATAATTAAACCCTATTAAATTTCTGGAAAGTGCTGAATGGAACATATAAAGGCATCTAATTCAAAAGAGGAGAGAGGTCTTCATTGTTGCTTAAGTTAGCAAGGAAGTGATTCACCTAATCTCTGTTTATTACCCACAGCTTTCTTTGTTCCTAAAACTGAGATGCTTTATTAATATTTAAGATAAATCCTATAACTACTGACCTGAGACTA
The DNA here is from genome assembly GCF_019175285.1 of Sceloporus undulatus. Classification (NCBI taxonomy): domain Eukaryota; kingdom Metazoa; phylum Chordata; class Lepidosauria; order Squamata; family Phrynosomatidae; genus Sceloporus; species Sceloporus undulatus. The sequence goes on along the minus strand of NC_056523.1, from coordinate 88,998,203 downwards.
AGTCCTGCTGAATTTAATGAGGCTTATTTGTGAATAGACATGCAGAAGACTGTACTCCTAGAGAAAACATGAGCATTTTATTTGGCATTATGCCAAATATTTTAGTCCCATTTCATCAAAAGAGATTTACATGCTCATAAGGATCCATCCCCACACATTGCTGGACATAAATCTCTGGATACCTTTGCCCTGATTCTTTACTGTGTATAGCACTAACCTCCTCTATCATCATTTCACTCACCGCCTTAGTTTGTAAAGGCAACTTGTTTAACCTGAGAGCGTGTAATGAAAATTTCTCTTTCTGTGGACTTTACCAGAGCAGCTCTGACACAGATAATTGAGACACCAAATTTGGTTTGAGCCACTATGCATGTAACAATTATTGAATCACAAAAATAATACAAACATTAAGTATCAAGAGCTCTTTCATTCATTCACACATTCATCCAATACTCACACACACTTTCCTTCCGCTGAACAGTGATCACGTGTCCTCTTAGGCTGGGGATGACATCAGTGCCACAGGTGATGCCAACAAGATGAGGCTGGAAGGACCCTTGTCTTTATACTTTTCTTCACTCTGGCTTTTTGGCTGCTGAAGTTTCACAATATTGCAGCCCATTACTCAACTTCTTTTGGAAAAAGACATGCTTTTCAAAGCAGTCCATTGTCCTGTCAGTTCCTCATCTTGTTCCTCTTTATTGAAGCTCAGGAGATCATCACTCCCCTGGCCATCCTTTGCAGTTCATCACACCTGAACAGCACCCAGCTTCAGCTTCCATATTCCTCAGCATTCCTCATCTCAGATGCCAAATACCTCCTTCACATCAATGCTCTGCGCGGAACCATCTTGTTTGGTTCTTTAGCTTGTTTTAAGGCCATGTTCCTTGGTTCTTTGGTTCAGTTCTGTGTTTAAGTCAAAACTCATTCATTCATCTCACAGAGACAACAAAAGTGACACAGAGAGTCTCCTAAATTTATAGGGATTTTCCACCTAACAACTCTTGAAAATCAAGAATTCATATGGAAAGCCCCAGAGATACAAGTGAGTCTTCCTTTCAGATATGTCACCCTCCAAGGTAATGGAAATTATGGCAAAGGAGAAAAAGCCCTCCTAATATGTTTGTTGTGCATAAAAAGGACAGTCCAAATAAGGGTTTTGAATTCCTTATGGTTAGGGATTGAGAAATTGTCATTATTTATTCCTTTGTAAAAATTGGGAACCATCTAACTAAAAAGATTGCATGTACAGCGCTGTGTAAATTTACAGCGCTTCATAAATAAAGGTTAATAATAATAATAACAAAGCTCAGGAAAATCAGTCTGCACATTGCAGAATTAATGCAGTTTGCCATGGCTCGATGCTATGAAAGTCTGGAATTTGTAGCTTTGTGAAATATTTAGCCTTTTCTGTCAGAGATCTCTGGTGCCATATCAAACTACAAATCCCAGGATTCCAGAGGGTGGAGCTATGACAGTTGAAGTGGTGTCAAACTGTAGTACTTCTGCAGTGTGGTGATAACCTCAATTGGATAGAATAACACAGTGACAAGACTTGTGTGCAGTTTTATCTGGTAGTCACACATCCCAATTTCTTTTGGGAAATTATTCTGCAAAGAAATACAGGTGGGTTCTTTGGATGCTAATAGTGGGCTTTTCTGTAAAAATCCACATTCTGTAAAAATCCAACAAGTCCACACCCGTACAAAATTATTTCCAGATAGCCATTGTGCAAGACTCCTATTCTCTGTTCAATAATATTTTTGGGTAGCCACCCCCCCCCTTACAAAACCTCAAGATTCTGATGCAAAAATACAGCCGATGTATATTTCTACACTAAATAATTTCCCAAAGACAAGACAAAGCTAAGGAATATTAATTTCCACTGTAATGGGAAGAAAACTGTGGGAAAATATTGGCCTCACTTTCAAATATATTTACATCCCTACTTCATCATAATGTTCCCTGAGTTACTGGTGAGGTGGCTAGGTATATTTTAATGCAGCTGTGGCAGTTTTGTTTCTGCATGTCTTTATTCAAACAAGAGGAAAGAAAAAGAGGATCCTAGTTGTTGAAGCAAATAATTGGAATTGAGGTAAAAGGAGTGGGGAGAAAGTGTGCTGTTTGGTTTGAAGAAGAAGCAAGAGGGATCAATGGCATCCCATACTGGGGTGTCACTCAGTGCAGGGAGGGATTTGAGGTTGGGGCTTCAGGAGCGGGGCCAAAATGGCTCATTCTCACCTCCCTGCCCAGTGCGGTTTTACACATGTGTAAAGCCACACCAAGCAAGGAGGGAGGGAGAAGCCAAGGACACCCCTTCCTCCCTGCCCAGCGCAGTTTTACACATGTGTAAAACCATGCTGAGCAGGGAGGAAGGAGTGCCCTGGGACCCTCCCTCCCTGATGTGCATTGCGGCATGAGGCAGGGAGGTGGGCATGGGGGGCCCATTCAGCCAAGTGTCACCCCTCTTCTGAGATGTCACCTGGTGCAGTCCAAACCTTCCCCCATGCCCCCGCTCAATGATGTTACTGGGAGGGATGAGAGAGCAAACAGAAATACTAAAAAGGAAAAGAAATTTTTTTAATGTCGATTCAGTCAAGGGATTCTTGCTAGTAAAGTACAATTTTAAGCATTCGCCTTGCTCAGAGTTCTATAAGTATATTGTAAGACAACAAGGAGTTTTAATGAAAATAAGTTCATCAGAAAAATACTGTTGTGTACATAATAAAACCGCTATATTTATATAACTGTAAATAAGCCATATGAAATAAATTTATATTTGTGATTTTATCTTTTATTTTTCTTGAATCTTCCTTGTCCTCCTTTGCTTTATGGCACCTGGTCACCCTGCTCATGCATGAGACAGGTGTTGCCTTAAGCAAACCACTTTTTCTTCACTTCCCAAATTTACTGCATGTGGATAATAAATAAGTTTCACACAGATTACTGACAGAGGGAGAAAGAGAGAGGTATAGGTATATAGATATGGCTATCTAAATGCTAAATTAATTAATTGTTGATTTTTTTTATTACCATATCAGATTGTAGAAAGCGTGGATGTATTTTTACTGGGGGAAAGAGAGGAAGAGGAGGAAGAGTAACATTTCACTTATATCTTTACTACCAAAGAAATATTGTTGATAAATTTAGCATGTTGCTTATTCTACCAATTTTCAGCATGTTCTGACAAGGAAATGCAGTTAAAAATGAAGAAAGTATTTTCAAGGCAAGACAGAAAGTGGTCCTTATAAAAGAAAAGCATAGTCTTAGCAACTCTTTGCACACAGTCAGAGAGGTCAAATCTTTAAGAAAACAGAACGGTTTCCTGGGAATTACTCTGTGACATTGCAGATAAATAAATGCAGAATGATGGCTTCAAGCCATCATTTAATTCCATTGGATGAAGCCATTAGTACATATCATGTTGTGTGAGAACTGGAAGAAATAAATAATAATAATAATAAAATTTTTATTTTTATACCGCCCTTCCATAGATCAGGGCGGTTCACAGCAAATATCAATAAAACACAACATATACATTCAGGTTAAAACAATTACACAGCAGCAAAATAAAACAGAATAAAACCCCCGTTAGCCAGTGTGCATGCATACTTATTCTAAGGAAGTAAAGCTGTCACATTTGAAATAAATTGGTCTATGGATTTTTCTGCAAGAGCAGCTTTTCTTCCTCCTCTTCCCCAAAATGATGCATTTAATCTCACTATGTGCTTGTGGACCATTTTGGTGAAAATGATAGAAATAAAACACAGAAGTATAGACCACAGAAAGGGGGCGGTCTGCAGCTGTCCCTTTTCTTGCCAGGTTGGTGGAAAGGCAGCCTCACCGGCAGCCCCTGCACCCCCAATCCGGTGCTTTTCCAGGCCACGGAGAAGCGGAAAAATGCCGCTTCTCCGTGGCCAGGAAAGAAGTGTCCATGGGGCTTCATGCCCCTGGACACCCCAACAGGCACAGTGAAAAGGAGAAAGTCCACCCAGCCCTTTTCTCCTTTGCATCGCTTTGGAGCTCCTTCCCATGATGCTGAAAGGGCACCCTGCAGCACTGCGGTGGCGTCACACATGCGCTGGTCCATAGGGAGGCAGCACATGTGTGATGCCATTGTCTTGCGTGCTGTATGAACAGCACGCTTCCAAAATGGTGCCGTCCATAAGAACTAGGGCTGGGGAGCATGCGGATGCTGTGTGCTTCCTAGCCCTAATTTTGGCCCGTGGAAGGCGCTTCTGCGCCATCTGTATCAAGACTAAGTGAACAATATAAAATTTCAGAAGGTTTTGGGCCTGAAACACACTGACCAAAAAGTGTAGCTTCTGGCTGCTTTGGGGGATGGGAGTGGCGTGCAGAAGATACACAGCCTCGGATCAGCTGGAAGCTGCTCTGTGGCTGTCTAAGGGAGCATGGCAGAAAATATCCTGGAATAAGCAAAACCTGTATAGATGTCCAAAAGAAAATTGGAAAGAACAGGAACAAATTCTGGGATTTTCTGGTCTTTTAAAACAATCTGGATGCACCCTAATTTGGATACCACATGGACAAATGAAGAACAAGTGAGTTATAGAGTTTGGACTAGAAAGGAATGGATTAACATAACATTGGAAGAATTATGTAGAAAACACATTGCTTACTTAATATTTTGTAACACACTAAGTGAATTTCAGTTCAGTAGAAGCAAATGTCTATCTGTCTATCTGTTACATATGACCACTCCAGATAGGTAAAAAGTCTCTGTAAATCCCACAGTTTGTTCCTGTACAAAGTGATTTTATTTTAGAGACCCATATAATTTCCTTACTCTAAAGTATTTGTTGGGAACTTCAGATTTATCTAAGACTTCTTAATTCCCACTCCCCAGGTCAGTTTAAATTAACCTAGTATTTTCCAAAATGAAATGTGCTGGTTATTTGCCTTGTGTGTTTCCATTTTCTCTGACCAAGTAAAGATGGCCAGTAAGCTATTGTTTCCAGGAACGTCAAGCAAGGGAAAGATTAATATTAGATAATGATCCTAATGTGTGTGTATACACTCACCACTCCATATTTGGAGTTTTGATATTCTTGGATTTGATTAATATGTTCTCTCTAGGAATATCTAGGTCCTCCAATTCAACTCTTTGGCTAACTTTATCTAAAAGTTGCACTGAAAGACCTAGAGATTCCTAGAGAGAATACTAGGCCTTTGTAGCTCCTCCAGTGCAGTTCTATGATCAGTGTCTGTCGGATGTTGACCACAAAGTTGCGCTGGAGGACCTAGAGATTCATAGAGAGGTGTCCTCTCAGGTAAAAACATGGTGTTTTTGTTATTTGTGGTTTTTTCATATTCACAAGGATCTTGTGCCCCTAACCCCAGCGAATATGGAGGGACAAGTGTATATTTATATACCTAAAGCGCTTTAGCACTTTAATGACAACTCCTTAGTTATGTTTTTGTTTTTGTTTTTTTTAAAAAAAATGTATCAGTGGAAACTGATTAAAAACAGTTTCTGAAATGTTGAATGAGAATGTATGGGACATGGGATCAGTGAAAAATGAAGGACACAAGAGAGAGAGGGAGGACTGGATACAAAACTGGAAGCATGCAGTGTCAAAACTGGGTGAACTTTCCTCCAGCTGAGTAAATCAATCCTCTGTAGGTTAAACAGCAATACTTTGTTTCAGAAGTTGCTGAGAAGTTACCAGGAACACATCTTGGCCAGAACTGGGTACCACTCCCCACATACAGCATGAAAAAGGTTTCTTACTTCCCTCACCATAAATTTGATGGGCTAAAGCTAATTCTCCTGTTCCCATAACATTTAAGTCACTTTTGATTTTACCAGTGCTTTTCCATCTGCCCTCACTGTTAGCTAAAGCTAACAGATAAAACTTTCAGTAGAAAAATTCCTCCCCCATGCACAGCTGGCATTTCAACTATCTTGGTACTTTTCAATGATAGCCAGACTCAGCTTTTCCCCGCCTTGTCAAACAGCAGGTTTACTGACCATCCATGATGCTAAAAATCAAACAATACACCATACAACATACAAAGCAATGTACATAACAAATGTTATGCACATAACTTCATTTCACATATTACCAAACTTTTATGCCATATTATATGGACAGCCTAACATAACCTCTGTGAATTGCATAACTGAGGCTACTCATTACAGGCCTGTGCTGCTATCTCAGTGAACACAAATAACAAACATTTAGCAATAGGCAGCAACATAAACATATGTAATCAAACAACTGAGGTTGTCGTACTTTTGCCACATTGTGAGAAGGCACAACTCAGAAAAGACAATCAAGCTGGGAAAGGCTGAGGTAGCAGAAAGAGAGAGTGACTGCCAGATGGCTAAATTAGGGAGGCCACAGGAATAAAACTACAAAATTTAAGGGCAAAACAGACCACCCTTTTGCACCACTGTCTGGGAGGCTTCAGAGTGTGGCATTTTGATGTCACGTACTCTGAAGCTGCCCAGAAGCCGGTTTCCTGCCATCCAGGTGCCCACATGTGGGTTGGCTTCCGGGTGCTCCAGCAGAGTGGTGTTAACATGCTACATGCCACTGGAGCACCTGACAGCTGGCTTACATCTGAGTGTGGTGAAAGAGTCAGCTTTTTGCCAGCGCAAAAAGGAGAGGCTATCTGCCACTTCTTTTTGCACTGGCAAAAAGGTGGATAGGGGCCATGTTGTGCAGTTGCAGTGGCCCCAATCTGGCTTTCTTAGGGGTGGCTTCAAGCTACCCCTTCAGGGCAGTCTGTTTTGCCCCTTAAACACAAATATCTCATCCACAGGGTTGCCATGAGTTGAGGTCAGCTCAAGAGCAGTTGATAACAATAGCAACAACAACACATTAAGCTATTGCATCCATCTTTCCCTCCATTTTCTAGGGAAAAAAGCATGTTTGTGGGTTAGTATTATGAATTTAGATTTGCTCCAAAAATTATACAGTGCTAATATAATATGTCCAGTCCTTGAATGATATTTTTCCCCAGGAGAAAAATCTGAATAGCACAGTATGGTTTATAAGGAACACCATATTGTATGTAGAACTGTACTCTTTTCAGAATAGTTTTAAAAGGCAGGCGAAGTTCCTGCTCCCTTGTAAATAGGTGCAATTTCTCTATTAGTCCAGCTCTAACTGGTTTGCTTTGTTAAGTCAATTTATGTCATTATGTTCCTATTGGTTACTGTAGACAATATACAGTAAATAGTTATAATTCATGAAAAGTTTCCATAGAAAATGCTAAATTTTCTAGGACCAGCCTTTCCTGGGTTTCTCCCTCCATAGAAAAAAACAAAGCTTGCAGCTGTTACAAAGAAAGGGAGCACTGCCAGAACATCTCTCAGGTGAAGGGAAGACGAATTTGTCAGCTAGCTATTTGCATCTTCAATAGGCCTTCTGCATTGTGAATTTGTGAGTCATCTCTCTTGGCTAACTAAAGCCTCTGTGGTGTAAACCAGCAGTTTCACAACTGGAAAGGGGAAATGAAGGGGTGAAGGACTAGTCTTGGCCTACAGGTACAAAAGCCCTCAGCTGAGTTCCAGTATTTGCCATAGAACATTGCTTTATTGCATAAAGTGCTCTTCTGAAGTCCTTCTTATCTGATGCTGCTAACTTTTATCTGTTTATATAGTGAATCATGCTATTATCTAATTATGAGTGGTGTCAGGTTTCCAGCAGTGAAGATTGGTGGAGGCTATGCAAGCTTTATCTTTGGAATCTTTCTATTATTCACTGATGTTGCAGTGCCAGCTTTCATCTCTGACACTTTCTGAAAGCTTGACGTCTGTGCTTGTCAGTACTTTTGTGGGGAGAGGAGAAAACCCCCAGGAACATTTGGCAAGAGAAGAGACTGTGTGTATGGCCTGCCATGTAACTCTTGCACACCCTGATCCTGGGGAACCCCAACCCACAGAAGTTCTATTTCATACTTGGATTTTATGCCTTCAGCCACTGCCTTCTTCTGAGTACATCATCATATAAGGCTTGATCTCACTGCAATCACATTAGTAAAAGAAAATGTGAACATACCAATTTAGGAGCATTCATTAACACATGTCTCTGAAATAGCACAAAAGGGCTGTTTTTAACATCAACAGTCCCTCTTACTCTCTTCCACACTCCACCTTAATTTCACTTTCCTGCCATATGCCTACCAAGTGTATCTTTTCTTTTCTTTATTTTAATTTTAATGCAATTCTAAAGTTACACCAATGTGATTTAATTTAAAAAGAAAAGGAAACGAGGTGGGAGAGAAAAACAGCCTACTTGGGAATAAAGAGGGAGAGGAGGAGAGGGAGAGAAACTGACATCATGTGATGTCAATATTAGAACTGCTGCAGCAGTGACATTTTGCAGCTGTGAGGTAATGGAAAAGTAGCATGATTGGGAGATTATTGATGGGTTTTCCCCATCAATGAAAAGGGGCACTCTAACAACACTTCACTAGCACAGCAGTGACAAGACAGAGACTACATCATGTGTTAAGTATTTTCAAAACCACTATTCTCCAGCTGCAATTGTGAGCTAAAACCCTTGTGTTACAATGTCCTGAGGCTGAGAACATGACTTTCTTAAGGTCACTCAATCAATTTCCATGGCTAATTCAAACTCTTGTCTCCCAGAGTCCTAGTCCAACAGTCAAACCACTACACCAGGCTGACTCCAACTCAGCAGTGAGTATATTTACTAAAAAAAAATAGTAAATGAATCTCCAATCCCATTGTGATAGCATTGATTCTGCCTGTCAAGGAAATGCCTAAACGTATTTGATATTAAAGTCCACTTTAGCCACATAACCATTTTGGCTGTATGTTCTCTGCACTAGGCATCAGAACTATATGCTAGGAGTCAGCTATCCCCACATTCCCCCACCACAGAATTACATAATTGGAAAGGGGGACAAAAGTTGAACTGCTTAGTGAGTGGGACCACTGTTAAAGTGGGCAAAATCAAAAGATACTGCTTCTTTAAAGAGACTGTTGATGAAGGATGTGAAGGAGAGAGTAAAAGAACAGGCACTCTTTTCTTCTTTTCATTTTTAATCACTTGTCCACTGCCAGAAGGATAAGGAGGGGAGGGGACAGCCCATATAAATTCCAAATGTAGGGAAATTTTGGTCCAAAATACAGTGCAGAAATCATCCAGTTTGAAATTGCTTTAAATTCCCTGTCTAAATGCTAGGGAATTCTGGGAGCTGTAGTTTTATGAGACAATTAGCCTTCTTTGTCAGACAGCTCTGGTGCCACAATAAAATACAATTCCCAGCATTCCCTACCATTGAGCCAGGGCAGTTAAAGTGGTCTCCAACTGGATTATTTCTGCAGTGTGTTTTGGACCTAACTAAATTTATTTGTGGTCCTCCACAACCCATGAAATTGCAGCAGCTCATGATATAAAGAGCATGAATGGGTTTCTGCCTTGTTTGCAAAAGACTGGGCAAGAAAAGAACTAAGGCGAAGCTAAAATGATTTGATCTTGGTGGCAGGATACAAAGAATTTCTGTGGCTAAAATGTACCTCTGGAAGCAATATAATGGAATTCTGAATAATGCTCTTAATTGCTATTGTCAAAGAAGCATAACAGAGCCCAATGATTTCCAAAGAGAACTTTGGGTTCAGTTTTAGCTGGTGCAGTCGGAAGACCTCTGAAATTGCCTTGTAAGTTTCTGGGCAGATTTGGCTTTTTTTCTCTTTAGTATTGATTCATCATAGATGCAAGAGGCACTGAAATTCCTATAGGTGGCTAGCTGTGTGCTGGCAAGCCATTTCCCTAATTTTCCCATGGACCCTTAGAAATATACTCTATCAGTATGTAACATCTGGAGCACAATGTTCCAGAAACTTCAACTCCCATTGATAGAAGTTATTGTTTTCCCTCCAATACTCCTAGAGCAATGCCATATCATGACATGGCCATTCTATGGTCAATTAAAATGGTTGCTATTGGGGGGGGGGATGCACCAATATTAGCCACTGCTACCACTTATAGCACTATCAAACAAATATTTAAAAGAGGGATGAAGCCACTGCTGCCATTTCAAAGCTTTTGGTCCTGATGCTGATAACTCAGTAGCTCTAGAAACAATGAATGTCTATCTGTACAATATTCAATTTCTTGATGCTGTGTGAAGAAAGTACAGAAAGGGAGAAATTTTCCTATAAGAAAATTTAAGAGTTTTGAAGTTAATGTTGGAGCAATCATCGCTGTTGATGTATAGAGGTCCTTCAAACCTCCCACATTTATTTATTACACATGCATCCCACCTTTCTCTTAAAGTGGGAGTGGGTGGCCTTTAAACTCAGATAGTGAATGCATGTTGCCTCTGATTAGACATCTATTTCACACACAAATCATTTCCCCCCGGTTGTATCAATAGTGAAAGGCATGATGGTAGCCATGGAAACAGCATTGCTAAACTGTAGGTGGAGAAAAATGACCCCCTGACAAAAGTGAAGCAAATTAAAATCAAGTAAGACCTTGAAGTTAAAACTCAAGTGCATACACTGGTGACATTATTTTACCAGTCATATTGTGAAGCACTGGGAATAACTTGTTGTCATACTTCTGGACTTTCAGTAGCAGACATAAATAACAACCAGATTGTTTCAGACAGATTGTTTATTTTATATCTCATTAGTAACACATTAATTTGCTGATGTGATTATAGCTATTTTGGATAAATCACTGGCTTAAAAAAGTAGTGTGGGGGGAGGAAGTGGAACAAACTATAATGATGACTATACAAGGGCAACTTTACAACTTATGGGCTGGAATTCTGTATGGTCTTTATGCATGTGTAAGCACTTCAGTTATAGGGCTAAATGCTGAATCCAGCAACAACCCCGACATTCCTTTTAACTGGAAGCATCCACTGCAATCAATTGGGGTCTGTTTCCTTGTCAGTCAGGAAATGGTTGACTGGTGGTCCCACCCCTCCAACCAATCTCTGGTGGGACAGGCACAAACAGGGTCCCTGTTGCAATTCACTCTTGTGCCAAAGATGCTTACATGCTAGGGGTGGGGGTGGGTGGAAACAACAGCCAGCTACTTCCTACCCAGTTAGTGGTGATTGGGAACTTTCATGGGACAAGGGGTTTTGGAGGTGGGGTTGCCATGAGTTGAGATCAACTCAAGGACAGTTAATAACAACAAGAAAAAATATAACCCCTAACCCATGGCTACATGATATTCGTGATTTTAACATTATTATTGTATGTTTTTAACTATGCTTTTGGATTTAATTTGTTTTAATGTGTATTTTTAATATGTGAATTGTGGTACTGTTTTTACTGACTGTCTTTACTGACACTTGTACACCGTTTGATCTTGGGAAAAGAGGTTAATAAATAAACAATTTATTATTATTATTTATTACATAGGGATCTTGGATATGTAACAGTCACAAGGATGTGACTGCAGACTGCAGTTTTGTAACATAAACATGTGTGGGATGCAGAAAAAGGACTAATTTCATTTCTCTTGACCATTTGTGCTTAACCTTCACAGGAAGCAGTGTCAATTCCATGGTTGTGTTTGAAAAAGTAAAACCATCCTCTTTCTCTGTCTTATCAAGAGCTTCTCCATATAATTTTGTACTTCCAGGAACCCTTTTTTAAAAATGAAAGTGCCCAATGATACACATCCTCCAAGAGAGTGTTCTTCAATAGGTAAACAATTTGCTTCATTGTCAATGCAGCACTAATGGCAGCACTTCGAAGACGTTAGCAATCATGTTACTAGGCAACTTTGTGTTGGCAATGAGAATGAGAAAATGAAAAATATTGACAGAAGTCATGTAGGTAACATGCTGGATCATTGAAAATCCCTGCAGTAGCAGTTAGTGACCATGGCTGATCTGATCTCAAAGTATGATGGACTAACAATGCACAATCAAGTCTCATCCTATAATCTTCTGAGTAGTTTTAGAAGTCTTAAAGTTTTTAGAAATTCATATGATTCAATTCAAGATGCTAGTTTTGACTTACAAAACCCTGAACAGCTTTGGTTCAGGTTATCTGAAATACTGCCTCTTCCCAAATGAGCCTCATTGAAATCTGAATTCCTCAGTAGAGACCTTGTTCTGTGTCCCAACACCCCACAAAGCTAGGTTGGTGTGTACATGTAACAGGGCTTTCTCTGTAGCAGTATCCTGACCGACAGAAGAAGTTTGTCTCGCTCCATCTCATCTGAGTTTCTGGTGAGCAGCTAAGACTCTGTTATGCAGAATTGGCTTTGATTCCTGAACTTGTTGTTGTTGCAATGGGGAGGAAAGGTGCAATAACAACAAGGGACAACCAATTGGCAGTAAGAGGTTCCGCCATCCAGCCCCTGCTGCCACGTGGGGCCCGGGCAACCTGCACCACAACCGGGATGGGACCAGCAGGGAATGCCAGCCCCAGTGCTGCCCAGTGAGTTGAGCAATCCCATTTGCTGTGGGAAGGGAAGGTGCAATAACAACAACGGACAACCAATTGGCAGTAAGAAGGCCACAACTTTATTGAATACAGTAAGCAAGTGAGAGGGTTGACCCAAAATGTGTAAGGTTGGTCGATGAACTGAATTGCCTGGTCATGGCAAGGCTTCGGGATGACAGAGGGGTAACCAGCTTATCATATGCTTGCAACTTTGGGTGCTGGTTATGCACATATACACATCAGAAGGGACCAACGGGGACTGCCAACCCCAGTGCTGCCCTTTTCCCTTCCCAGCAATCGGATCGGCCCAGTGAGTCAGGTGATCCCTGTAACAAATACCCTTTCTATTGTGCCACCCAATTATGTGAAGCACACCCAAACCACAATCATTCTCTATGGTGGCAGGCACCTGGGAGTTTGTTTCCCTCAGTTGCCACCCGTGTTTTGTACTGTGAGTAGCGTGGTATTAACTCAAGTCCAGGCGTGTCCTCCTTGGATCAAACAAATAAAACTTTATTTACAAGAAGGTTTAACAGTGTTGGTTTTAATATAATATCTTATGTAATTGTTACTTTCTATTTTGTTATAATTGGTGGCGCAGTGGTTAAATGCCTGTACTGCAGCCATTCACTCAAAGCCACAAGGTTGCGAGTTCAAGACCAGCAAAAGGGCCCAAGCTCGACTCAGGCTTGCATCCTTCCGAGGTCGCTAAAATGAGTACCCAGACTATTGGGGGCAAATTAGCTTACTTGCTAATTAGCTTACTTGCTGTTCACCGCTATGATCTTTGGAATAGCGGTATATAAATAAAACAAATTATTATTTATTAATTACTGATGGGCTTATAAATCTTTGTCTAAATCACCAATTTCTTATAACTAAGAGTCACTCAATCTTTCTATTAAGTTCCTCTCTTAAAATTAGACCTAACAGTCACCAAAGCTAACACGATCCCGCAGGATATCACACTCCAGCCACTCCCTTTCCTAGAGTCCTGGAAGTGAAATGGTAGGGAGCCCTTTCCCACTCAGACTCTACCCCTAACCGTCCTTCTTTATCCCTGGAACCCTCCCTCTCAGGATTCCAAGCCCTAACTGACTATTCTCTTGGGAACTCATGTAACCCAGTCTTCTCTTGGATTCAACTGTTCCCTCAACTGTCAAATCCCAACTGTCAACCTTCCAACAGACACACGGAATGTTCAAAGGTCCCAGCCCACATCCTATTGGCTGGACCTCAGCTGTCTTCTGATTGGTCAACCGGGTGTTCTCTGCACCACACACCTTACTCCTTTAACAGATTCAATGACACACATAACCAACCGGTTATGTTGGTCAATGAATTCCCAATTATAAATTATCAATATTATATATAACATCATGTATACATCAGGTTATACATCTAATATATTTTACATACTTGTTTTATCAATAACCATTACCAACTTAAGTATCTTTGGGATTTTTCTGTATGTTTCCCTTTTAAACAGATGTCTAATAGCAATTCTACCTGTTATAGCAACTTACCATACTTTTCTTATAAGTTTAGCATACTATAACTGTACCCCATATCACTTGTTGGGTTTTAATACTTCAATAACACTTAAATAACCTTTTCTTTCAACTTCAGATCCTTTGTATGTTCCATTTAAAAAAATATCCACCATATATTCAATCTTCTAACCCCTCTCTTACTGGATTGAAGATTGATGGAACATTATCTCCAACCATTTCCCCCCACTCCCAGTACGGCTTTGAAAATATTCTGTTTTTCATTATATTAATGGCAGACAACAATACATGGGTTTTCCAGTCTATCAACTCATTTATATCGTTGTCTTTTTCAGGAGTATTTTCTGGATCAGTTCTTGTAACCAACAACGTGTTTCTTTTTATCAGTTGTGGACTTAATGGTTCTCGGGGCCAATTGGCCCAGCGAGAAGGTTTTGCTGGCCTCTCATTGGAGAGACCAGAAGATTTAAATAAAAACGGTGCGCTTTGTGTGGCCATTAGACAGGGAGGGGGTGGGGCTAAGCCTGTTTAAGGCTCTCCCACCCTTGCCTCCCTGTCAGTTCAAAAGAACTGGCCCACCCTCCCACCTCGATGACAGCGTAAGATGGGCAGGTTATAGACCGCCACTTGGGACATCCGCAGGACGTCCCATTTTAAAAAAGGAGCGTCTCTTCTAGACGCCCCTGGGTCTAATACGGACTCTGTCCGTACAATATGGCGCCGGCCGTTCCACACGGCCGGCGCCATCTTTACGTATCGGACGCTGTGCGTTCGAACGTGTCGCGGCGCTAATGACATCGCGAGTGCGCCAGTGGCGCCTCGTGACATCATTAGGGCGCCGCAGAAAGAAGCTCCATTTTGGAGCTTCTTTTTTGCTCCATAAGGGAGCCGCGCGGTGTGGCTGCGACGACTCCCTTACGGAGCAAATGGTGGCAGTGGCAGACTGCCTCAAAGCGGCGGTCTATAACCCGCCATTAATTCTGGTTGCTTCGGAGCCAGGTAGGAATTTTTGTCCTTGTTTTCTCAAGGGTTTTTTACCTACTCTATACTGCTGGATGAGGAATTGGACGATTGGCTTGGGGTGTGGCCATAAATAGGCCTCATGCATAAGTGGGGGGAGATAGTCGGTTTCGTGAGCACCTCCTAAAGGGTGGGTCTCTGGAACTGAGGTTTACATCTTGAGGCTAAACATGAAGGGAAAGAGACTTGCCTTGGGGCAGGCTTGAGATTCAAACCCTCACTTAAGTCTTGAGAGTTAAGTGAGGAAGTCTTAGGTTGGCCTTCTGGATGAGGGCCGGCCAGGGGCAACCCAAATTATGGATTGCCCTTGGGGCTCAGGTGTTTTTGCCCTTTTTGGAAGCTGAGGAATTGGTCTTGGAGTAGACCATCCACCAGCTGTTCCTACACAAGGTTCTCCCCCTGGGCTTGCAGTTCTCAAGAAATAAAGTTAAATAGGTTGAATTTTAATAAAGTTGCCCATTTTGTAACCCAGTTCTCTGTGTCTGGTCTTGTTGTTTAATGAGTTAATAATAATAATAATAATAATAATAATAATAATAATAATAGTTTTATTTTTATACTGCCCTTCTTGCAATCAGGGTGGTGCACAGAATATCAAGCAATTACCATTACAAATACAAAATACAATTAAAACCCACATTAAAAACCCTTTCTGGCCAGCTTGCCACTGCTGACAGAGGGGGGAGACTAGCTGGAGCTTGTGTCCGGAAATGCTAACTGGAACAGGAAGGTCTTTAATTCCTTCCTGAACTGGGCCAGGGAGGCGGCTGAGCAGAGCTCTATGGGCAGCGTATTCCAGAAGGTCGGGGCCGAGATGGTAAACGTCCTCCTCGATGTGGAGGCTAATCTTGCCCCTGGGACCCTCAGTAGCTGCTGCCCAGATGTTCTGAGGGTGCAGGGCGAATTGTATGGGGAGAGGCGGTCCTCTAGGTATCCTGGGCCCAAGCCATTTAGGGCTTTATAGGTGATAACCAACACCTTGTATTGCGCCTGGAAGCGAATAGGCAGCTAGTGCAGATCTTTAAGTACAGGTGTTATATGACTGGCCCTGGATGTACCAGTGACCAGTCTGGCTGCCATATTCTGTACCATTTGTAGCTTCCGGGATGATACAAGGGTTGCCCCATGTAGAGCGCATTGCAAAAATCCAATCGAAAGGTTACCAGAGCATGTACTACCGTTTCAAGGTCCCTCTGGCCCAGGTATGGGCGCAGCTGGCAGATAAGCCGAAGCTGATAACAGGTGCTCCTGACCGTCACATCCACCTGAGATGTAAGGTGGAGCGACGAGTCAAGGAGCACCCCCAGACTGCGTACCGAGTCCTTCACGGGAAGCGTGATCCCGTTCAGGAAAAGTGGAACCACCACCATGCCTGGGCCAGGAGAACCTATCACAAGCACCTCCGTTTTCTCTGGATTCAGACTGAGTCGGTTTTCCCTCATCCAGCCCATTACTGACTCCAGGCAGGCCACGAGAGGAGAGATGCCATCCTCGGTCACTGCATCAGTCGGAGACATAGAGAAGACTATTTGGGTGTCATCAGCGTACTGATAACCCCGCGCCCCATGTCTGCGGATGATCTCTCCCAGCGGTTTCATGTAAATGTTAAAAAGCATGGGAGACAGAATGGCTCCTTGAGGGACCCCAGATGTAAGGGCCCTCTTATCGGAGCACACGTCTCCCAGCTGTACCATCTGGAACATCCCGGAGAGGTAGGAACGGAACCACTGGAGCGCAGTGCCCCCGATTCCCACCTCTGCCAGGCACTCCAGAAGGATACCATGGTCTATGGTATCGAAAGCCGCTGAGATGTCCAAGAGCACCAACAGGGACACGCTTCCCCTGTCGATGCCCAGACGGAGATCATCGACCAAGGCGACCATGGCCGTCTCAACCCCGTAACCCGCTCGAAAGCCAGTTTGAAATGGGTCCAGATAATCCGTTTCATCCAAGATTGATTGAAGCTGGATTGCAACCGCCTTCTTAATCCTAAATGGCTTGGGCCCAGGATACCTAAAGGACCTCCTCTCCCCGTACATTCTGCCTCGCACCCTCAGAACGTCTGGGCAGCAGCTACTGAAGGTGCCTGGGGCCAGGTTAGTCTCCACGACTCGGAGGACGTTCTCCATAGCTGCCCCAGCCCTTTGGAACGCGCTGCCCACTGAGCTCCGCTCGTCCACTACCCTGGCCCAATTTAGGAAGGATCTCAAAACCTTCCTATTCCAACAGGCATTCCCCGAATAAATATCCTGTGGGCCTCCCTCCTCTTTCGTGGCCAAGAGGCTGGGCTATGGGGCTTTTTACTGTTGTCTTGTTTTAATTGTGTTTTTAATTGTGATTGTTTTAACCTGTTGTGAGCCGCCCTGATCGTAGGAAGGGCGGCATATAAATAAAATTTTATTATTATTATTATATATTATAATCACCTTCCCCCAAAATGGCAGTAGCGAGACTGGCCGATAATTGTTATGCATCAGGGGGTCGAGGGAGGGCTTTTTTAACAGCGGTTTTACAGTGGCCAATTTCAAGCTGGATGGAAATTGCCCATCCCTCAGAGATGTATTAATAATCCGGTGGAACACTGAAGTTACCACCGGTCCCCCCTGAGCCGCTAGCCATGAGGGACAGGGATCGAGGGAGCAGGTTGTCTTCCGAACGCTTCCAAGGATCTTGTCCACATCATCGGTACTAACCGACTCAAACTGATCCAGTTTAATGGAGTCCACAGAGGCTCTGGATACCTCTACCCTAGGTTCTGCCCTAATGCCGGCGTTAAGACCTTCACTTATCCGAGAGGTTTTATCCGCGAAGAAGTTGTTAAATTGGTCACAGCAGGTCTTTGAAGGTTCAAGGATCTGGTTCAGGGTAGGAGGGAGCTGAGTTAGCTCCCTGACTACCCTGAACAACTCTGCTGGACGCGACTCCGCGGATGCGACACGAGCACCATAGAACGAATTCTTAGCTGCTCGTATCGCCTCTCCGTAGTCCTCCAAAAGGCGGTCTAGGAGAGCCTTGTCTGCTAAGCGTAGGTGTTTCCGCCAGAGGTGCTCTAGCCGTCGCAGAACCCGCTTCCTCGCCCGGAGATCTTCCGTATACCAGGGCTTACGTTTGGAAGCAGTCCTGAGAGGCGCTTGGGAGCGATACTGTGTATATCCCTGGAGAGACCGGTATTCCAAATACCAGTCAGGGCATCAACAGAGTCGCCGTCATTTCCAACCATGTTCCCCTCTAAGGCTTCCTGGAACCTTTTGGGTTCCATCAGCCTTCGAGGGTGGACCATTCTAATAGGTCCACCACCCCCGGGGGGGATCTGGGTAGAGGCCTTGATTTTTGCCTCCACGAGGAAGTGATCCGTCCATGACAGGGGGGAAATATTAGTTATTTCCGCCCACGGATTTTCCGCATCCGTACAAAAAACCAAATCCAGTGTATTACCCGCGAAATGCGTTGGACCTGAGATCAGCTGGGACAGGCCCATGGCCGCCATGGTATCCATGAATTCCCGAGCCGCACCGGATGGAACATAGTTGGCCGCGAAGGGGATGTTGAAGTCACCCAGGACAAGTAGCCTGGGTGTTTCCAGCATCAGCTCCGCAACCAACTCTGTCAGCTCGTTAAGGGAGTCCATTAGCGCACGGGGTGGCCGATACACCAACAGAATCCCCAGACTGTCCCTAGCCTTCAGGGTCAAGTAAATACACTCGATAAAGGAAGTTTGACGGATGTGGTTCCTGGTAAGAGGCAAGGTGTTCTTATGTACCAAGGCAACACCCCCCACCCACCCACCTAACCTGGACTGGTCCTTCACCGAAAACCTGGCAGGGAGGGCCTGCGCCCACACCGCATCTCCCTCAGGCCCAAGCCAGGTTTCGGTAATGCAAGCCAGGTCACAATTACTATCTTCCAACAGATTGTGGATAATGTGGGTCTTGTTGTTAATCGACCTGGCATTGCACAGGAGCAGAGACAGGGTTTGTGGCATGGTTGGAATGACCCTCAGGTCCCTTTGGTTAGGAGGGGGACAGGAAGGGGAGATAGATATGACGCATCGATCTCGCCTTCCTCTGTAACTCAAGTCCACTCTCCTACCGCCATACCTTCCCCTGCCCCACACCACCTCAATGGGAGCTCCGCTCATGCAAATATTACCCTCTTCCTCCCCAGCCAAAGCATTCCCAACATTCATATCCTCCCCCTCCCCCTACCAAGCAACTAAAAGAACAGAGGTGTGACACAACCGGCATCCTCTGTTCTAATGCTGGCATGGACACAATCCCCTCCTGCCCCTTGCGCCGCTGCAAAGATGCGCAGCTGCGCAGTTGCAAAGCTGCGGAGTCCCAAAGTAGCAGTCCGTGGGCGGCCTCCCCGGGCCGGTGCGCAGATGCGCACCTCTGACAACCATAGGAGAACCGCCCGGCAGCAAACGCAGCTCCTGGCGAGGTCCGGTGGCAAGGGGAGGCGTCACGGAGGAGGAGACCAGGCAGGCTGGCTTTGTACGTGCCGCTGCCCCGACACGCCCCTCTCTCCGCCTTCCCCCCAGGTGTCCCAGATATTGGCTCACCGAAGCCGCCGTGGAGATGCCAAGGAAAGGGAGTCCCCAAGTAGCAGTCCGTGGGCGGCCTCCCTGGGCCGGTGCACAGATGCGCACCTCTGACAACCCGAGGAGAACCGCCCGGCAGCAAACGCAGTTCCTGGCGAGGTCCGGTGTTGGTCAGCAACACCTCATCTGGTAAAAAGTCTTTGTTTCTTCCTGTATCACTGGACCAGATTCTTTGAGTGCGTTGAGCAATCTTTACATCTTCTGTAGACTGTAAAGTGTCTCTTATCGAAATCATCATGTTCTCATGATCTCTGGTTTTTCTTTCTCTGTTGAATCTCCTTTCCCAGTTTGTGGATGGCTTTTTGGGTCCCACCAACAATTGTCATCTGGTCATCACCAGTATGCTTGACATTGAAGTTTATAGACGTGAACATGTTCTGCATATACATATCTATTCTTTCAAATTTTACTTTAAGATTCTTCCAGTCTCTGTGAATTAGACCATTCCCTTGGGTTATATATATCACCCATTTGCCAAACTAAATATTTTTCAACACAGTCCCATTTAATATATAGCTTTCAGATATGTCAGATCTGAAAGTATAGAAAGTTCATCTAGCTGGGAATCTATGAAGTTTGTCCCCTATTTCTATAAGAGGTGGATTAAAAATGAATTTTACCATTATTATTAAAAACTTGTTGACAGTATGATATTGTGTCCTTATGACTCTGTAAGGATGTTTTCCCTTTAACTTGCAAGCTTTTTCCTCATCTGATTTCAACAAAGGTTTTAAACTTTTAGGACTCTTTCCTTCCTGGCTAAATTCTTTTTTTCTTTTTAGCTCTTATGATCACAGCCAGTTTTTCATCAGGCTCATTAGACCTATTAATTTCATTATCCATGACTGCCATTTTTTCCTCTTTATTGATTATGTCTATTTGCTCATGTAAGGCTTTTTCTTCTTGTTGTGTAATCTCTACTTTTTCTTTTTTGTCTGTGACTCTTGGACTTTATATTGAGAAGTTTAAGGCAAATAGAGTTGTAATTTGCTTTTGCATGGCAAAACTTTATTTTCCATCTTTTTTCCTGTTTACTGGCTCTGTGGTAATTTTTTAAAAGCATCTCAACTGTCTTTAGAGTTTAGCCTATTTTACAATTTGGCAATCTCTGTGTATAGATCTTCAGTTTTTAACTTTATGTTATCAAATTCACTCTGATCTTTATTGACTTTTTGATGCAAAATCTAATTTTTGTTTTTGTTTTAAATCATATAGTTGTTCTTGTAACTTTTTATTTTCTTGTACTAAAGCCTCTTTCTCTCTCTCCTGTTGAAGAAATCTCTCATTTGTTTTATCCAGCAAACCCTGTAGTCTGGTAATATCTTTTCCATATTTATGTAGGGTTTCATTAGCACTTTTTGAGGAATGTTTCATATCAGAAATGATATATTCTATCTCTGAAACAGTCTTTGCTTTAGTATCTAAACTTGCTTTTAGAGTAACAATTTCGTTTGTTTTCCCATCTATCAGACCTTGTACCGTCTGGTTTTTGGATCCCAGATTAGCTACTTGTTCTTCAAGTGTACTAATAACTTTATCCTGCTTTTTAAACTTTTATTTAAAAACATCCAGTTTTTCTATTAACTTTTTTTCATATTTTTCTTCTAATAAATCTTTGTTATGCTTCAGTGCTCTCAACTGTTTTTGAAGCTCCATCTCTCTTTGCTATGCCTCATATTCTTTTCTTTTTATTTCCTTCTCATGTTGTCATTCTTTTTTCTTTATTTCTCTCAAATATTTCAGTTCTCTTAACTCTCCTTCATATTCTTTTTCTTTTAATTCTTTTTTATGTTTCAGGTCTTTTAATTTAAGCCTAATCAAATCACACTCCTTGTCTGACATCCTCATATCATTACAAGCTTTTTCAAAACTGGCAATATATAAGTCAAGGTTACTTCCAGTAACATATTTAGGAAATTTTTTTGTATCATATAGAGGGAACCCATTAATGTTATTCTTGACAATATGAATAACTCTAGATTTTAAACTGATCATTAAATCCCATGTCTTTATCTTTATGTCATTTATTTCTCTCTCATGAGCCATCTCATTTTTCAGTTCCTTCATTTTCATGTCATGTATTTCCCTGTTATGAGTACTTTCCTTTTCTCTTTCAAGTCTGTCCTTTTCAATTTTTTTGTCTTTTTCTTTTTCCTTACAAAGTCTCTCACTTTCTGTCCTGGCCATTTTCAGTTTAATTTTCCAAATCGCAACACTCTCTTGAGGTTCAGAAATTACTGTGTCAACACTAGCCACCATTTCTTCTCCGACCTCCACTTTCTCCACCATTTCTGTCATTGTTGGAGGTTTGACTTTGTTAGGAGGCATGTTTTAAGTATTTCCCTACTAATACCTAAAACTTTTACCTCAGGAAATACTCAAATGTGTTTTCACTTAATAACACAGATCTACTTGAACCTTATAGTAAGGTCAGTGATTCCTTACTTTACCACTGACTTTTACCTCAGGAATCACTATATGTGTTTTTCCTTCCTACTAGTCTCTTACAATTACCTCAGGACTTTTACCTCAGAGACTAGTGACTTTCTAGCATGGTCAGTTTCCAAATAATCTCCTATAAATACCCTTTTGCTGTTACCTCAAAGATTATTCTACTGACACCAACGCCTAGATTTCAACTGTTGGGCTTTCACTCTTACATTTAACCCAACAATTGGGTGTCTGGTATTTCGTACTCAGACCCCTCTAACCAAAGCATACTTCTGGCCACCGGATTTGTCTAATCCCAGCGCTCTAACACTGTAACTTTTCTTTCTACAGTCCCCTACAATTTACCTCATCAAATTACCTCAGGGACTGGTTTTAACTCTCTTATCCCGCCTGGTCAGTCTCCAGATAATCTCTTAGACAGTACCCTTGACCATTACCTCAGGGATTATCCTCACTGACTTATGCCTCCTTATTTGAACTGTCGAACTTTTTTATTTTCTAAGTTCAAATAAAATCTTGGGTTTCTGGCAACTCGAACTCAGAACCCGGTAACACCAATTGTCTCCAGCACACTTTTCATCATATTTCTAGCCACTGAATTTTACGTATCCCATCGATGCCACCAAAATATGTAATGAATACCCTTTCTATTGTGCCACCCAATTATGTGAAGCACACCCAAACCACAGTCATTTTCTATGGTGGCAGGCACCTTTGAGTTTGTTTCCCACCGCTGCCAACCATGTTTTGTATTGTGAGTAGCGTGGTATTAACTCAAGTCCAGACGTGTCCTCCTTGGATCAAACAAATAAAACTTTATTTACAAGAAGGTTTAACAGTGTTGGTTTTAATATAATATCTTATGTAATTGTTACTTTCTATTTTGTTATAGTTACTGTTGGGCATATAAAATTTGTCTAAGTCACCAATTTCTTATAACTCAATCTTTCTATTAAGTTCCTCTCTTAAAATTAGACCTAACAGTCACCAAAGCTAACACTATCCCGCAGGATATCACACTCCAGCCACTCCCTTTCCTAGAGTCCTGGAAGTGAAATGGTAGGGAGCCCTTTCCCACTCAGACTCTACCCCTAACCATCCTTCTCTATCCCTGGAACCCTCCCTCTCAGGATTCCAAGCCCTAACTGACTATTCCCTTGGGAACTCATGGAACCCAGTCCTCTCTTGGACTCAACTGTTTCCTCAACTGTCAAATCCCGACTATCAACATTCCAACAGACACGCGGAATGTTCAAAAGTCACAGCTCACATTCTATTGGCTGGACCTCAGCTGCCTTCTGATTGGTCAGCTGGGTGTTCTCTGCACCACAATCCCATTTATTATTGTTGTGGTGTACCCTAAAGTTGTTTCTTATGGCAACCTTAAGATGAACCTATCATGGGGTTTTCTTGGCAAGATTTGTTCAGAGGGAAAGGTTTGCCATTGCTATACTCTGAGGCTGAGAGAGTGTGATTTGCCGAAGGTCACCCAGTGGGCCTACATGGCTGACGTGGTATTTGAACTCTGATCTTCAGAGACATAGTCCAGTGCTCAAACCACTACACCACACTGGCTCCTGAACTTGCTCTGGCTATTTTAACTGTCTTGTTTAAAATTTTACTTGAGGTGTGTCTTTGTTATACAAGTTTTAATCTATGTGTTTATTTTTGTTTTTATGTACTTTTTATCTCTTGCATGCCACCTTAGGGGCCCTCTAATGCCTCCAATTAATTGATTGATTAATTAATGCAACTCTTAAAGTTTTGTTCTTGTGGAAACCAAAAATGGATGAATTCCAGGTTGTTTGGATATAAACCATCTCAGTTATTCAGCTTCTTAAAACCTTTTCCACCTTGTTATCTAAATTGCAGGGGTTCTCAGCCACTTGTTGATTTTAATGGGGAAATTACATTAGCTGAATAGGGAGCAGTGAGAGGGCTATAGTAACTGTAGCTGGGACTTTCAGCCTATGTATATCAGTTTCAAACTGATCCACAAAATCCATGAAACAGTGATAAGATCAAAATGCAAAAAATACAATAAAATAAAATAAAATAAATAAAAAAAAATACCTTGCAAATGTTTTGTGCATTTTGTAAATTGTTTTGTGGATCTTGTGAGGAATGGATGGTTGTATGAGTGAAAAGTGGCACTAGAAGACTGAACAAAATGGAGATTCACAATGCATGATATGGAAGTTACCTGGCAAGCGAAGCGAGGATTTTTGAACCTGCTGGTGAGGTGATGGTGCATCTATGAAAACCAAGATGTAGCTGTCAAGTGTTATCTATAAGGAAAGGACATTCCATCCAAGGGTTGGTATGAACTGCAAGAAGTTACAGAATGTTTGGACATGGACTGATAAGAGGAGAAATGTAGAGAACTCATCAATCAAGGAAACTTCTGTCTGAAGGCCAAAGGGTGGTGGACGTTAGAAGTGGAGAAGCAGAAAGCCTTAAAAGAGAAACCTTTCCAAACCAGAGATATGCTCCTGAATCTGCAGCAACAGGACTCCCACGGTCTTCATGAAGGGCGACTGATCAACGACTTCAGTGAAGTGCCACTGTGTGTGTGAGTACTATATGAATGGTGTGTGTGAGAGCTCTCTTGGTACTTGTATTTGTTATGTCTATGTTTCTTAATAAATGTTACATGCATAGTGTCTAAAACCAAATTTGGCATCTCTTTGTCTGTATCAGCCCTACTCTGAATAAGTCCACTGGGAGGGAGATTTCCACTACATGCTCTCAGGTTAAACAGGTTGCCCTTAAGATCTGGGCATAACAATCTTTGATGTTAATGTACATTTCTAGATGGCCAATATGATTACCCCTGGATATGCTTACTTGGGTTAGCCAGACAAAAGTACAGTGGTGGCTGAATTATTTAAAATGGGAGGCCTTGAGACACTACATGCACTCCTGCTGCCTAGCTCCTGCTGTCTAGCTTCTCCTCTTCAAAGAAGGCCTTGAATCAGTGCCTCTCTTAGGAGTATATCACATGGGGCTTTTTGCAGGTCAGATCCAGGGTGACTCCTGGTTCAGCTATGCGAATTCACGTGGTAACGTGAATGTTTTATCACACCTGGTTGCCCTTCCATTGCCCTTCCAAATTGAGGGGGAATCAAATCCACGGCATGTCACATGATGCGGATTCATGCAAAGCGAAGTGAGTGCAAATTGTATCACCACACCGATGCATACTATGTGGATTCAACGATTTGAATTGGGACCCTTGCACATGCTCAGTGGAGCTCTGGATGCTGTCCTCCTTCCCTGCCTCCTCGTTAGCTGTCATCCTTCATCAGACTGAAGGAGCAGTCAGGGGATGATGGGATAAGTCGCAGGGGGTCACTTGGGCCAAGATTCAAATGCAGGAGCAGGCTAGGGATGATGGGATAGGTCACAGGGGGTTACTGGTGCCAGAATTCGGTACAGGAGCAGGCAGGGGATGATGGGATAGGTTGCAAGGGGTCACTGGGGCCAGGATTTGGATGCAGAAGCAGGCAGGGGATGATGGGATAGGTGGCAGGGTGGCAGAGGGGGTGAGATGGCATGAAGGAGGAGGAGGGAATGAAGGAGCAGGACGCAGGGGGCTGAGGGGGGCGACATCGGAGTGATCTTCCACACCAGACCAATTCGAGGTGAAATCAGTGATCTTGAAAGCGAATTCTGTGAATTCATTTCCCCCCCGGTTTTACAAAAATGAGGGGTCACTTTGAATCACTGCGGAAGCGCCACGGAAGGAGTGCCCATAGAAAGGAATCTCATCTGATAACACATTCACGTTATAACGTGAATTCCATTATGGACCCACAGTCACCCCGGATCTGAGCTCCACAAATCCCCAAAAACCTCTGTGTGATAAACGCCTTAACCATCTCATGTTATTTTCACAAGCTGACATAGCCTGGCTTGTTGCAAACAGACATGCAAAATTGCGTAGTGTGGGCACCAGCAGTTTTCCTTAATGATTACTCCTACATTAGAGCAATTTTTCAGAGTTGCTGGAGCATTTGGTGAATTAGTTTTGAAGCCTTTTGTCCATTTTCAATTAAGAACTGGGCTGAGCGTGTATGGTCCAAAACACAATGCGGAAATAATTCAGACTGAGACTGCTTTAACAGCTTTGGTTCAATGTTAGGGAATCATGGGAACTGTAATTTTGTGAGACATTTAGCCTTCTCTGTCAGAGAGTTTTGGTGCCACAATAAGCAACAATTCCCAGGATTCCCTAGTACTGAGCCAAGGCAGTTAAAGCAGTCTCAAACTGAATTATTTCTGCAGTGTATTTTGGACCTATGTCACCACCTCAGTTTTCTGTGTACTGCATATTGAATTTATTCTCAGATTTCCAGGTCTCAAGCCACTAGATGTGAGAGTACCCTCTAAAAGATAAAACTGGCCATTTTAGAAAATCATATACCACAACATGATTTAGGCTTTCAGGTGCGTTTCCCCTCTTCAGAACCAGACGTAGCTTCCTAGTTACATCCAGTTTCATAAAAAGGTCCTACACATAATACAGGTGATGTTGGGCACAGTATCATCACTAAAGGTACAGTTAGTTACTACTATGAATTTAAATCAATTTATATGTTACCTTATTTTAGTCTAATTTATTGTATTTTATGCACTATATTTTCTTGTATTTTACCATGTTTGATAACTGTTTTGATATGGTCGACTGATTAATCAATAAACTTTTAACTAACTAATTCCAGGGGGACAGGGGATACAGACTGCCCTGGGTGAAAGCACAGAGGAGGGGGTGAACACCTGGTGGAGCAGTTGCCTATCATCCATCTTAATCCCCTGTTATACCCCTCCCTTGCTCACTAGGGCGCCTCTGCAAAAGAGGAAGGATGCTCTTGTTGCAGAGCATTTCCCTGCCTTGCATTCCCTCCTTTCATGGGAGGTTGAAGCAGTCTGCTGGATTGTCTGCCTGCCTGCCCAACTACCTGGGTCTTTCCAGGTTTGGCCAGGTGGGCAGGTGAGGCAGAGGGAGCAAAGGGAGGTGGAACTTGCCACTGGTTTACCTGTCTGCCTGTCCATCTGCCTGGGTCTGGCTGGGTGGATGGGCAAGGCAGAGGGAGCGAAGGGGGCAGGGCCCTTTGCTGCTGCTGCTGCTGTTGCTGCTGCCACCGCCCACACCTGATGACACCCACCTTAGTGGGTGAGAAACCATCTTTTGGCCATGTTAGCATAGGACTCTGGGAGTTATAATGTAAGGGGAAAATGCTTTTCTGAGCCATGTTGGGGGGGGGGAGGCTAAACACTTGTTGTACCCAATATTAGGAATCCTAGAGCCTCACAAATCTCTCATCAGGAACACATTTTAAATTTTTTCTAATGGCTACTGGAAAATCCCATATAAATGTTTTCCATCCCAAACAAGATAGATGGTTTCAAAAATAACCCCCTTTATTTCCTCCTGCCACTATGCCTCTTTTGCAAAGGTCAGTCCATCCCATGTGAACTCTCTTGTGTTCCCAATGCTTTGAAATAAGGTAAGCAGAGATGTACCTCCCTGGCCCAGAGTGTAACCAATTTTGAATGCTATTGAGACTCCCTGTTCCCGGTGCTTAATCTGTCATCACCTACCCTGCCATGTCATAGGGCTCTTTCACATGGAGGAGGCAAGCATTAATAAAACATGATTGAAACCTGGTAATAGCATGATCAGGGGGAAGATTATTACAGCCCCATGTGTTTCTCCCATTGGTGTCCCATGCATAAACTGTAATGGACTCTTCATTAGGTAATAATGAGAGTTTCAGTTATTACCCAATGACGTATCCATTACAGTTTACACATGGGACACAAATGGGAGAAGCATGTGGGGGTGTGATAATCTCCCCCCCCCCCATTGCGCTATTACCACATTTTAATCACGTTTTAATGACACTTGCCTCCCATGTGATAAAATTCATAGCTTTTAAAAAATATGTATATATATAATTAAAATTCAAAGAGATAGCTGTGTTATTCTGGAAAATCAGTGTGCACAGGGATCTTGTAGCACCTGAGGAACCAGACTCAACTGTACAAAAGCTCATGCTACCAACTTCTTTATTTCAGTTAGTCTCAAAGGTTGTACAAAATCCCTCTTGCGAGTTTGCATTCAATGAGTTTACATTCATGTGTGATTGAGGATTTTTTTTATTTAAAAAAAGTATATCCTAGTAGCTACAAGTTCATGTCATGTTGCCTAATTTTAAATTCAATACATTTTTCCTTACTATGAATTGTTGTTTCTGGGAATATAGAGACCCCTAGCTGTGGCTTGCAGACTAGAACTACCTGTGTTTATGTGAATGGAGATTAGCAAAGAGACCAAGGGAAGAGGGGAATGATTTTTTTTATTATTATAATCTGTATTACAACACACACACACACACACACACACACACACCAACAACAACAACACCACCAAAAAAACCCCAATAACATAATATAATGATTTGGACAATTCAGTTAACAAATACATTGTATAATAATACATCAAATACTACCTTTCCTATCCTACCTTATTGTTTTCCATGTATTTTTACTGTTATAACCTGCCTGGATTCCTCGTAATTGGGCAGTCTATAAATAAATAAGTTA
>NC_056523.1:88929424-88969587 GCF_019175285.1 Sceloporus undulatus | reverse complement strand
TATTATTATTATTATTATTATTATTATTATTATTATTATTATTATTATTATTGACAGGAGACTGAAAGGCATAGTTCATGCTTCTGAAAACACCCCAGTATAACTCCTGGGAGGGATATGAGAGCTTTAGAGAATTTGAAGAGAATCTGTATATGTGTCTTGTAATTGTATAGTTGATTTGAAGTATATTTGAAGAAATTTTATTTTAAAAAAAACAGAAAGGAGCTCAGTTTTTCTTGTGGTGAGAGAGGTACCCATAATTAGTAAAGTAGGAAACCCTCATTCTTTCTCTGAGAATAAGGAACAAAAGGAACATCCCATTTCCTTGTTAATTTTTTCGAACAAGGAGTGGTGTTTGGTGGCCACCACTGCCAAAAATAACTTGTTGCACCTAATTACATTACTTGTAATTCCTTCTGGTTTTGTTTGTTCATTTTCAAAATGAACCACACAAAATTCTTACACATTAGCACTGCACACAGATTCAACAGATATAGCTGTGCCTATTTTTGTATTGTTTTGCAATTTTACTGTACACTGCTATGATCATTGCGGAATAGCGGTCTATAAATAAAAATTATTATTATTATTATTATTATTATTATTATTATTATTATTATTATGAAGGGGGTCAGTTTGTATTTGCCTGTCATGCAGCTGTTAAAGATGTAGAGACTGTCAGAAATTAGAGGCGACAACAAACATGGCAGAATCCAAAAAAAGCAAAAGTCCTTAAAGTTTTCTGCATGAAAGGGTGAAGCTGCCAGTTTTGCTTTTACCCGAATTAACTTTTTGTAAAAACAACAACAAAAACCAACCTCAAGTTCTTTTCATTAGATTTTTGAAGAAATTTGTATGCTTTTGAAAGTTTTTGAAGAAAAATAAATCAAATGAAATTTCACCCATAGTACTAATAATTAATAATAATAATTTGTTTTATTTATATACCGCTATTCCAAAGATCATAGCGGTGAACAGCAAGTAAGCTAATTAGCAAGTAAGCTAATTTGCCCCCAATAGTCTGGGTACTCATTTTAGCGACCTCGGAAGGATGCAAGCCTGAGTCGAGCTTGGGCCCTTTTGCTGGTCTTGAACTCGCAACCTTGTGGTTTTGAGTGAATGGCTGCAGTACAGGCATTTAACCACTGCGCCACCAGGGCTCCTCTTACTTCCCTACAGCAAGGGAAGTGAAGAAAAACCCTTCAGCAAATCAGTCAGTACTTTTGGTCTTGATGTCTTGCTGTTCCTTCTAACCAGTTTTGACTAACATCCAAAACACACTACAGAAATAATCTAGTTTGAAATTATGCTAATTGTGCTGGCTCAGTGCTAGGGAATCCTGGGAACTGTAATTTTGTAAGACATTTAGCTTTCTCTGTCAGAGTTCTGGTGCCACAATAAACTACAGTTCCATGATTCCCTAGTACTGAGCCAGGGCAATTAAAATGGTCTCAAACTGGATTATTTCTGCAGTGTGTTTTGGACCTTAGTCAAAATTTAGTCATTTCTCCATGCCCTTTGCTTCTAGAAAGAAACATATAGTGATAAAAGTAGATACATATTACACAACACATTTTATGTTACATAAATACATACAAGATGTAAGCTTTATTATTGCTTTATATATGCAGTCTCTTAATTCCACCCCAATGCCCCCCAGGTGTTTCAACACATAGTGACCTTTAAAAAAGAAATGCAATTTTCAGGCATTTTCTTCCCAAACCCACAGAATTCCCCTCAGTGAATAAAAATGTGCAGAAACACCCACACTACTCCAGAATTGCACCTGGAATACCACTTTTTTTTTATCAGAGTTCTTCTCAAAATGGCAACAGAAAGTGATGTGACATCATTTGCCAGGGAAAGGGGGGTTGGAGGTGTACAAAAAGACAGACACGTATTTGGTAATAAAAGGCCACAACTTTATTTTGCAGATGAAACCTCACATGAGGGTTGGCCAGAAAGCATGAGGCCTGGATCTGACATCCACCAACCCGCCGCCATGGCGGGCCCCCGCACCTCCCCACGCCCGGTGCAGCGAGGGCCCACCAGCACCACCACCACCACCACCCCCAGCAACAGGACCAGCCTGGTAAGTTGGGTGGTCCCATTTCTGGCTGTCCCTTTGAGAGGGGCTGTGAGGCAAAATAGAGATATTTTGGTGTGCCAGTGCTGTGCCCCATAGGGGAGCATTTATGGAGGAGAAATTGAACCTTGCACCCCTCACAGTCTTTCACCCCTGCTTTATAGAAAAATGAAGCTTCTGAAAGTTTTGACTAGGTGGGCCACCACGTTCTTCCAAACTGGAACAATGATAAGCTACATTATGACTGGTCAATGTGTTCTGCCATCTTTTCTTGTTCTCAGTAGTTCTGGAAAGATGCTATGTCACAAGATGGCATTGTTCAATTCAAAATGTTTTGGAAGAATATGGCAGTGACCTAGAAATTTATTGCACTGTTGTTGGGAGATATCTAGACACTTAACAACAGAAGTTCCATGATACTTGCAATAGTAAAGCAAGACAGGATGAAAAGATGCTACTAGCACCAATTTTACCAGTCAGCCTCTCACCACCCCTTAAAACCTCCCTATTCCCACCTGCAAACTGCATCTCTTTTGTTACAGACACAAATCATAGCTTTTGCTGGAAAAGTTTCTATGGGCCCATACAGACAGGCCAAAATAAAGCTGCTTTGGGTCACTTTGGAGGTATGCTGCTTAAATGACACACACATCTTAAAGAGGCCAGAAACTGCACCAAAGCTGTGCTCCAGTCCTTCTGGCCTCTTAGGATGCATGCATCATTTATACAGCAAACCTCCCAAGTGACCCAAAGCAGCTTTATTTTGGACTGTCTGTACGGGCTCTATGATAATTATTTAATGTAAGATATCTAAGATTGTTGTTGTTGCTGTGTGCCTTCAAATCATTTCCACTAATGACAACTCTAAGGCAAACCTATCACAGGTTTTTTTTTGTTTGTTTGTTTGTTTTTGGCAAGATTTGTTCAGAGGAAGTCTGCCTTTGGTTTCTCTGAGGCTGAGAGAGTGTGATTGGTTAAGATCACTCAGGGTTTCCATTGATGAATGAGGATTCAAACATGGCTTCCAGAATCCTAATCCAACATCCAAAAAACTACATCAGACTGGTTCTCTATCTAAGATTTTTGTTGTTATGTGCCTTCAAGTCATTTCAGACTTATGATGACCCTAAGGCCATGATCCTATCATGGAGTTTTCTTGGCAAAGTTTTTTTCAAAAGGGGTTTGCATTTGCCATCCCCTGAGGCTGAGAGCATGTGACTTGCCCAAGGTCCCCTCGTGGGTTTCATGGCAGAGCTTGGACTCGAAGCCTGGTCTACAGAGTTGGAGTGCAACACTCAAACCATTACACCACTCTGGTCCTTATGAATTTATCCAATAGAGATTTTAATACGTGCATTTCTCAGAGACAATATTCCTTTTCCCCTTTAGTGTGCACTTGAGATTTAAAAACTGTTAGTTGACTGTAATTAATATTTACTATCTGTCAAAGAACAAGTCGGTTGTGTAAAGAAATAAACATGAAATCAAAGATACGTAACTGTATTTTGTGCTCCCTCAGAGTGGTTATATAATTTAAAAAATCTAATAATACCACTGTGTCAATAGCCTACATAACTAATTAAATATATTGTACAATAATGCCAGCATTGCAATAACTTATGTAACTAAAGTCATACAATGTACACTAAGAGATGTTTTTCTGCTCAACTGGAAAATTTCAGTTGTCAATGAATACAGCCACCAGATGTCAGTGCAGGATAAATTAATAATGCACTTTAGGGAAGTAAAATCTTTAAGTTCTCAATAGTAGGAGTGGATAATAATGGTTTCTCTTCATTGCTCACAATTTTCTTCTGCTGCCTCTGATTAGTGATGAGAACAGGCCAAGTGTAAAAGACAACTTTTAATAGTTGTGTGGAGAGGGAATTTCACCAGTGTAGCCTGCATAACTCTGTACACTAAAGTGTGGATTGTCCAAGCCATTGTATTCCCCATCACCATTTATGGACATGAGAGCTGGACAATGAAGACAGCCGACAGAAAGAAAATAAATTCATTTGAGATGTGGTGCTGGAGAAAACTGCTGAGGATACAGCGGTCAGCCAAGAAGCCAAACAAATCGATCCCTAAACAGATCAAGCTCAAGCTTTCCCTGGAAGCCAGGATGAGTAAATTGAGGTTTTCATACTTTGCCACATCATGAGAAGACATGGCTCATTGGAAAAGACAATAATGCTAGGAAATGTAGATGACAGTAGAAAGAGAAGGAGACCACATGCCAGATGGATACACTCAATCAGAGAAACCACGGGCCTGACGCTGCAGGAACTGAAAAATTCTTCCATCCATTCATTCAGAGTTTTTACACTCTGCTCTTCTGCCAGATTGGCTTATAAATTGTTAATTATACAGTTCCTGCCCTCAGGCTTAGTAAGAGACATGCAATGAAAGGCCACGGAGAATGAATGACAGGAGGGCCCTTCTTTGGTCTCTGGGCTTAGTGGAACCTTGCCTGCCCCTTCTCTCCCTCTAAGGTCAGGGCAGTGGCAGTAGAGGACTGTGAGTCTTGGAGAGGTCTCATTCATGAGTTCTCCAGGAGTTGAGGTCAACTCAAAGGCAGTTAACAACAACAACGAAGCTGCATGGCTGATTTTAAATTCTCCCGAGAACTGTAGGGAGCTTTGCAGGCAGGAAAGTCATTGCATGGATCTGAGCAGGGATGGAAAAAAATATTCATTACTTGGCCAAGAAAAGGGCTTCCTGATGCTTGGGAAACTCTACTGGTAAAAATACAGGCAACGACAAGACTACTGTGAGATTGTTTGAACTTTGGGTGAGTATTCATTGGTGTACAAATGAACTAGCATTTTTCTGCATGGAAATGTGTTTTCTGCACAGTATGGTGCTTCTGCACAGAAGAGAAAAAACCCCTGTTCATTTCCTTACCGAAAGCATGTTTTCTACACAGAACATGTGTTTCTGCATAGAAAAAATGTATTTCTCTAAGACATATATTTCCCAAAGTATTTTCCAAAGTGTCTGGGAACTGGGAAAGTGACCCACTCAGTTCCCATCTTAGGGTTTTCATGGTAAACTTAATTTAAAGGAGGTTTGCCATTGCCTTCTCCTGAGGCCAATAGAGAGACTTTCCAAAGGTTACCTGATGGATTTCTATGGCTGAGCAGGGATTTGAAAACTGGTCTCACACAGTCCTAGACTAGCACTCAAACCACTATACCACACTGACTATGTTGCACTTGCTTCAGAGTAGACACACGTATAATTATGTGGTGTTTTATGTACTTGATAGGAAAAAGATCCAGATTGGTAAAAGCTATATTTGTATCCAGGCACCTTGCTTTGGACTTGCCTTCTCTATCCTCAAGTCCCACTGGGTGTTAGAATACAGTTCCTGTGATGCTCCTCCAATTAGGATTCAGGGTCCCAAGTAGAAAAGATTTCATATCCTTGCCATAACTGAAACCATGGTGTAAATGCTGGCATCATGACACTGCAAATGATAGTTCCTTTGGCTGTACTACAACTAGGTAAAGATCAGCAGCAGATCTGGAAAATAAGGCTCAATAATCATTCTGTGTCAGTATTCTGACATAGTCATTATTATGTAACATTTCAGAAAATATGCACAAATCGTTAAGTGTGGAATTTTGCAGTGGCCAGGTTGTTCTCTGTGCATTATAAAAATGGTACATTGATAGCTTTGAAATAACGGTATTACAGATGTATTGTAAACATTTAATGATTAATAAAGGTTGTAGATTCCAGATGGATAAAGGGAAAAAGAATGAAGAAATTAAAGGAAAATCCGACAAGTAATTTGAATTAGCCACAATTGAGAAATATGGGTTAAGGAAGTATTTGAAATTACAACATGGAGAAAAACTTAAAGGACTAGATGTATTATAAAGCACTATGATTCATGTACAGAATAGGATGAGGTATTTCCTTTTCTGTGTTTGCGGTATGCTTTTCTTTTATGTATATAAAAACGAGAATAAAAATATTTTTTTAAAAAATAAAAATGTTCATGGAAAAGCTGAAGCACTCACATTATACAGTGCACCAAAACACATTTTGAGCTATGAAGTCCAGCTAGACTAGGTGAAACAACCATGGTTGCAGTTTATCTTCCTATCTGGGAGCATAGTTACATTCTAGGATAACAATACCACTAATTTTCTTTTAAAACAACAACAACAACAAACAAGCTTATTTTAAAATGTATTTTTTAAAAATATACACACATAAGCAATTACCCCTTTTTATTTGAATTTACATGTGGTGTCAAATACTCATAGTCGTTCATTAGGAACTTCTAAACAGACAGTCTTTTCTCTATTTATTGCAAAATAAATATGAATTTTATTCAAATTTACCCCCTCTTTCTTCTTCTTCTTCTTCTTCTTCTTCTTTTGACAAAAGCTGCTATCTCAGGCACATGTGATTGGGTGAAAAGACCACATATGGAAGAATTGCCTGTAATCCCATCTCCCGTTTGGCTCTCTGTGTGCAGGCAGTTTGATGCATCATGCAGAGCTACTTGTCATGTTCTAGTAGGTTCAGGTTGTCATACCTAGCTTAGGGACACCTCCATTTTTAATTTATGTTCCAAACCATTGCTCTAGACAGCATTGGGCTACTGGGTCAAGCTAACATGTTTTCTCCTGGCATCAAACAGCTTCAAGCCAGGGCTTTATGAAATAGTTAAATGGCATCAAGATCCAGCGCTGCTCTTACCAGATGCACCAGCAATTAAGTCTATCAAGACCCATGAATAAGAAGGAAGCTGTTTGGCTAGGGGTCCCTCAAACCTGGAATCAGCCTTGGCACCATTTCAGAAAACAGTGGGTTACACATGTTTCATGTTGCTATGTGTGGTTTATGAACTAAGCAGGGTAGGCACCTCTCCCCTTTTTCATATTTTACGGTAATGCCCTTACTCTGTACCACTCCATTAGCTATTCTCCAGGCAGGCACTATGTTTCCTCAACTAATCCAGCCGTGGGCCCCTCCAGGTAAGGCCTTTGCACATAATGAGAAGAACTATGTTTTATTTGGTTCTTTTTTTTTTTTAATTCCTCTCACCGTGAAGTTATTTAGGCATGAGATATCAAACCTTTTCCTTCCAAGGTGCATGATTAGCTTGACACAACCAATTCTATCTCACTTAAATCACTTCTTTTCCAGATGGCAAGTGATTGGCAATTTTTGGGAAGAGGCGCAAAACTATTACAGTTTGTTAGTCTGAAATGTATGGTATTTTTTTGTTTTTAATCTCCTTTCATTCTATTTCTCATGGACTGATTTAAACCTTTCGAGAAAACAAGGCATTATGCGCAAGAATATTCATTACTCATGTTCATGCACATTTATTCAAAGGAGAAATGTGACATTGTTAAGGATGCAGTCTTACCATCATATTTAATAATTTTACTTTTCCATTTTTTTCTTTAGATACTTTGAATAAATATAATGTCATGCAATCCATAAGACATATGGGCCTTCTTAAAGCCATAATTGGCACAATTTCATACTCAGATTTTATTATCATCAGACACTTGCTCTTGGTCATCCCAGTAAATTAGGTGATAAAGTTCACTACGCCATTGAAGAGCTATTTATTTCTGCCATAGATTCATCAGTCTAAAAGCAAAAAACAGACATTATTTATGGGGAATTATTCAGCTTCAGTCACCTATGAGAAACTGAACTCTACCAAATTATATCTGCGTTTAAGTAGTCTCCCTCCCCTTTAGAGCAATCTCCTTCCTTTTCTTCCCCTCTTTCCAAAGAGTTCTTTCAGATGAAGTGAAAAACCTTTTATGATTCTCTTAACTCTACCAAGTTGCCCATTATGTATCACCCTCTGCTTTTGATTGAAAATCCTTTCTGCATGCAAACAGTCCACCCAGCAATTTTTTTATTCATTCAGTCAGTCACTCCCCACACTTATTAAAAGCATCATCTGGTTGCAATTCTTGAATAAATTTCTCTCGGTATATCACAAACCATGTGGCATATTTGTTTTTGCATTAGAGTAAAGGAAAATAGTGATATGCCCAAATTTTCTTGTTTGAAAAATATAGGTATTGCTGTTTGCTTCTGGGCTAAGTAGAGGGTTTTTTTTTTTTCCTTGATAGAGATTAGGTTAAGTGGACAGATTCCCCCCCTCCCCCATACGTACTTTGTAGTCAAGTGGTCTTGTTAGCTTAATTTGGTCACATTTAGAATATAAAGTGTGTACTGAAAACCAGTAGCATTTTTAGGGGTAGCAAGGGGTGCAGAGTGCACCAGGTGACACTCTAAGGGTGTGTGTGACTTCACTGTCTTTCAAATATTCAAGGAATGTGGGGAGGTATAGCTCAGTGGGTGATAAAAGCACTCTCCTTCTATACAGTGACTTCAGTGAGCAAGGACAGTATCTCTCTCTCTCTGCTCTACCCCCGCCCTCACTGGAAGGCAAGGGGGAAGGGGAGGGAGCTGAATCTGGAAGAAAGGTGATATAATAGGTGTGCTTGTAGGAAAACCTGGGTTACCTGAAGAAGAAGAGCCCTTGCATGGCTAGGACAAGCAGGCATGCAGGGAAAGATCTTTGCAGTAGAAAGGGCAGATGAGTGACAGAGAGGGATGGCAAATACCCCAAGGATCAATCCTCTGTTGGATGCAAGTTGTGGGGAGGCTTCGGTGGAGGACAAGGATGCAAAGCAAAACAAAAAAATAGTTGCAAACCAGACCGAGGGATAAGGAGACCATAGAGGTCTCTCAAGCCCTTTCTGAAGGCAAACTCCAGTCCCTCAAGAGTAGCTGCTGAATCCCTACCCTACATCTTTTTGACCACTTTTTTTTTCTTCCCCAAAATGCAAACTGAGAGAGTGAGAGCGAATGGAGGGAGGGCTCTGGCAATAAACAGATAGGGATTTGTCTCCCCTTCCTTCCATTGGGGGCTGAAGGAGAGAGACTTGTTTTATTTTGTTTGCTTCCCTCCTCTAACCCCTCCACCCTGATTTGGACCTTTCAAGGGAAGTTTGTGAGAAGCAATACAAGGATTTAAGCCTAATTTTTCCTCCAGCCTACCATGTATCAGCCTCTCCGCACAAAGGTTTGAAGATTATTTATAAGGGGAGGTGAGAGATGTGGTGCCAGCAGAAAGCTAGCAAGTCTGTGAGTGGAAGAGATGGGAGAGATGGAGGACGTTATCACACGGGGGAAATTGTAAGTTCAGTGCAGTGTGATCCCGGATGCAATCATGCAGATTCACGTTATTGTGCAAGAGGTTATCATATGTAATCAAAGTCAATCTGATTCTGCCCTCACTGCACATGTGCAGGGATGCGGTTGAATTCTAGACCATGAAGGGTACATACTCATATGATAATTTCTTTTGCATTCACACTACTTTGGCTTTGGAATGGGAGCCAGGTTCTTCTGTGGTGTGATAACCATCCACATACTTGTGTTCATTTCCAAATTGGCTCTACTTTCTTTTCTTTCAAAATTAAGAGACATTGCTCCAGTGTGATAATGTCCAGAGGGAAGGAGGTTTGCTTTCATCAGAGTTGATTCTGCAATTCCTGTTACATATCCTGGGCTCCTGATTTCAATCTTGAAGCATGGGTAACAGAAATACATGTTTAGAAATCTTAACTTTGAATTCAGGTTTCTAAAAAATTTACTATTTTACATTTTTCTTTAAAAATATCACATCATACCAAATTTTCACTTCAACAACATAAAACATGAAACTAAGTGTAAGTAGTTTTTTGTGGGTTTTTTGGGCTATGTGGCCATGCTCTAGAAGAGTTTATTCCTCACGTTTCACCAGCATCTGTGGCTGACATCTTCAGAGAATGCTTGCCTAGAAAGGAGTTGTGTGTGTGTGTGTGTGTGTGTGTGTGTATATATATATATATATATATATATATATATATATATATATATACTGTGTGACCCTGAGTGATTTGCATGTGTATTGTTCTGTTGCTAATGGCAGGCCTCAGGGTGGGAGGGTCTGCAAAAGAGGATTAGTGTCTGGTTGATTAGTGTTCATTGCCAGGGGTATAAAATACTGTTTGAAAACACTGAAATTCTGGACCATGCCAGCAACTACCATGTCGGGATGCACAGAGAAGCCATTGAAATCCACAAACACCTGGACAATTTCAACAGGAAAGAGGAAACCCTTAAAGTAAACAAGGTTTGGCTACCAATCCTGAAAAATAGCAAGAGGAAGACTCAACAGATGCAAATGAGAAATCTCCCAGGGTCAGGGGTTTCCCAGCAGACAATGAGCACTTAGGACCACATGAAAGGTGCCCATTTCCCCTGTTCTTCAGCCTTTCATGACAGCTCTCATTCCCAACACTTTATAAGTAATCAGATACTTATGGAGGGGAAAAGCAAGCAAGCATAAAACAAGGGTTCTTAAAGTCAGGTGACAAAGTTAATTCTACAAATTCTACAGATTTTTGTCAATATTAAAATACAGCTTGGGATATATCCTGTACTGCAAAGGTTGGGTATCTTTTTTAAAAATTTGGAATGTATTTTATTTAATAGGCTTTGGTTGCCTTCACTAACATTCACCTGTCCATTATGTGATCCCCGAATGGCTGGAATTAACAGTAGGAGCACTCCAAGAAGCACTGGCCTCACTTTGAAATCAGTATTTGCCCTCTTGCCCATAGTATTTGACATCATGCACATAGCCAGATCTGATTGACTGTGTAGCACTGTGATACAGGTTGCTTTTGCCTTATCCAAAATGCTTGGGACCAGAAGTGTTTGGGATTTTGGAATACCTGTATTTGTGTATACATATATCGTAAAATATAGCATAGTGGAGACAAGAACCAAGTCTGAACACAAAATTCATTTATGTTTCATATATACTTTATACACATAGCCTGAAAGTAATTTTATACAATATTTTTAAAATATTTTTGTGCATGACAGAAAGTTTCTGTACACTGAAACATCAGAAAGCAAAGGTATCACTGTCTCAGCCACCCATGAAATAAGTCTTGGTTTTTGGAATATTTCAAAATTAAGAATTCCAAACAAGGGAGACTCAACCTGTAGCATAATATTCATTATCCATAAAACAGAGATACCTTTATTGGAGCCATCAAAATGCACAAAATACATGTTTGCTTTCAGAAATCACAGATTGTCTGGGATGCAGAATTTACCAATGGAGTTCCCCCAGATGTAGCCATGTAGTCTGTGTGGCTTTGCAGATGCAATCCAACACATGTAGAATACACTATGTCCTACACCAGTTTGAGAAGGCTACTCTAAGACATGAGAAGAAGCCATAACTTGGAAATAATGTGATGGAAAGCGCATGAACAGCAATAGATAGAGGTGAATGATGGGGCTGTGTGTGAGAGAGAATATTTTGAAATATGAAGTTTCAGGACATATACACCCAAACAAAGCACTGCTCTGTTTCTTTTCTCCCTTCCAGCTAAATTGAAATGAAAAATAATTCAGTGCAATCTAATTTTAATTCCTGTATTAACACAGAATTTGAGGGAGTTCACTTTTAACACAAAAACACAAAATAATTGATGTTTTTGAAGATGTATTCTACATAATGAATGTAAAACCCCAGTCAACAGTCTGCATTTAATTACAACTTCCAACAGCTAGGAGGCAATTAACACCCAACCCTTTCTTCCAAACTTTAAGAAAATGTCTTATTTCATTTCACTCTCCTTTCTTATACTCATTAATTAGAAATGTAACTGTAGGATGAATGCTGGCAAGCAAATTAACACCCTGTCATCCAACATTCACAGAATATCACTTTTTGAACTGCCATGACAATAGACAGACATCAAAGCATATGAAGAATAACCAATTATGAGAGAATAAAACGTTAGAGGCTGTTTAGTTTAGGGTGTGGCAAGGGGACTATAGAGAAACAGAATGATTTTTTTCCTTATAAATTCTTTATTATAATCTGCAAGAAATTGCAATAGAACAGACAGAGGTGAGACACAGGCAAAATACCACTAAGGAGAGATACATGAGGGTCTCCAACAAACAACCATATAAGCATAAGTCATCATCATCATCATCATTAGACTTCTGTAGAAGTCCCCTTCCAGAAATTCAAATGATGATCCAGTGGTTTTGGCTGACATGAGTGATTGTTAATATACTGCAAAAAAGGACACTATCTCTCCTCCTCCAAGAAGCACAATAGAAGTTAGCCATCCTGTCCGACAACTTTTCCATTAGTAAATTGTCCCAAAGCCTATGCCACCAGTTGTCCATTGTTAAGCTGCCCATCGTCCCGTTCTTGGCTATTTCAATTCTTTCAATTGCCAGGAGAAAACAAATAAATCATTTATATTTCAAGATTCTGTTCTCTCCCAGAAATACAGAGGGTAATAAAAGACCCCGGGAGGGAACTATCTCTTGAAGAGTAACTTAAGAAATAATAAATAGTACATTTGACCAGAACTGTCTAACTTTATCACAATGTAACCAGATAAAGACATATGTTCCTTTACAATTACAGCTTCTCCAACATTTTGCAGTTGATTGCTTAGAAAATCTAGCCTATTACACCGGGGTTAGGTACTATTTAAAGAGTAATTTTAAGCATTTTTTAAAGGAAGAGCATGTAGGTATCCCCTCCTTTCTCTCTTATTAGGACTCTGGGTCATTTAATGAAGTTATTGATTTTCAACAACAACTTAATTTTTGACAAAAACTGGCCAAATCCTTCACCCAGCCTAGTCTTTTCCAGGTTCTGATCTGTTGACAGTAAGTTCATATTTGCAAAGGACTATATTGCATGTACATTTATGAAAAACAGTGCCAGAGGGTATAGCACTGGCTTTTAAAGAATTGGATAAATTGATTTTTAACCACAATTATTAAATTATTATTATTATTATTATTATTATTATTATTATTATTATTATATTTATCTATATCCTGCTTTCCTCCTAATACAGAGACTCAAGGCGGCTTACAAATCTAAAACAGTCCAAGTGCAATATTCAAGTTTTAAAAAATTAAAAAATTCAAATGATTAAAAACATTACATTATTAAAATGTAAAGTTTAAAACTTTTAAAAACAAAATCAAAACAGCATCTCTGTCATGTGAAAGCCTGGTGGCATAGAACCATCATTACCTGCCGCCAGAAGGACAGCAGGGATGGAGCCAGCCTGGCCTCCCTAGGGAGGGAGTCCGAGAGCTTGAGAGCAGCCACTGAAAAGACCCTTTCTCTTGTTCCCACGAAACACACCTGAGAGGGACTCATTCAAAGAGATATGGTCCATCAAATAGCCTGGACCCAAGCCATGTAAGGCTTTATAGGTCAAAATCAGAACTTTGAATTGTGCCCAAAAATGGACAGGCAACCTATGGAGCTGTTGCAACAACGTAGAGTGCATTACAGTATGCTTCCTGTAACCAGCTCCAGTTAACAGCCTGGCTGCAGTTCTTCTGACCAGTTGAAGTTTTTGAGCAGTTTTCAAAGGCAGCCTCATGTAGAGTTCATTACAGTAATCCAAATGGGATGTAACCAAGGCATGTGCCACCGTGGCCAGGTCTGACTTCTACAGGAAGAGGCACAGTTGGCACACACGTTTTAGTTGTGCAAAGGCACTCCTGATCACCGCCAGGAGCATGGGCTTTCAGGCTCAGTGCTGAATGCAGAAGTACCCTCAAACTACAAACCTGAGTTTTCATGGTCAAAGTCAGGATGTGGAAACTGCAAAACTTAAAAAAAAGTGGACACATCCCTCCAATATAAATGTGTGATACGCATTGAGTTGTGTACAATATACAGTATTTATATATTTATGTTAGCATGCATATATAATGTACCGTCCTGAATTCATACATTTGTTTCCTGTTGTTGTGGTGGTGGTGGTGGTGGTAGTGTGCCTTCAAGTTGTTTCTGACTCATGGCAAACCTAAGGAAAAACCTATTACAGAGTTTTCTTGGCAAGGTCATCCAGTGGGTTTCCATGGTGAAGTGAAAATTCAAACCCTAGCATCCAGAGTCATAGTACAATGCTCAAACCACTACATCACATTGTCTCTCCTTGTTTCCTGTTAATGTGGATTCACATTAGTGCTTGAAGATCATCCTGAAATTACAGGGCAGGAATATGCAGCACACACCAGGACACCCATGCCAAGACCAAAGGAAGGGTAATCAAAAACAATAAAGTAGAAACCATGGGAGCCATAAATGTAAAAGTCAATAATGTGCCATAAATGGGCCATTGAAGTAGAAGCTAAAAGAGAGAATTATATATATACTTTAACATTTAAAAAAAATTGAAAAGAAAGCAAAAACAAACTCAGAAAACCAAGGGTTCTTAGTAATTTTTTCTTGATTTACATATGTTGGTATACTGCTTGATTGTAATGAAGTCTATATGACTGCAAATCATTGACAAATAAAAAGAAAGAATTCTGGACAAATGATAGGGCAGATAAAAGTAAACATTTGATAATTTGAGAGAGCAGCTGCTTTATCTGTTTATCCCTAGCAGAGTACAATGTGCTTGCCCCACCTGCAGACTTGCCATCCGTAGCTTTGAGCTTGCGCAGACGGCAAGCCCCAGATGTTACAATAGCTTCTGCAGAAGCACGTAGCTATTGAAACGAATGGGAGTTGAGGTCCCATGGTTTTTGCCATAAGTGGGGGGAGGGGTCAAGAATGGATCCCCTGTGTAGACAAAGGGCCTAACCCCCTTTACCTAGGCATATTTTGCAACATGCATAATTCTTGAAACAAGCTTCTTAAGTGGCTTGATCTAGTTTTGGCCAGAGGTACCAGAACAACCACAAATACCCTAAAGGCTCTAGATTTTGGAGCCTAAGCAGGGCTGGCCTTGTTTAGTACATAGATGGGAGACCACCGATGAATACCAGATGCTCTAGACCATACGCCCAAACAGACAGGCCAAAATAAAGCTGCTTTGGGTCACTTTGGAGGTATGCTGTTTAAATGACACATGCATCTTAAGAGGCCAGAAGGTGCACCAAAGCCACGCTGTTGTCTTTAGGACTAGAGCATCACTTTGATGTGGCTTCCAACCTCTTAGGATGGACGCATCATTTAAACAGCATACCTCCAAAGCTTTATTTTGGCCTGTCTGTTCAGGCCCTGTATTTCAGAGGAAGAAACTGGGAAAACCAAATCTGAGTATTTTTTGCTTGAGAAAATCCTATGAAATTCATGGAGTTACCACAAGTCAATAGGTGATTTGAAGACACATGTGCACACATACTAGAATGATGTAAAAAATACCCCCCCCCCCCCCACTCACAAGGGAGAAGTACTGTAAATCCTTTTTCCAGATAAGCCAGTTAT
Organism: Sceloporus undulatus; assembly: GCF_019175285.1. Taxonomy (NCBI): domain Eukaryota; kingdom Metazoa; phylum Chordata; class Lepidosauria; order Squamata; family Phrynosomatidae; genus Sceloporus; species Sceloporus undulatus. The sequence goes on along the minus strand of NC_056523.1, from coordinate 88,954,168 downwards.
TTATATCCCCAAATTCAGATCACAATTTTTTGCATGTTATGATGTGAATTATCAGTTTCTCATGAGCTGGTTCACTGATGTAACCAGAAATGGCCATATTTATACGCACACACCCTGTCGCCAAGACATTGTATATGCCTAAAATGGAGCCTCTTTGCTTGGCTAAGGACAGAGAAAATTTAACTGGAAAAGCCTTTCTGGCCAAGTCTTGCAGTCAGCACTGATTTATGAAAGAATGTGTCCCCATTACCTACCACCACCATGTGTCAAGAATATCGATTAAACTATTGGAACACAACTGAATCCCCCAACAAGCTTCCGTCCCTTCCAGTATGACATCCTGCAGTTGATAATGTTTCATGGAGATGAAATAACATTGATAGGAAATGTTACCTTTGGGGTGCTTAGCTACATATTTCTTTGTCTTTGTTGCTCAAAACACAATGATCTCTCTCAGGTAAATTTTAGTCAGCAAAAGGCTGAGAATACCCTGAGACAATGCAAGACTAAAATTCTTTAATAGGGACTCCAGATTCAATAGGTACTTTGTTCTGGTGGCTGTGGGAAGCTGGTTGCTGAAATCACCGCCTAGCCTAGGTCTTTCTCCCTTTAAGCTAAAATCATTCTTTTAGACCCCCACCCATCCAAGATTTTGGCCAGAGAATCTTATCTCACTGTTTTCCTAAAAATCATGAACTAGTAATCATAGAGGGCCTTGGTTAAATTGTCTTCCTTTGCTTAGCACAGTTCCATCAAGAAGTGCCAATGCTCCCTAGCCTCTCCCCAGGAAGGTCAACAGGTACAAAGACAGGTAAATTTTATTATCTCTAAAATCTGTTTTCAAGGAGCACTTTCCCACTTTCCCGATACATTGCAGCTCCCCCAAACTGACCTACCTCTCTCTCTCTCTCTCTCTCTCTCTGTGTGTGTGTGTGTGTGTTACTTTTCATCCTTTCTTTTCTCCCATCTTTCCTTCCTCATAGCAACACCTAAAGATTCATACTGCTTAACTCCAAGCCTTGGATGTTTGTTCATTTGAGCATTTCCCTACCCTAAAGCAGTTGCACTCAATTTGGTACATGTTTGCATTTTTCATGTACTCTTTGCCATTTGTAAATCTCTATTTGCTATTTCCCAGTGCAGTTATTGTGTTTATTTTAATTGTCATGTAAGCAGTCAAATATATGTAATAGTTAGTTCTGTGTGAATGTGGCTTATTGACTCCAATTTGACCATATATGGAAATGTGGAAACTAAATGTAAATCTGGATAAGATACTCAGGACTTTTTATATGATGTTTTTAAATATGTCTATGTTATTCTGTCTATTTTATTCTGTTTTGTAATGGCTATTTGATATTTGATGTTGTAAACCGCTTTGATCATTTTGGAAAAGCGGTATATAAAAGACGTTGTTGTTGTTGTTGTTGTTATATAAAATGTAGTATTTTAATTTTTAAAAAAATCAAAGATAGTTGAAAAACATGTTTTTAAATAGCTGGGAAACCCTGATGAGAAGAATCCAAGAGTGGCAAGGATCTTCACAGTCTGGGACTTATTATGTGCAAAATTCACATGCTGTAGTTTTGCACAGAAAACACATTTTCTGCACAGGAAACACTGAAATAATATTTCAGTGCAGAAATATTAGTTCCTGCTCATAAAATACTGTTTCCTGTGCAGAAAATGCTATATTTGGGGATTTATTCTGGATAAAATTCACATATGATTGAATTACATAGAAAACAGCATTTTCTGTGCAAGAATTAACATTTCTGCATTGAAGTATTATTTTTCACACGTAAAATGCTGTTTTCGGTTCTCTGTTTTCTGCAGTTTTCAGTGCAAAATAGCAAAGTACACATTGTGCACAGAATGTCCCAAATTGTGAATAGCCTTCGAAAACAGTGCAGTTTTCAAATACATTCTTACAGTGAAAAGAAATTTCTCATTGCTACCTTTAAGAGGAAACTGAGTGTGGAGTTATATCCCTATTTGCAACCAGTATGTTAGTAGGTTTATCCAATCCAATCATCCTTGGAGTCTTACCCATTTGGATTGGATGAGTTTATACATGAATGTTAAAATTAAAGTCTGTCACTGATCTGCCTCTCTCTTCTCCCTCCCACCCTCTCTATTTGTACACTCCTCACTTACTTTGTTAAAAATCAATAAGGAACAGTATGTTCATTTAAGGTAAAGGACACTGGTGCACTGCAGATGAAACAATAAGTAGCTGACAATAAAGTGGACTTCATAAAGACAAACAATAAAGATCAACCAGTGAATCAAAGGCGGATAATTGATACAGTGGACCCTTGGTATCTGCTGGGGTTTGGCTCCACGACTCTCCATGGATACCAACATCTATGGATGCTCAAGTTCCATTAAATATACTGGCCTAATAAATTGTGTTGCTTCTATAAAATGGAAAAATCAAGGCTTGAGTTTTGGAATTTATATATATTTTTCTTAACAATTTCAAGTTGTACATGTTTGAATCCAAGGATTCATAGATACAGGAGGATTGCTGTAATAAGAAATGTGTTGAGTGTTTCTGAGAATAAAGTGAGCATTTCTCTGCACAGTTGAATCACTGCACACTCTCAACTTAACCACTCCCTATCAAGAAGCATGATCTTCAAAGATAAATTGACTTATTTTTTGAGTTGATTTATTTAAAGAAAAACACAGTATGGGAAGGCATGATTATTGCATTAATTATGTCTTTTGACTGCATGTTCCAATGTTACCAAACCCAACAAAATGTGTCATTTACTGAAGAATGGGTGGTTGAAAAGTGTAATGGGAGGACTGGGGGAAGGAGTTTAAGATAAACTTTCAGTTTAATTATCCTGGTGCCTAGGATGGTATCATCATTAATAACACATTGAAGGATTATAAAGGTATTCAGTGGTATTTGCTTCTGAGTATACATAGAGACCGCATAGATTTAGTTAAATTAACGTTTCAGTTCCAACCTAACAAGCCCATCAAAGAGTGCAGCCCACTGAAGAAAAGGATTGGAGAACAGAATGGCGTGTGGAGAGAGGGTTGGAGAGATGAAACCAAGGAGAAGAAGAAATGGGCAACAGTGTTGAGGAATTTTTTTTATTAAATTATGCAAGAGTGGTGCCTTGTGTGAGCAGCAATAAGCATCTCACAAACTCTTAATTGGCTATTTATTAGTAGCTGTCAGACCACATTACTCAATACTGGAAAGATGTTAAAAGGCAGAAAAATGTAACTGTGATTTGGAATTGTTTTATGGAATATATTGGTGGGGCAAGATAATGTTGGCCTTTCAAGTATTTTTCAAGTATCATTCAATTTTTTTTTAGTTAACTGTATAAGCAAACACTTTAGACATTTTACTTTGATATTATGGATATTTAACCTAATTGAAAAGGAATTTTGTGTACCACTGTCAGTAAGGGGATCAGGGATGATGTTATAAGATCAATAAAATGTAAACAGGAAAAAAAAAACAAGCCTACTAAAGGATTTTAAACAAGTTTACTGCAGCTCACTCAAAAAACAAACATGAAATCAAATAAAATCAATGGAAGAGAATGGATGAGAATTTCAGTGCACTCCATTCCAGAATGACATACAGATGTACTCCACCCAGAATGGCATAGAGGCCACTGGGGTGTGTGGGTACCAATCTTTCAGGCCTGAAGAGCTATGATTGCTTGTGGATTGAGGAAACAAATAATTCTATTCTGTTCCAGGACTAACTTTTTAATACCATTCTCCTACAATTGGTCCCCAATCCTAGACTTTCAACTGCTTCACAGGTAATAGAATCATAGAATCATAGAATCATAGAGTTGGAAGAGACCACTAGGGCCATCCAGTCCAACCCCCTGCCAAGGTGTTCTTCTCATGAGTGTCCAAATATTGATGGAGTTATCCCTAATCTCAAAGGCAACTGTGGCGTCTCTTCCAGACACCCCTCTTCCTATTACGGACTCTGTCCATAACAAATGGCAGCAGCCATTCCACACGGCCGCCGCCATCTTGACGTAACAGACGCTGTGCATCTGCACGTCACGCGGCACTAATGACGTCGCGAGTACGCCATTGGCGCCTCATGGCGTCATGAGCACAACGCCAGAAGAAGCTCCATTTTGGAGCTTCTTTTTTGCTCCGTAAGGGAGCCATGCGGTTTGGCTGCGGCGGCTCCCTTACGGAGCAAACAACAGCGCCGGGAGACCGCCGCAAAGCGGCGGTTTGTAATGCTTCCTCGATACAGTAAGCAACTTAGCCTGCCTAGTAACACAGCCTCTTTCTGCCTTCATGTCTTCCTGAATCTGCCAAAGAATGAACCCCTGACTCTAATGAATTGCAATGTTCTAAACATACTTGTGAAAATACAGGGCTATGTTCGCTGTCACTCTGGAACTCCTCAGAATTAAGTCAAACTAGGAGACAAATATTAAAATTAAACATGTTGTATTACTGAGTTATTTCCACACTCTGGTCTATGATATAGTAGTGTTGGGTGGCAGGGGCAGGACTGCAGACAGAAGTCCCAAGGGCCATGACTCTGATTCTCCCAACACTTGATGATAATAATTGGAACAGGGAATGAATGCCTGTGTAGAATTTCAGCTTTCATATTATCAGAAGTCTCCCACAAATGTAACACTGGTGAATGGAGGTACACTGGGGGCACTTGGTATCTTCTGGGTTTAATTCCAGGACTTCCCGTGGATACCCAAATCCATGGATGCTCAAGTCTCATTAAATACTATAGCACACTGTGGCTGGTGGTACTGGGGGTCTTCAACATCCATGCAGAGACTACACTGTCAGGAGCGCCTCGGGACTTTATGTCTGCCATGACAACCATAGGGCTGTCTCAAGTAATATCTGGGGCCACCCAAGTGGTGGGACACACTCTGTACCTGGTTTTCTGTTTGGGGCAGGATGAAGGAACTCTTGGTCCATTGTACCTGGTAGAGTTTAGACTCACTGGAACTCAGATCCTCTGCAGATGTGGAGGGCTGATTAAGATGGTCTGCCCCAGGAGGCTTATGGATCTGGATGGATTCCTGATGGCTCTTGGGAATTTCCTGCTGCCTTGAAAGGTGATCCTGTTGAAACCTTGGCTAATCTCTGGAATAGGGAAATGATCAGGGTGGTGGACACAATTGCCTCTAAGTGTCCCCTCACATGAAGTGGAGCCATATGTGCCCCCTGATACGAGTGGGACAGAGACTAGAGTGAGTTGTCAGTGGCCTCTAACATACTGGCCTGCAAGAAGGAAACAAAGACCACTCAACAGTTCGCTGTGAGGAATTTGCAAGACACTTTGCAGACAAAATCACTCAGATTCACTCTGACTTGGATGCTGTAGTTGAGACAGGTCCAGTGGATGTAATCAAACACCTGCTTGTCCCGTATTATTGGATAAGTTTCAGTTTGTGCAGCCTGGGGATAGGGATAGGATCCTTGGAGAAGTGAGGGCCACCACATGCACACCACGTGCCCTTCCTGGCTTTTGAAAGCAGCTAGAGGGGGACTGGCTGAGTAGGTAAAGGGAGTGGTGATGCTTCACTGCAGCAAGGCAAATTTCCATCCTGCCTAAAGGAGGCTGTGGTGAAAAAGACCACCTTGGATCCCACTATTTTGGATAACTATAGGCCAGTCTGTAATACTACATTCTTGGGCAAGGTTCTAGAGCAAGTGGTGGCCTCCCAGCTCCAGGGATTTCTGAATGAAATGGATTATCTAGAGCCATTTCAATCTGGCTTCAGGCCTGTCTATGGCACAGAGACAGCTTTGGTCACCTCAGTGGATGACCTCCACAGGGAACCGGATTGGGGAAGTGTGTCCCTGTTGGTCCTGCTAGATCTCTCAGTGGCTTTCAATACCATTGACCAGAGTATCCTTCCGAGCCACATTTCTGGGCACTGCTATGCAGTGGTTCTGGTCTTCTTTGGAGGGGCAGGGCCAGAAGGTGGTGTTGGGAGACTCTTGTTCGACTCCTTGGCTGCTGGCCTGTGGGGTCCCACTGGGTTCTGTTTTGTCCCCCATGTTGTTTAACATCAACATGAAACTTCTGGGAGAGGTCATCCAGAGTTTTGGGATGTCGTATCATCAGTATGCAGATCAATTCGATCTCTCCTTTCCACCTGACTCCAAGAAAGCCATCTCTGTGCTCTGTGCTGTCAGTAATGAACTGGATGAGGGCAAACAAATTGAAGCTTAATTCAGACAAGACAGAGGTGCTACTAGTGATGAGGGAATTGGGGCTGTGCCAGAGCTGGATGGGGTTATACTCCTCCTGAAATCTCAGGTTTGCAGCTTGGGTGTGCTCCTGGACTCAACTCTAAGCCTGGATGCCCAGGTTTCAGCAGAGGCCAGAAGTGCATTTGCACAATTAAAACTAGTGTGCCAGCTACGGCTATTCCTTGAGATGTCAGATCTGGCTACAGTGACACATGTTTTGGTTACATCCCATTTAGACTACTGTAACACACTCTACATGGGTCTGCCTTTGGAAACTGTTTGGAAACTTCAGTGGGTCCAAAATGCCCTGGCCAGAGTTATAGGGAGTGTATAACTCCTGTCTTGAAACAGCTTCAATTATAAAGTATTATTATTAATACTGAATGAATTTTGGGGGTATTCTCAGTTATGAGTCGGAAGATAAGTATATAAGCATATAAGCATATAATTATATATGTAACAAATATGGAAACCAAAAGGGTATGACAGTCGGGTAGACATGAAATAGAATTAAGTTTCTTAGGCTATATAGGTAAATGATATTAAGAGTATGTAAATATTTTATAGGGATCCTATACGAAACAGCTGACCAGTTAAGGAAGTTAGGTTTGTGATAGGACTCAAGTACATAAATCTGTATTTTATGTTTGTATGTTACATTTTATTTATATTCTTTAATAAAAAATTTTTTTAAAAAAAGAAAGAAACAGCTTCACCAACTACGGGTTCATTTCCGAGCACAATTCAAAGTGCTGATCATGATCTATAAAGCCCTATACTGCTTAAGTCCAAACAATTTGAGACACCATATCTCTCCATACAAACTACCTAGAGCCCTAAGATCCTCAGGATAAGGCTTTCTCTTGGTCCCACCACCGTTCCAGGCTCGTTTTGGTGAGGACATAGGAGAGAGCCTTCTCAGTGGCTGCTCGCACTCTGTGGAACTCCCTTCCACAGTAGGCTAGGCTGGCTCCCTCCCTGCTGGCCTTTTGCCTGCAAGCAAAAACATTTTTATTCAAACAAGCTTTTTAAAATCATGCAGGCCTGGTTTTATTGGGGGTTGGAGGGGTCAGTATAGATTATTTTTAACCTTGTGTGTTTAAATTTTGTATGTTGCAATTGGTTTTTTTTTTAAAAAAAATACTGTTTTAATTGGATTACAGTGGTGCCTCGGGTTACGAATTTAATTCGTTCCGCGGCCGCTTTCGTAACCCGAAAAGCCTTCGTAAGCCAAAATGCCATAGGCGCTAATGGAAAAAAAGCCGCGGTTCCCTTTAAAATAGCGCCGAAGTTTTTTCGTAACCCGAAAAAACATTCGTAACCCGAAACAATAATTCCCTATGGGATTTTTTCGTATCCCGAAAATTTCGTAACCTGGGTAATTCGTATCCCGAGGTACCACTGTATTTAAATTGTTTTTAAAGTGTTGTTTTAATGTATCTGCGTGTGTATATATGCCATCTTGGGTCCCAATTTGGCAGAAAGACGGGATAAAAATAAAATAAAATAAATATATAAAATAGCAAAATCAAGGTTTGCTTTTTGAAATTCATATCTATTTTCCATCCATGAGTTGTATAATCCTTGGATAAAGATCCATGGATATGGATGACCATATGCTTAACTGCAAATAAGCAGATCAAGAAATCTTGGCATTTCGAAGGTTCTAGTTGAGGCTAGACATTTTGGCATGGTGAGACAGTGCCTTAGCAGTTTTTCAGTTCCCTCAAGATAGCTTCAGCACAAAGCTGAGATGTCAAATACTTGCCCCCTTTTCCTTGTTTTTGCAATTTGTGCAAATTATATTTTGTATAAAATCTTGTGCAAAACCAATGTAGCTTTTTATCCTTGGTGCTAGGAACATACATAAAACAAGTACAGCAAGACCTGCTGATTGTCCAGAAAGACACAATAATCCATCCAGTGCTAATAATGTTATTTAGAAGACAGTGAATGACACAATTTTCCAGAACTACTCATTTTGCAAAAATCCACCAAAAAGAAAAAAAAAACACTTGTAAAAACATGCACATTTTCTGAGACAAACAAAAGCTGCTTGAAGTGAAGTATTTTTTTTAAAAAAAAGTAGTTTCATTTACTATGAAAAGATGAAACAAATTTGGATTTACATCCCGAGCTCCAAGTCCTCAAATGTGAGAGGACAGGAGTTACATTAGTCCAATCAATAGAAAAATCACTGAACAATGCACAGGTCACAGTGCACTCAAGCTCTACCTGAGTGCACTGTAACCTCTGCACTGTTCAGTGATTTTTCTATTGCTTAGATCAGATGCTTTAGAAGCAAAGGAAGAAAACCTGTAGCCCAGTCCTCTGCCTTTATGCTTATAAACTCCAGAGTTCAATAAGACTTAGAGATAACAGTGAAAAGGACTTTAGTTTAGCATTCTTATTGAAAAGGTTATTTCCACCAATATACCAAGAAGGATTGGTATCCCCCAAATGATGGGCACTTTTCTCCTGAACTGCACTTTCACAAGCCGTGTTAATTTCAATGAGGCATATGCAGGAGATGTTCTCATTAGTCTGTGTTCAGTGGTTGCTGCAATAGACTCAAACCATAGGGGTTGTTGTCCCAGGATAGAGAAAACTCAGCAGGAGACACATTCCACATTAATTTCCCTTGGCTCTACTAAAACAGAAGAATGAATCCAATAAATTAGAGATTACCAACATCTGGTCTATGACTTTATGGACTAAATCCAAGCCAGTCATGGGTCTGGAATGGCTCTCCTGTGAACTCTTGAGATATAATTTAATTTCATGTCTTTTGTCAATTGCTTTATGCATAATTTTAGTTTAAGCAGGACTTCAGTATGGAGGGATGAAAAGCAAATCCTGCAGGCAATCCAAAGAGTTGAAGGGTTTACACTGCACACTCATAACATTTATTGAGGAGGAAAAAAGACTATGAACACTCTATTTCAAGATATTTCATTTGAAAAGCAGGGCTGCTTAGAAAGGTCAAAGTCTCTACCAAAACAACCTCCCCCCACAAAAAAGCCCTTTACCCCAAATTATGCAGGTTCCTCAATGATTATTTTCTTTAATGTAGGACCTTAGCATGGAACACTAAGGCAATAATGTTCTGTTTATAAAACAAAACTGCAAAAATGGCAATTAAAGCAGTAATGAAGTTAGAGTCTTTGCTTTATGGTTTATTAGTACAATTATAAACTCCACTCAGCATGCTATAATAGCATACACATACATTAAAGACTTGCTGACACCTTAGGAAACATTTGGTATACGCATTCCACTAACAATGGCATTGTAGACACATGCCTCATTTCTTCTTTGGGCCATGGCTGCAAGCTGTCCCAAATGTTTATTCAGATTTTTTAAAGAGATATGTGCATTGCTAATGAATGATCAGGCTGGTATACATCTTATCCATGTATCTATCTATATATAACCAACCCACCCACAAAAACCCACGACATTCTGAAATATTCACCTACAGTAACTGAAGGAATCATACATTTTACAGAATCATTCTCAACCTAACTTCTCTAAGCTGTCTAGGGAAACCTGGAAAAAAAATGTCTATGGTGAATATGTTGACTTTAAAACAATCATTTAAATACACTAATTTCCAGACACTTTGGAAACAGCAAGAATATTCACTGGTTTCTTGATTTCTACTACTTCATTTGCACACATCAAGTTTAATTGTACCTCAAGAAATGTCCGTTTTTCATTTCATCCTCAAAATCATTTGGGTTCTATTTAGATGCTTTACAAAAACCTTCACGTGTTCTCTCCATAGGCATGTCAAGAATTTTCCCTGTCTTGCTAGTTTTCTCCTTAAATTAACAGATATTGGATATTTTAATCACCCTCAAAATATATTCCAAGTTGTTGTCTGTTCTACTAGAGAGCTAATATGCAGTTGTAATCAAGAGTGGGCCCATTAACATTTGTATGACTATTCTTTCCAGCTGTTAGGGTTCTGGTTGTTGCTCTCAATCCTTGGTAATAATGCATTCTAACTAAAATATTTGTTTCTGGTATTAAAGATGCATGGGGCACAGTTCCTCACAGGCTGTTTCTTTACAATAATGTTGTCTGTCCTAGGTTACTAACTAGCCTCAGCGGCATACCCAGTCCCTGCTATATACATTTATCTAAGCACAGAATAGAAAATCTGTACAGAATGGAAGACAAGGGTTTCAAAGACTGTGTAAAACAAATACAAATTATTGCACTTAGCATAAGGAATGTTGAAGAATTGACATCTGAAGTCCAGAAAGCTCCAAAACATCAATGAAATAAAATTGGGGAGCCTAATGATGAGTTTATATTATATACATCTATCTATCTATCAGTGATGTAGACTTTAAGGTTATTGACTCAGACTCAAATTAGACTCAGGTTGCTTCAGTGACCTGACTTGGGCTCAGTTTGACCATAAATGATGCACTGACTCATCTTGACTCTACTTGACTTACAAGTTATATATATTTTTGTGACCAACATGTTGGCCTTGGTTCTGTAACATAACACTTTCATAAAGTTTCTTGGAAGGGAACAGTAAATGCATTAGGAAACAGACTTGAGGTGGAAGGATCCTTCTAGAGCTTTTCAAAATCTTTAGATGGATCCTCGGATCTGCAGGCTGCTAAGTAAGTAGATCTCATTTTTCTAAAATGCCTATGGTAATTAATTTGTAAACCTAATTTTGTGTACATATTCTTGATTTTCTGATTATTGAACCCAGCCCCCCCCCCCACACACACACACACCATCATCACCACCACCACCATCACTTTTTTCTTTTTCTGGTAAAGTTGGCTCCCAAACTTGAGACTCCACTTGAAACTTGAAGGGAGAAACTTGATACTTGACTTGAGACTTGGAGTAAAAGATTTGTGTATGTGACTGGTATCCATCCATCCAGCTACTCACCAGATCAAGAATAATGTGCACTTACTCTTGATGGGATTTAAGTGAATGATTCCTTTCTTCCATGATGTTTTGGTCACTGATTCAGATATTGTGTTGTGAGTATGACAATGATTTAAACAGTCAGTGGTCTGTCACTATAATATTATTCACAATGTGCCCCTTCCTGTAGGACAATACACAGTCTACTCATAGAACCGTAGTGGTCAATGGCACTAAAAGTCACTTGGGCTCTGTCCTTCCAGACACTCTGAAGGAGGTGAGAAGTGCCAACAAGTGGTTGATGCCAAGGGGTCAATGACTCTGGTAGCCCTGCTCACTAATCCTCCTTGATGGGCTGTGCCATTCCTCCTGAGTTCAACTTCACAGCTATGCTTAGCCTGGTACACTGATGCCCCATTGGGAGAGAAGTTTACTTGTTGCTGGCCTGGTCTCCCAGTATCACAGATAGCATTCTTGTGGTACAAAGGCTTCCCAGCTACACTGGCAGGTACAACACATGCCCACACTGTATTCCTCCACTCATGTGATGTGTGTAATGCAAAATGCTGCATTTATTGAGTGGTAGTGGTGGTGGTGGGGAAACAGATGTCAAACAGAGGGGTGTGTGAGCATCACCCAGTTGGCAAATGATCTGTTTCCATGTACAGAAATGAATTCTGCCCAACTATCCATGCTGAAGTCAGATGCTGTAACTGACTGCATTTATTTATATTTCACCTTCCCTCCAATGTGATCAAAAATTTTTGTACAGTTTTTTTTAAAAAAAAAATTGTTGTTCTGGAAGCTGCCTTGGAGTCATGGGAGAAAGGCACCATATAAAAAAATAAAATAAAACTAAAATAAATAAGGTGGTGTGCTATAAATGACTCTTCCCTCACCACATTATCCTGACAACCTGAAGTGCTGCTATTGAGGGGAGCAAATGAGATTATTGTCCCCCTGAGAATACTGCTCCACAAATGAAATTTTCCTTCCATCCCCAAATTTCTAGCATTCCAGAGAGTGATAAATTGAAAAACATCCACACCTAGAACTCTTACACATTCTATGTTTGCATTCCCTTAGTAATTCCCACATGCACACCTCATCACTTCTCTACCCAGTTTCAAAACTGAGTTAAAGACTATATTGTTTAGAGAAACATTCCCAGAGGTGAGCCCCTCTCTGACCCAGGAAGCGTCCTTTTAAGCATCCATTATGAAGCCAAGCCCTTCCTCCAGTCCATCTGCCTTGGTCCAGGCTTCGGAGGTGGAGAAGAACTGCTTGACCTGCTCCCATTCCCCACCACCACTCCCTTCTCCTTTTGTGTCATGTCTTCTTAGATTGTAAGCCTAACTAAAAGATTGTATGTACAGCGCTGTGTAAATTTACAGCGCTATATAAATAAAAGATAATAATAATAATAATAATAATAATAATAATAATAATAATAATAATAATAATAATAATTTTGCCTGTCCCTTCCTTTGGAGACCTAAACACTCTTTATAAACACTCAACTGAACTTTTAAGTTACTGTAATGCTAGAGATTTGGGATCTGAAGGAAAAATTAATTGAAGGGGCAGAGTTCCTATGCTGGGGGAGGTGCCCTCATTTTGACTCTTTGTAACTATAGCCCTGCAACAGTCCTGTGAATTAAGTCTGTCTGAGAGTGATGGGCCCAAGATCATGTAATGATTTCATCATGGACTGAGCATTTGAACTGGACCTCCCAAACTGCAGCCTACCTTCGAACACAAGGATGAAAATCATGTAGCCTGCCTGATGTTGTTGGGCTGTAAATCTAATCAGCCCAAGCCAATGGTGAAGAATGCTGGGAGCTACCGTCCAACAAAAGTAGCAGAACTGAATGATTTTCACCCCTGCTCTAATGGCTGCAACACAATGTTCCCATCTTATCCCTTGCTCTAGGCAAAAAGAAATTTTGGGATGGCCAAAATTATCTGCAAAATGATCTGACTATCTTCTGACTATCTACAAAAGTCAATGACTCAAACACTATGTGGGGAACAGGGTTGGAGAGTCTCTAAGTGATCTGTTTTTGTTTTAATGCTCTTCTGAATGTAAATGCAACAAACATGTGTTCATCTTACGATTTGGTATTTTCCTGCACACTTCTTCCCCACTAGAGGTCAGTTAGTCTTCCTGAATTATTACATTTTTTAAAAAAACACTGTGGAAATTGTGTTTATTTTTCTTAAATCACTCACTTCATATTTACAGTGCATCACCATTTCTCCCTCTTAGCAGAGTATCTGTGGCATTATTAGCTACAGGATTTTTCTTTTTTTGTTCCTCTCGCTTTCAAGCCCAAACCAGAAGGTAATTGGAAATTGTTGGGCTAGAAATAAATGTATTTTAAAAGTGCACTCAAGGCAAAAGTGTGTTCTTCTGTTAGGACACTGAAAGTCAAATTACACAACACTGTTTTCAGAACAGACTCTACATCTCTTTCTTAACAAAAAGCAGCAGGACTTAGGGAGGAAATTAAAACATTCTATGTAGCAGTGTGGTATAGTGATTTGAGCATTGGATTATGATTCTGGAGACCAGGGAGCTTATTGCTCACCTTTTAAAACTGGCCCCAGCCTACTGGGCTGGAGCTGGGATGTGGGATGAAGCGGGGATACTGTTCATTAATCGCTGCTGAACCGCCGGCCACAATCAGCCCAGCCAAGCTAGGCCCCAGCCGTGCTCTGCCAGCAGTTTGAAGTTGGAAAGCTTCTGACTTCTAAAAGTGCTGGCAAGTGTGGCTGGGACCTGGCTTGGACCCAGGCTAATGGTGGCTGTCAGTTTGATGATGATTGTGAGCTAATTTCCCCCTTCAACCCACATCCTGGTTCCTGCCCAGGAGGATGGAGCGAGTAAAAAAGGTGGTGAAGATCCCAGGTCTCCAGAGTCCTGCCTCAGTAATTAATTCCTCTAGGTGACTTTAGGCACCTCTTAAGCTCAGAGGGTGACAATGCCCAGAAAACCCTGTGATAGGGTTCACCTTGTTGTTGCTGTTGTGTTCCTTCAAGTTGTTTCCAACTTATGGACCCTAAGGTGACCTATCAAGGTTTTCTTGGCAAGATTTGTTCAGAAGAGGTTTGCCATTGCCATAATGGAGCTAATAGAGTTAGGGCCAACCTGTATGAAGCTTGCATGTATTTTGAAGAGCTGTTCCCTCAAGAGGTAAGAGTTCTGTTTGTTATAATTTTCTCCACCTGTATTTGGAATGCTTTTTTCTGATTGTCATTGGAAGTTACATGGGCTTGGTTTGCAAGTTACTGACCAGCTGAAGCATTTATCTTCCAGAGCTGGAGGGAAAATACGTTCCCTTTGATATCTGTTGGACTATGATGGAAATAATTTTTTTTGTTTTTGGGTTTTTGTTTGTTGTTTTGTTTTGTTTTGTTTTTTAGAAGAAAAACACACATTTTTTCATATTCCCATTGAGGGCTGGCAACAAGGCTTTAGCCTTCCATCATGTTTCCCATACAACTAGCCCAATATTAAATTTGTAGTAAAAGATGGTTCACATTGCTGTATACGTGAAATGTCAATCCTAATGGCAGTTGCTGACCAGAGTATTGTAACAAACATACAAAAGCAGCAAATGGGGACATTCTATCTATCCACCTTTTTTTTTTTTGCTGTGATGAGAACTCAATTGATAAGACTGTGTCAAGGATTTGATAAATGTAAAAGTTAAGCCTTCCATGATTTATGTATAGCTCTGCCCAAATATTAAAATTACAGTAAAGTTCACTTACTGTATATGACTTGTTTTGAAATACAATTTCTGTCTTATTAGTAGTCTCCTTCATCAAAATAAAAAGGAGGGCAGAGGGCCAGAGACAAAAGGTGTCAAGGCTGCATACAATAGTCTATACAATGCTTAATTTCAGAAGCAGGCCAAGTGTTATAGTCTAAAACATATGCAGACTGACTAGGACATGAACATGGATTCAAACTAAGGAAAAGAAGTTCAACTAAAGATTAGAATACTTCCTGACTGTAAGAGCTGTTGGACAGTGGAACACACTCCTTGAAGTTTGGTGGAGTCTCCTTCTTGAAGGTTTTAAAAGAGGCTGGATGACATCTGTCAGACCTGCTTTGTTTTGTGTTCCTGCAGGCATAGGGGGATGAACTGGATGACCTGAGAAATCTTCCAGTTCTATAATTCTATTATGTTGCTACATCTGCTACTCACATACTCAGAAGCACTCATATGACAAGCCTTCCAAAAATGGCCCTGGACCCGTACCGTCAGGACATAGATATCTGTATCTATCCAGCTGTATTTCACCTACCTCACATCTCGAGCCAGCATTGCAGAATACTGGGAATGTAGTCCAGTAACACCTGGAGGGCCACACTAGCAGATTCTGGAAGTGTGGGCTATTGAAATAATTTGGAACCCTGCATTCCACCCCATTCAAAATGAGCACAACCAGCTTTTAATATTCAGAGTTCTTTCCTGTTGGAAACCTTGCTCTTAAGAGATCTATCCCCTGAGATGTGAGCCTCACCAGGTGATCCCATTTGTTTTGAAAGAACACTCGCAGGATTGCTTTGCTTACACCAACAATCCTGAATATATCTCTGATATATAGGGGCATCTACCAATGGTTCTTGCAGTTTTAGAGTTCTGAATTGAATAACCTTAATCCTGAACAAAATTTTTTATCAAATCCTGTTCAGTCATGCATTAAATGCATGACCGAAAAGAGCTATGAGGTCACACCTTTAGCCCCATCTCATTATAATTCCCTATGGCTTCCCAATGTTAATCGGAGACTATTCCACATGCAGGGCTTTCCACAATCTTCCCGTGGTAGAAAGACTCCTGGCTTGGAATATTATACTAGACTGGGGGGTGGGCAAGTTGAGAAGGTTCAGAACCACCTCTGCTCACGATCCTTTGTGGTTCAAACTGACTATGGAAAAGTAAAACAAAAACAAAAATTCCACAATGACTGGAAGCTCAAATTTGGGTCTCAACAGGATTGTTGTTGTTGAGGATTTGAAATCTATGTAATCATTAAATTGTTGCACTGTTGGCTGCTAAGAGTGCAATTTACCCTCTTAAGTTGTCCAAAACAGGTTAGGTAATGTGAGGATTTTAGAGGTACTGAGGCCATAAAAACATATTTGGAAGTGTGCCCCAGGGCCATAATTTACCTGCCCCTACAGCAGAGGATGGAGAAGCTGGCATGGACTCATGTGTGAAGGAGCAAGACTGCTAAAGGCACGTCTCCATCCTGCCCCTCAGGGCTGTAATGCTGTAATGGGATTGAAATTTTACTGTGTCTGTAGTGTTCTGAAAATATGTGTAACAATTCTTAGAAGTCAGATCCTCTTTTGTGCTGTACAGCATTACAGGTGGAAACCATTTGCTCAGCCTCAATGAATAGAGGTTATTAACAGTGTCATGGCACTTGGCACCATGACCGACAGCATAGAAGGTGGGCCAGAACAGTTAAAAGTTTCTGCTGCCCCTCTTCTTCTTCTTTTTGGATCTGATTCAAGAGAATCAGTGAGCAAGCACTTTCATGGAATTTGGATGTTTGTTGTGGTTTGACCTTGGTTGTGGTGTTGTGTAACATTAGCATACCTGGCAGTTATGTTACCAAAATGCAGGGTCCTTAGAGGGCATTCACAATTAAGATTCAAATAGGGGATTTAATTGCTCAAAGGAAAGCAGCTGAGAAGGCTTGGGCAACTCAAAGTGGGATCAAATTGTGTATACCAGTTCTGAGAAATTCCAGAGTGCATATTCCAAAATAGTTTTATTTATGAGTCAAATATAATCACCATTCACACAAAACACTCACTCATGCACATGTTCAAGGACTAACAAATGAAGGTGGTAGAGATACAGGGGAGTTGCAAAGGGCAATACTAATTCCAGTGTTGAGCTCCAATTGGGGGGCAAAGCATAATGGTGTGGAAGTGGGTCAGCAAGCTGCCAGGGGATTGTGGCATGGCAGCAGTGCTAAGGAGTCGAGCAAGTACTGACAGTCTGTATGAACTCAAGTGAGACCAAATTGTTAGTACCTACTGTAGCAGGTTTATTTATGAGCAAACCTATCCTGGAGAAAATTTGGAATTAAGGAGTAGCTTTTAGAGGCAGAATGAGAAGGAAAGTTGTGCATGACCAGACAATCAGTGCAAGTGTTGGAAAAAGAGTATCACTTCAGAGGATTTCTATTCACTTGTAAACACAAGGTTTATTACCCAGAATCACTTCATCAATAAAGGGATTTTGCAGATTCCAATCTTGATCAATCTATCCTTGGCCACATGCTCTTGAGCTCCCCCATATTGAACCTCCCAGAGCTCCTTATTTGGAAGGCTATTCCTCCTGATTGAAGACTTAAGACCACAGCTGTGTCCTCTATCTATCAGCAGGGAATCTTGCCCTTGTCTGCTGGCTGAGGCTGAACCTCAAAGGATGAGCTAACTGTTGCTCTTCAGCTGGGAAAGTGGGCTGCTCTGCAAGAGGGGGAACTGCAGAATCCTGTCTGGAAGATTGCCTGGATCCCCTCCTCATCAGATTCTTCCTCCAGGTCCAAGTCCTGCAGCTCCTGGTCCATGACAACGGGACACTAATGGGCTTATTTTTTGCCAAATATATATTAAAGCAACTAAATGTTCCTAGAAGATTAAATATGATGTTCTGGATACTGTCAGATCCCGTGGACAGTTTGGTTTACTGTGCATTCTGTATCTGTTACTGGACATCCATTGCTTTGCAGTATGGCTGCAACAGAAAAATTTTCTCCTGGACATCTCCCTGCTGGCTTTTGTTAGTACTGTTAATTTTGTATTGACTCACAAAAACGCAGCAACAATTTTCAGTTGTAGAAGTTATCTCCACTTACATATTTCATTGTGTAACTTTTAAATTATGCAAGAACACTCGTCTGTACAATTTCTTAATACAACAACTGGAATGGATACAAAACTGCCTTATTTCTCTCTCTGTCTCTGGAAATGTGGAGACTGTGTTTAAACTAGCTAAATGTAGCTAAGACTAAATCAATTCTTGGTTTTTCAGTAAAGTTTTGTACTCAGGCTACAGATCAAGATAAAATAGCCCATTACACAAAAAGACTGAACAAAGAGAGCAATTTCAACAGATACCGAGCTTCATTTCTAGTGATGAATGTAAAGGTATATGGGACCTATTTAATCAAATGGCATCTGGCTGTCTTGAACAGATATGACTGGGGCATATTGCACTTGTCTCTTGAGGAAAGGTTTCATCTAAATGACACAACACTTTCTATCATTTCCCCCCACCCTTGCAGGTCATAACCACCTGCTTTCATTCATACATCTGAGTTCCAGTTCTCTTGCTCCCATCTCCACTATATAAATCCCTTGCAGCTGCCATTTAAAAAAAAAAAGCAAACAACCTTGAAACAGAAAACTCCATTCATCAGGAAAATGTCGATTGACATCCCAGTGGTAATCATAAGAGGGCAAGACATAAATGGATGATGGTGGTGAGTCTGTATACTGACATCAGATATGTTTTGTCAGTGTTGTTTTTTTTTTAAAAAAAAACCCTCTGTAATGGCTGTGTGTGTGTAGCAACTAAAACACACACACCAAACAGAGAGGAGCTTAGTAAATAAATATGCAGAAGGTTGAGAACATTCAAACAAACTCTGTTGAATTCTAGGCTCTGTTGATGACAGTGCTCTTATTGAGAAGAATTACAAAGAATATTTGTGTGTGTATAGGGAGGGGGGGACTATTCAAATTTTGGCAACTAATATGGCCACTGATGACAAGTGTGATCAGTAGACCTGTGAGACAATTTTATTTATATCCTGCCTTTCTCCCAAATGGAATCCAAGATGGCATACAATAGTTTTTTAAAACAAAGCATTTAACATTGATTACAAACTGAAGTCTGGATAGGGTAAGATTTTCCCTACCTTGAGTAGCACAACCGTGTCAGTAAACACAGTGCCCAACATGGAGGGTGAGGAGAATGATATGAAGAGGGTCTTGTGTCACCATTTCTGAGATTTCACAGAATTTCACAGAAAAATGGTGACATGGCTGCATCCACACTGCAGAAATAATCCTGGTTGACACTGTTTAATGGCCATGACTCAATGCTGTAGAATTCTGGGATTGTAGTTTTGTGAGATATTTAACCTTCTGTGAAGTCGAAGGCTTTCATGGCCGCCCTCCATAGTTTTTTGTAGGTTTTTTTGGGCTGTGTGACCACACAGCTTGAAAAACCCACAAAAAACATTTAGCCTTCTCTTTCAAAGAGCTCTGTGCCCACAACAAACTACAGTACCCAGAACTCCATAGCCTTGACCCATGGCTGTTAAAGTGGTGTTAACCTAGATTATTTCTGCAGTGCGGGATTCAGCGTAGTGTGGCAAGACCAAACTCAATGTTGGGTGTGCCTTAATTTTATCCTTTTACATTGGATCTAGTCAAATCAAATTCAAATTTTTTGCTTTTGACCAAAGATCATTGCACAGCACAACAATATGCATACATATAGCAATATAACAGTATAAAAATACATGTAAATTTATCTAAAATGCGAGTATCTTGTATCTGGCACAGATTTCTAAACAAAGAACAACAATTGTCATTATGCATTTAAAATTTTGTCAGTTAGTTCAAATAATCTTGTGAATTCAGATTTCCTCATAGTCTCTTGAGCTGGGTTATTCATCTTTACAAATGTCAAAATTTAATTAGATGGGCCATTTCTGATCACAATACTTAGCAATAGGAGATATTTCTCTTTCATTGTATCTCAAAAATATTGGAGTCTTCTCAGGGTTTAAACCAGGGGTAGGCAACCTTTTTGAACCGGGGGCCGGGTTGCTGTCCCTCAGACAAATGGGGGGCCGAAGCCCAAAAAACAATTAAATAATGTTTTTTAAAAATTAAATATCTAAATAAACCAGGACAAATGTAGGACAAAATTTTCAAATGGAGACACCTTTTTTAAAAAAAAATGGAGGACCCGCGAAAAAAAAAATTGCTGATTTTAAAAAAAAATGTTAATATAATGATGTTTCTGAGGCTTCTATAGACAATTGCCCCCCAAAGGCCCCGGCAGCAATCGGCGGCAGGACTGGGCTAGGGCGTCCCAAGGCCTGCTGGGCCGCATCCGGCCCGCAGGCCGCAGGTTGCCTACCCCTGGTTTAAACCCTTATCAAATGCCTTTCTAGGTTCCAATGTCCTTCACCAAGTACTGTCAAAAAGATAAACTATCCTGGGATTGTAAGAATTATGCACAAATTTTTATTACTCTTTTTTCCACTTGAACTGTATTTCTTCAATACCCTGCCCTTACTATCTATCCATGCACGCACACATACACATGTGTGTGTGTGTGGATGGATGGATGGAGAGGATGGATGGATGGAGGATGGATATTTTCTGTACATCTCAAAAAATTCAAGAAGTAAAAAACAACCAATATCATCAGGCTGCATCTGTGAAATGATATTTGATACATGCATGGTGGCCGCATCCACATATATCTACATTTCAGGACAGATGACTAAAATTAAAAGAAAATATGCAGAAGGGCCTTGTAGTGCCTTTGAAACTGGAGAGAGAAAGAAAAGAAGAAAGAAAGAAAGAAGAAAGAAAGAAAGAATTGGTAGCATTAGGTTTCCTAGGCTTAAATCACGTCCTCAGATGTCTTCTTCGATCTGAGGAAGTAAGCTTAAGTCTACAAAACCCTATGCTACCAACTTCTTCTTTCTCTCAGTTAGGGGCAAAAACAGACCGCCTGAAGCAGCGGCTTGATGCCGCCCCTTTCAGCACTGGATCAGGCCCACGCAACAGCATGCCATGGGCCCAATCTGGCTCTTGGCTGTGCTGAAAAAAGAACCAGCAAATGTCACTCCTTTTCAGAGAAGCAAAAGGGTGAATTTGCCATGGTGGTGGCGGCTTTTCTGCATTTCTTTGACACAGCACTTCCAAATGCTGCACCAAAGAAGTGGCATGTGCTGCCTGCCATGGAGTTGGCAGGTGGCATGACCTGGCATTGGGGTAGAGCTGATGTGTGTGGTGTGCGGATGCTATTCCACTACTCCACCCTGATGCGGCGGTGGTTTATACCAGTCTGTTTGCCCCTTAGTCTCAAAGATGCTACAAGATCCCCTTGCATACTGATCCACACTAACAAGCTATGCTTTGTTAATAGAAATGTAACTGTACTGAATCCTAAAAACATACTAGTATTGTGTTATCTAAAGAACGCAATATGCAGTGGATACCAAATCGTATTCCAGTAACTGGTAGCAGAAGGATGGCTACTGTTTTGATATTGACAAATAAAAGAGAGTCAATCAAAATTAGTGAGAAATACAGAGAACAAAATTAGTATTATTAGCAGTGTATATACCATTCATATCATTTAGCTGATAAGGTCTTGGACATAAGGTTTTACTATTAGATTTTGTAATATAAAATAAAAACACAGCACAGTATTAATATGGATAGATACGGTAGTATTGAATATTTAATGATTATTCATGAAGGTTGTTTTAAATATTAAAAAGGAAGAGTATAAAACGTTATTGCAATATTAAAATTCTCTTATATTCGTCAACAGTCCAAATACTTTACCCAGAAAAATCTGTCTGAATGACAAGATATAATTACATAAACATTGTGTTGTTAATTGTCATCATGTTGGCTTCAATGTATCCCAGTCTATGCATGAGATACTCCCAAGGCACTGTCATCAACAACTCTCTCAGGTCCGCATTCTCTGGGCTACAATCCTTGATTCATTCTGTCCACTTGTAAGTGGTCTTGCCCTGTTCCATTAGTAAGCATTATTGTCCATTTAATGAGTTATGTCACCTCCAAGTACAATAGCCTTGATTAGGTCATTTGGGCTTCTAACGGTTCAGTTTTGATTTAGTCTTTGTTGTCATAACTGCCCTTGAGTTGACCTCACTCATGGCAAAACCATCTTCAAGACATCTCCAAGACCCTCTATCCGCACTGCTCTGGCTACGTTCTGTAGTTCAGGCCTGTGCCTCCTTGTTGGTCTAGCCATCTGGTGTGTTGTCTCCCACACTTCTACTCCTTCTACCTTTCTAGCATATTGTCTTTCCAATGATTCATGCCTTCATGATGTGGCCAAAGTATGACAGCCTCTGTTTAGGTATCTCGGCTTCCAGGGAGAGTTTAGCCCATCTATTCAAGGACCTATTTGTTTGTCTTTGGACTGTCCATTGTATACTCAGTGCTCTTCACCCGCACTCATCTCAAATGAGTTGATTTTGTTCTATTCTGCTTTCTTCAGTGTCCAGCTCTGGTACATGGCGATGAGGAATGCAATGGATTGGGCAATTTTAAATTTAGTGCTCAGTTGTATATCTTTATGTTTAGGATGTGTCTAGTTCTTTCATAGCTACTCTTCACATTCCTAGTCTTTTATTTCTTGGCTGCTGTTCCCATTCTGTCAGTGTTTAATCAGTTAATCCCAATCTTTAACTATTTCAATTTCCTCATTGCCTAGGTTGAATTTATATAGGTCCTCTGTGGTCATTATTTTTGTTTCTTTATGTTGAGCAGTAAGCCTGCCTTTGCACTTTTCTTTGGCCTTCCTTACTAATCTTCCAAGCCTATTGTTACTGCTAGTAGTTGGTGTATCGGATTGTTGATGTTCCTTCCTCTATCTTTACTCCTCCTCCTAAGTCTATACCTGTTCTTGTATGGTTTTTTGCATATATTGAACAAGTAGAGTGATTAAATGCAGCTTTGCTTGATTCCCTTGCTAATTGGGAGCCATTCCTTTCTACATATTTATTCTGTTCTCGCAGTAGCCTCTTGTCCTAAGTACAGATTTTTAATCAAGAAAATCAAATGTAATGGCCCTCCTATATCTCTTAGATCAATCATAGGTTTTCATGATCTGTGCAGTCAAAGGCTTGCTATAGGCTATAAAGTACATACTGATTTTCTTCTGGAATTCCTTGGCGCCACTCATCAACTCTAATATGTTTATACTATGACCCCCGTTGCCTCTTCCTTTCTGAACCCTGCTTGCACCTCTGGTATGAGTCTATGTTGCAGTGATTTGAGCATAATTTGCTGCGTGGAGTCAGTGCTATGGGTCCTATAGTTGCTGCTTCTTTTGTGTCTCTTTTGGGGGGGGGGGGGTGGGGATATAGTTGATTGTTTCCCGTTGTGACCACTGTTTTGTTTTCCATATTTGTTGGCATATTTTATAAACAAAGAGTTTGTTTGTGTCTTTGAGGTGTAGCAGTTCAGTTACCATGGGGGGTACATACCGCCGTGGTTAGTCCGGGGGAGCGGAGCCTCCACACGCGCGGGCTCCCCTGCGGACTGAAAAAAGAAGCTCCAAAATGGAGCTTCTTTTCGAGTCGCGTTTGCGACTAGCGAAGGCCAGGGGGCGCACTCGCTACGTCACAAAGGACGTGGACCGTCCGGACGCTCAGCGTCGATACGCAAAGATGGCGCCGGCCATGTAGAAGGGCCGGCGCCATCTTTTACGGACGGAGTCCGTACTAGGCCCAGGGGCGTCTAAAAGAGACCACCCCTTTTTTAAATGGGACGTCCTCCGGAACCGGAAATGCCAGGAGAACCCAATGCACCTGTTTTCTGGTGATTCCCAATGTCTCTTATAGCAGCTTCTTCTAGAATTAGGGGTTGTCTTCATCTAGTTTGTTTGTAAGCCTGAGGCAGGGAACTGTCTGATTAAAATATTATTGTAAGCCACCTGAGCGCATTATGGCTGCTGAAGGGCGGGATATAAATACCTAAATAAATAAATAAAAATAAATAGGTTCATCCTTTCATGTGTCATTCATTTTTTTCATCTCTTTTATCTTCTTCTGTGTTTTGCATCCAACATACTGTATTTCTTCTTGATCTTGTTGTAAGTTTCTTCTTGATTTGTAAACATTGTCCCTCTTCTTATATTAGAGCACCCCAGCCCTTGGGATGAACATCCCTTTCAGTTCCTGGGTCATATTGTTGTTGTTGTTGTCTTCCATTTCTCTACATTGATTATTATAGCAGACCTCGGTATCCTTGCCACAACTTGTTAAATAGTTGAGTAATGGTTGGTTTTGTTATTCTTCTTCTCTTTCTTTTCTTCTTTTTCCCCTTCTGAAGTATTTAATCTGTTAGCCATTGTTTTTCTCTTTCCCTTTGGCAAAGGCCCTGGTGGTGCAGTGGTTAAATGCCTGTACTGCAGCCACTCGCTCACTCACAGCCACTCACTCACAAACCATAAAAGTTAGAGCCTATTTTTAGAGCCTGGTGCTACAGGGTTAAACACGCTGTTACTGCAGCCACTAGCACACCAACCATAAGGTCTCTAAAATTAGTAACCAGCTTGTTGGGGGCAATTAGCTTACATGTTGTAAAACCGCTTAGGGAGTGCTTAAGTGCACTGATAAGCGATATAGAAATTTACTTGCATTGCTATTTCTGAATTCTTGCTTGATTATGTCTTGTCTCTGACAAGTTCATCTGCTTCCTGAGTGAGTTGCTTAATATTCTTTTTCTTCAGTTACTTAATTTTTGAATATACCTTTTTTTTAATCAGT
>NC_056523.1:88927265-88929399 GCF_019175285.1 Sceloporus undulatus | reverse complement strand
TTATTATTATTATTATTATTATTATTATTATTATTATTATTATTATTTGGATTTCCTGCATGGCAGGGGGTTGGACTGGATGGCCCTTGTGGTCTCTTCCAACTCTGTTATTCTATTATTCTATGATTCTGTACTAGAGTACAGTATTGTAAAAATAGATGGACAATATAAATATTTGGTAAAGAAGGTATAAATCAAGTTAAATGTAAGAAGAAAAAATGTGTTTTTTTGTGATTATGAAGTGAAACAATTAAAATAATGTGTAGTTTTAGCAACTATCTAGAAAAATACTTGGAAGATGTGAGATAAAGAAATGAGAAAACAAATTTGAGAAATAATGTATCTAGGCTGTATTTAAGCTAAAGCAACAACAGCAAGGAAAAGAAAATTGGGCAGGGGAAGGGAAGAGATTCATGAAATTTGTATGGAAGAGGATGTTATTGAAATCTGTGTCTCCTTTTTAAAAAAATGATGTATATAGATAGATAGATAGATAGATAGATAGATAGATAGATAGATAGATAGATAGATAGAGATATAGATATAGATTATTTTTTTTAAAAAAGAGTCTCAGTTGAAGGCTGAGCCTGAAGCTGAGCCAGGCCCTAGTTCTACTCTGCCAGCTCCAGCAGAGTTTATGCTATGTCAGGAGGTTCAGCAGCCCAGCCTCCCAGCAGCAGAGATTCCAGGCACATGAGATATGGAAGAGCTGTATGCCAAGATACCTACTTTTAGCCCATGAAGGTCTGAAAGGAGGTGCCTCCGCCAGTCACAGAGACTTTATGAGAAACGCTCAGCAATTGGGAAGCATTTCTGATCATGAACAGGGAAATATGAATAGGTGCAGGACACTGAGATCCTTTGTCAGAGATTATCTGAGCTTCCTGGCGAAAGCATGTTTCTCTCTGACTCCCTTTGTCTTCTTGGCTTGAAACCTTGATTTTTGGACTGCTGATGGATCATGATTACCTGGAATCTTGACCTTGGGATTGCATTGCTAAACCTGCCTTTTCAGAACCCTTGACCCTCGGACTGCCTGACCACTCTCTAACTGGAATTTGACTTGGTATTTTGGAACTGTGTTTTGTTTCTCTTGTTTGCAAAGACCTTTTGCTTTGTTATAAATATCTGCCAGTCTGTGTCAGCAGTTATCAGCATTCTTGGCAGCTTTCCCGGACATAAAAATCCACACTTTTAGTCCTAAAAGTTGACCTCAACTTATACATAAGGTCGACTTATAGTCGAGTATATACAGTATGCTGCTCTAATTACAAATATGGTGCAGGACTGAGCATATTATTTTAGCAAAAATTGCTAACATAGACCTGGTACAGACAGGCAAAATGTGGCATGGCATTGTCGTCACCATGCAGATGCTGCCTAACCCTAGTACATACTGGTAGCAGCAAAATGGCAGCGCCCTGTCTACATGGGCGCTGCCATTACGACGTGATGGACGAATAGGACTTAGGGAGTTGGGAATGTTTAGCCTGGAGAAAAGAAGGTTAAGAGGTGATATGATAGCTCTGTTTAAATACTTGAAGGGATGTCATATTGAGGAGGCAGCTAGCTTGTTTTCTGCTGCTCCAGAGACTAGGACCTGGAGCAATGGATGCAAGCTACGGGGAAAGAGATTCCACCTCAACATTAGGAGGAACTTCCTGACAATAAGGGCTGTTCGATAGTGGAACACACTCCCTCATTTCTGGTTTTAAATTTAAACTTAAAATTTACTGTGGTCCTCTTTCTCTTTCTTCCTCTTCTTCTTCTCCTCTATTAATTTCTTCCTCTCTTTCTACTATTTTCTCTTCTCCTTCTTTTT
Organism: Sceloporus undulatus; assembly: GCF_019175285.1. Lineage (NCBI taxonomy): Eukaryota > Metazoa > Chordata > Lepidosauria > Squamata > Phrynosomatidae > Sceloporus > Sceloporus undulatus. The sequence goes on along the minus strand of NC_056523.1, from coordinate 88,927,577 downwards.
CTGATTCTTCTTCACCTTCTGTTCGATCTTCTCCACCAACTGCTCCAGGAAGAACATCTTCTTCTTCTATGTCTATTTCTCTTCCTGACTCTATTGTTTCTTCTTCTGGGTTCTGTCCATCTTCTTTTTCTTCCTCCTTCTCTTTTTCTTCTGTCTTTTCTTTTTTCTTCTTTGTATTTTCTTGAAGATCCTTGTGGAGTCTTTCTTCCTCTTTAAACCATCTATTATGGAAGATCTTTGCTTTTGCCATGGAGTCAATCTTGCACTGTCTTTGCTGCCAGGTGAAGGAAATTCCCTCTAGTGGTTCTCGAT
>NC_056523.1:88922279-88927240 GCF_019175285.1 Sceloporus undulatus | reverse complement strand
GCGATTAGTGGAACACACTCCCTCATTTCTGGTTTAAATTTAAACTTAAAATTTACTGTGGTCCTCTTTCTCTCTTCCCTTCTTCTTCCCTCATTAATTTCTTCCTCTCTTCTACTATTTTCTCTCTCCTCTTTTCTGACTTCTCACCTTCTGTCGATCTTCTCCACAACGCTCCAGGAAGAACATCTTCTTCCTATGTCTATTCTCTTCCGACTCTATTGTTTCTCTTCTGGGTTCGTCCATCTCTTTTTTCTTCCTCCTTCTCTTTTTCTTCTGTCTTTTCTTTTTCTCTTGTATTTTCTTGAAGATCCTTGTGGAGTCTTCTTCTCTTAAACCATCTAATGGAAGACTTTGCTTTTGCCATGGAGTCAATCTGCACTGTCTTTGCTGCAGGTGAAGGAAATCCCTCTGGTTCTCATCTATATCTAACATTTTTGATTGTAACATCTCGTCAACATCAAATAGTCTCTTCATAATTTCTCCTGGGACCTCTTGAACAATTTAATCTCATCCACATTATAACTTTTTGTCATAACCTTCTTGAATTATTTTATCCTGATTCTTTCTCTTTGAAATATCAACAATATCCCTTGAGAGGTTTTTTTTTTTCTTTTTCTTTTTTGCTGCGGATGAAAAATTGGAAGATCTATCACAGCAACACCAGGTATTCCATGGAGCAATCATTTAATTTGCGGCCTATTTTTCATATACTTTCTGTAGTTCCTTGGGCCTCTTATTTAATACTTTTCTCCTGTTTTAACCTCTTCTTCTGCTCAGTTCTTTTCTTGAGTTTGTGTTTGTAAAATGTTTTTTGAAACTTATCCATTCTTTGGGTTTCATTTCCAATTTCACGACTTTCTTTCTACATCTCTTATCTCTTGTTCTATCCTTTTAGGAATCTTTAATTCCTCAATTTCCTTCTTAAAGTCTTTCTCAATCATTTAAGAATCTTATTTCCTGTCTTATATTTGTCTCAATTTTTTGGATGCTTCCAAAATGTTTGAATTTGAGTCTGATGATTAAATTCTAGTGATGGTCCGTGGTATTATTTGCTTTGCTTCTGTCTGTCGATTCATTTTCCCCCTCTCTGTTACTATTTGTTTTTTCCATTATTGTAATTGGAATACTTTGGGTATAGTTTCCTGCTATGTCCTAAAAATCTTTTTCAATTACAATTATTTTTATATTTTTCTTTTCTCCCAACAATTTTCCCCACCATTTCTTTAACCCACTTGTTAGTTTGTACTCTTAATGCAGCCTCCAAGTCCCAGCCTGGCGAGCATGACCTCTATATGGCCAACGGATAACTTGAGGTCAGCTGGGGAGAGGCTGTGGGGATGATCAGCCGCCTTCCCCGTGGAGACAGCCTGCTGGGAAAAGAATGGGGTGATTTACTGTATTGACCCATGTATAAATCGACATAGATTTTTGGGGTCAATTTTTTGACTTAAATTTCCAACTTATACATGAGTAAAATGGTAGTTACAGAGATGTGAACCTGAAAACGGCTGGCGCTGACAGCAGTTGTGAGCACTATGCCCTTATGCATTCAAAGCTATTCAACATTTGTGTTTATGACTGTGGCACTATTACTACAATCTCAAAAGTCCTGCCCCAAACCTACATTAACTTCACACAGCTTCACCAAGCAATAGAAGTCTGTTCAGCTGGTGACTGAAGCACTGCAAGTGACATTTCTAGCCCCTTTCCACCAGCAATCTTGCAGCAACAATCAGAAACAACATCCTGTTGTAGCTCCTCATCACACTGGGAGATTTGTATGTAGGAGGGGCTTTAATGTCATCCTTCTGCACCCTGATTTACCAGAAGTACTCCATTGTTCATATAGCTGCCGGCTGTTAGGTAGGTTTAGGGACCAGGAGAGAATATGTAGTTATGATTCATACTACAAGCTGGTCTTGTTTTGCCAAGGGGAAGCCAGATAGTTGTCAATTTCTCTTGGGTTGTTACTTACTCGCAAGTTGGCTTGCATCGTTGTTAAAAGAAGATCACGGGTGTTCTCAGATAATCTTTTTATTGTCAGGAAGTTCCTCCTAATGTTGAGGTGGAATCTCTTTCCCCGTAGCTTGCATCCATTGCTCCAGGTCCTAGTCTCTGGAGCAGCAGAAAACAAGCTAGCTGCCTCCTCAATATGACATCCCTTCAAGTATTTAAACAGAGCTATCATATCACCTCTTAACCTTCTCTTCTCCAGGCTAAACATTCCCAACTCCCTAAGTTGTTCCTCATAGGGCATGGTTTCCAGGCCCTTCATCATTTTAGTCATCCTCCTTTGGACACACTCCAGTTTCTCAACATCCTTTTTTAATTGTAGTGCCTGAACTGGACACAGTATTCCAGGTGGGGCCTGACCAAACAGAATAGAGTGGCACTATTACTTCCCTTGATCTAGACCAGTGGTTCTCAACCTTCCTAATGCCGTGACCCTTTAATACAGTTCCTCATGTTGTGGTGACCCCCAACCATACAATTATTTTCATTGCCACATGCAAATATGTATTTTCCAATTGTCTTAGGCGACCCCTGTGAAAGGGTCGTTTGACCCCCAAAGGGGTCCCGACCCACAGGCTGTGAATCACTGATCTAGACACTATACTTTTACTGATGCAATGTAAAATTGCATTGGCCTTTTTAGCTGCCACATCGCACTGTTGACTCATGTTCAACTTGTTGTCTACTTAGACTCCTAGATCCCTTTCACACATAGTTTCATTCAGCCAGGTGTCCCCCATCCTATATCTGTGCATTTCATTTTTCTGCCTTAAGTGCAGTACCCTACATTTCTCAGTGATGGCTTTCATTTTGTTAGCTTTGGCCCAGGTTTCTAGTCAATTCAGGTCATTTTGTATTTTGATCCTGTCCTCTGGGGTATTTGCTACTCCTCCTAATTTGGTGTCATCTGCAAATTTGATAAGTATGCCCCCAATTCTGTCATCCAAGTCATTGATAAAGATGTTGAATAGCACTGGGCCCAGGACAGAGCTCTGTGGGACCCCACTGATCATTTCTCTCCAGGATGAAAAGAAGCTATTGTTGAGCACCCTTTAGGTTCGGCCAGTCAACCAATTACAAATCCATGTAACAGTTGCCTTGTCTAGCCCACATTTTACCAAAAAAAAAAAAAAAAAGGGGGGGGGCAAAAACATACAGAAAAAAATAGAAAAATATTTAGAGAAAGTTGCAAAAATTAAAATAAAGGATGAAGTAAAACAAGTGATAAACCAAAAAAATCTCAAAACAAGAAATCAGAGATGCAATCAGAAAAGTAAAAAGTGGAAATACCCCAGGGCTGGATGGTTACACAATGTTATATTATAAAATGTTTGAAAACGAATTGATTGAGCCACTACAAAAAAATATTCAACAATATATTCAAAGAAGGAATTCCAAATTTGTGGCAAGAAGCCAACATACCTCTAATTCCAAAAGACGAAAAAGACCTGTATCTACCACAAAACTTCAGACCAATATCATTGCTACATACAGATTACAAATTATTTACAAACATCATAGCTGAAAGAATAAAGAAAGTATTAAAAGAATGTATCAAGGAAGATCAATGTGGCTTCTTATCTGATAGGCATGCTAAGCAAAACATAAGAACAGTAGATTAAGTAGAATATTATCATAAAAACCTAGGCAAAGAAGCAGCAATGATGTTCTTAGATGCACAAAAGTGTTCAACAACTTGAATTGGGAATATATGTTAAAATTAATGCAAAAATTAGATTTTGGTGATAATATATTGAATTGGGTGACAGAAATCTATAAGAAACAATCAGAAAGAATTATAATAAATGGAAATGGAACAGATGAATGTCAGATTAATAAAGGAACAAAACAGGGTTGCCTGTTATCGCCTCTACTCTTAATAATGTGCCTAGAAGTATTATGTAATAAGATAAGGGAAGACACTTAAATTCAAGGAACAAGGATCAAAGGAAGAGAATTACAAATTAGAGCCTATGCTGATGACATTATGATGATAACAGAAGATCCATTAGAAGAAGCACCAAAGGTACTAGAAATAATTAACGAATTTGGGGAATGTGCTGGACTCAAAATAAATAAAAATAAATTGGTTACAATAACATGTAATATGCCAAAAATAAATCAAGAGATAGTACAAAGGAAAACACGGATTCAAATAAAGAAAAAAGTCAAATATTTAGAGATATATATTACCAACATAAATAGGGATCTCTTTGATAATAATTACAGAATGGTGTGGCAAGAAATTTCCCACCTGGAATATTGTGTCCAGTTTTGGGCACCACAATTTAAAAAGGATGTGGAGAAACTGGAGCATGCCCAAAGGAGAGCAACTAAAATGGTGAAGGGTCTGGAAGCCATGCCCTACGAGGAACGACTTAGGGAGCTGGGGATGTTTAGCCTGGAGAAGAGAAGGTTAAAAGGTGATATGATAACCCTGTTTAAATATTTGAAGGGATGTCATATTGAGGAGGGAGCAAGCCTGTTTTCTGCTGCTCCAGAGACTAGGACCCGGAACAATAGATGCAAGCTACAGCAAAAGAGATTCCACCTCAACATTAGGAAGAACTTCCTGACAGTAAGGGCTGTCTGACAGTGGACACTACTCAGAGTGTAGTGGAATCTCCCTCCTTGGAGGCCTTTAAACAGAGTCTGGATGTCCATCTGTTGGGGATGCTTTGCATCTTGAGGGGGGAGAGGCCTGGCCTGGAAGACAAAGAGCCCTCCTCCAACCACCATCTTGAGGGGGAGAGAGGCCAGGCCTGGAAGACAAAGAGCCCTCCTCCAACCACCATCATGAGGGGGAGAGAGGCCTGGCCTGGAAGAAAAAGAGCCCTCCTCCAACCACCATCTTGAGGGGGAGAGAGGCCTTGCAATTTTTTTGTTTTGTATTTCAATTTTACTGTACACTGCTATGATCATTGTGGAATAGCGGTCTATAAATAAAA
>NC_056523.1:88891124-88922254 GCF_019175285.1 Sceloporus undulatus | reverse complement strand
ATAAAAATTATATTATTATTTATTATATTATATTTCTTATTATTTGGATTTCCTGCATGGCAGGGGGTGGACTGGATGGCCTTGTGGTCTCTTCCAACTCTGTTATTTCTATTATTCTATGATTTGTACTCGAGTATTGTAAAAATAGATGGACAATTAAATATTTGGTAAAGAGGTATAATCAAGTTAAATGTAAGAAGAAAAAATGTGTTTTTTTGTGATTATGAAGTGAAACAATTAAAATAATGTGTAGTTTAGCAACTATCTAGAAAAATACTTGGAAGATGTGGTAGAAAATGAGAAAAACAAATTTGAGAAATATGTTCTAGGCTGTATTTAAGCTAAAGCAACAACCGCAAGGAAAAGAAATTGGGCAGGGGAAGGGAAGAGATCATGCAATTTGTATGGAAGAGGATGTTATTGAAATCTGTGTCTCCTTTTAAAAAAATGATGTATATAGATAGATAGATATAGATATAGATTATAGATATGATATAGATATAGATTATTTTTTTAAAAAGAGTTCAGTTGGAGGCTGAGCCTGAGCGAGCCAGGCCCTAGTTCTACTCTGCCAGCTCCAGCAGAGTTTATGCTATGTCAGGAGTTCCGCAGCCCAGCCTCCCCAGCAGCAGAGATCCAGGCACTAAGATATGGAAGAGCTGTATGCCAAGATACCTACTTTTAGCCATGAAGGTCTGAAAGGAGGTGCCTCCGCCAGTCACAGAGACTTTTGAGAAACGCTCAGCAATTGGGAGCATTTCTGATCATGAACAGGGAAATATGAATAGGTGCAGGCACTGGATCCTTTGTCCAGAGATTATCTGAGCTTCCTGGCGAAAGCCATGTTTCTGTCTGACTCCCTTTGTCTTCTTGGCTTGACAACCTTGATTTTTGGACTGCTGATGGATTCGATTAACCTGGAACTCTTGACCTTGGGATGCATTGCTAAACCTGCCTTTTCAGACCCTTGACCTCGGACTGGCCTGACCCACTCCTCTAACTGGAATTTGACTTGGTATTTTGGAACTGTGTTTGTTTTCTCTTGTTGCAAAACCTTTTGCTTTGTTATAAATATCTGGCCAGTCTGTGTGAGCAGTTATCAGCATTCTCTGGCAGCTTTCCCGGACATAAAAATCCACACTTTTAGTCCTAAAAAGTTGACCTCAACTTTACATAAAGTCGACTTATAGTCGAGTATATACAGTAGCTCTCTAATTACAAATATGGTGAGGACTGAGGCATTTATTTTAGCAAAAATTGCTAATCAGAGACCTGTACAGACAGGCAAAATGTGGCATGGCATTGTCGTCACCATGCAGATGCTGCCTAACCCTCAGTACATACTGGTAGCAGCAAAATGGCAGCGCCCTGTCTACATGGGCCGCTGCCATTACGACGTGATGGACGAATAGCCTCCGCAAAGTTGCTCCGCACTTTGTGACGTCATTATGCACCCATTGGCGCACTTGGGCCATCATAAGCGCAGAGCAAAAAAGAACCCGCTTTTTGAAGGTTCTTTTTCTGCCGGTGGAAGCCGCAACAGTTTGCCCACTGCGTTTCCCCTCAGCGGAAAACTAGGCACCGGAAAGACCGCCCTTTTGGGGCGGTCTGTACCGGACCCATATTTAACAGATAAATAATTTAATAATTAACACTGCACGTAATGCTTAGACTGTCAACAATGTTCCCTATATGTAAACGTTCTCCTTTGATATGATTGTCAAAGTCATATCTGACAGTAGGGGGCCAGTGCTCGTCTTACTAAGCCGAGGGACCTAGTGCTGGCAAAATTGCTCCATGGTCATGTGGGCAGCATGACTGCATGCAATGCTGTTACTTTCCCATTGAAGTGGTACCTATTTATCTACTTGCACTTTTACATGCTTTGAAACTGTTAAGTTGGCAGAAGCTGGACTATTATCATAAACAGAAGTCTAACTATTTGTGCCTTGCACCACTGCAGATGTTCCTATATTAAAGATGAATAAAAATGTTTGGCTGTAGTTCAGCATCATATCTCTCCCTCCAGATTTGGGCGCAATTAACGAGTACACAGAGAGGCATCTTGCCCTAGTTTCAATCTTTCTTGAACACTTTTCCTTTTGAGATTTGCCGGAACAACAGTTTGAGCCTGCTTAAAATGATTTCACAAGTGTTTAAATAGATATCTGAAGGGATGCCTTATTCTAATAGAAAATTCAGCTTATGTCACTGTACATTTTTAATGACTTTGCTACTCAGCAATTGATTGATACAGAATGAGATAAAATTAACAATGAAATTCTTATGCATTTTTGTTTGAAGAAAAATTCAACCTGTAGTCAATGGGGTTTTCCTCCTAGATAAGTGAACACAGGATTACAACAAAACTCTTCTATCCCCAAGGTGCCAAGGCCAGGAAATCATGGCATTGTGTTTGTGGCTACTTCAGTTATAATAGTGAGCTCTCCAGAATATACACTTCTTTTCTCAGATGACATTAGCTGTCAGAACAGGTGACAAAATGTTCAGAGCAAGACAAGTGGCATCCTGCATCCGGATGTCACCTGATGTGGGGTATGGGGTATGGGGACAGGGCTTGGGGTGGAGTCAAAAGGGCCCGCTCCCAATTACCCTGCCCCATGCAGCTTTACTTCAGAGTAAAGGCATTTGGGACAGGGATGGGAGGTGCTGGGTCCTCACCCTCCCGTCCTGCATGACTTTACTCTAAAGTAAGTTGTGTATAAATGAGTTTAATAATTCATAATAAAGAATAAGAAGATAACATACCATCCATATCATTCATACCATATCATTTAGGTATCACTGAAACCTGGTGGGATGAGTCCCATGACTGGAATGTAGTAATATGGGGGGGGGGGGATAGCCTATTTCAGATAAATAGACCTAACTAAAAAGGAGGGGGGGTAGTTTTATCTGCAAAACATGTTAATACTTGTGAAGAGATCCATGACTTAAATCCAGGAAGCCAGGTTGAGAGCATCTAGGTAAGAATTAAGGGGGAGAGAAACCAAAGAGAAGTCATTTTGAGGGTCTACTACAGATCCCCAGACCAGACTGAGAATATGGATGATTACTTCCTGGGGGAGATGAGTGCACATTCAAAAAGGAGAGAATTACACTTCCGGTTGTCATGAGAAGGTATGAGCCCCATTTCGAATGAGTTCCGGAGTAACGTCGCTCTATGCTGTATTTTTTTCCCCATCAGAAAAAGCCAATATTATATTGTAGCAGCAATCCTCTTGGTACAAAGAGTCAAGAGGTATCCCACAATGGCTTCGTTTTTGGCTGGGAGCAAGTTTATCCAGACTCTCTCTCAGGTGAAGTGAAGGTGAGCTCGGTCAAAGCCAGGAAAGCTGCGGGGAGAGAGTCAGCAGTGCAATAGCAGCCACTGCTGCTTGACTCTGCAAAATGCCAGACTCCAACCCTTTGCTTTTAGTTACAATATAAGCAACAAAGAGAAATGGACGCCACTCTTAAAAATAAAACTTAGGGGATTAAATAGAACAATGGTTCAAAAATTGGAAGAAAAAGAATATAGAAAAGAAAAAATATATGCAATTTGAACAAATAATTCAGAGAGGAAAAGGACTAGAGGAAAATGAAAGTATGAAAGGATTAACTACCAAAATGTATAAAATATTAATGGAGAATAAAAAATAATAATATATAAACCAAAATATTTGGGAAAAGATATGGGAAGAAAAATTAGGATATAAATTTTCTGAAAATGAATGGAATAAAATTTGGGAACAAAGACATTTGAAAAACATTAAGGAACGTTATTATAAATTGATCTGGAAATGGTACTTAACACTAGTGAGATTACATAATATAAATAAGAATAATTCAAAATATTGTTGGAGAGGATGTAATGAAGTGATATCATATATACATATTTACAATGTAAATATGTAAAAAAAAATTGAGAAACTGTAACATTAGAAATAGAAAATATTCTAATATAAAAATAGATAGAAAACCAAATATTGTTATCACTGTATAATGATGTACAATGGAAAAAAGAAGAAAGCAATCTCGTAACAAATTTGCTTACAGCAGCAAGATTAATTATAACAAGAAGTTGGAAATCAAAAATAAATGTGGAATTGGAGGATTGGTATAAAGAAGTCTGGCAAATAGTGATTAATGATAAATTAACATATAAATTGAAAGTGAAGAAAGGATTATGGAAAGCAAATGATTTTGATGAAATATGGAAAAATTTATTGAAAAAGTATTAAGAAAAGATGGAAAATTAAGTTCATGAGATGAATTTAAATTTTGGTTGGAGTATATGGATGGGAATATCTCAGGGGAAGAGGGGAACTGAGGTGATATTTAGTATAAAACAAGTAAAGTGTTAAATCATATATTTGTATGAAGAAAGTGTAATAAATTGTATTGTAAAATTTAAAAATATTAATTAAAAAGATTAAAATGGGAGAAATAATATTTACAGAATAGAAAAAGATTAGAGAAATCTTCTATAATCATTTTAGTAAAATCTATAACACAAAGGAAATAAATGACAAGGAAATAGACAACTATTTGGATCAAAGTAATATCCCATTTTTAAAAGAGGAACTGAAACAAAAACTAGACCAACCAATAACAATGAAAGAATGACAGGAGGTGATTAAAAATGCAAAAAATTACAAAATGCCGGGTCCAGATGGAATTACATCTAAATATTATAAAATCTTTAAAGGAGAAGTTTGAAACTCTCTTTTGTCTACAATGAATAATACTGAAGAAGAGGAAATTCCTCCAATTCGGGAAGAAGCCAGTGTAATTCTAATATTGAAGGAAGGGAAAAACCAGAATGATCCAAACAGCTATAGACCCATTTCATTGCTCAACATGGATTATAATTTTTTGCACTTATACTTTCCAGTAGATTAAAAAAGATAAAGCACAGAATGAATTTAGGCCCTGTACAAATGGGCAGAAAGGGGCGGTGAGACGCCACCCCTTTCTGCCCTGGGTCGGTGCTGCAGCAAACACATGCTATGGCACTGGTCCAGCCTCTGCAGAGCACAAAAAGGAGCTCCTATGAAGAGGTGTTACAGCCGCTGCCAGGAGGCTTGATCATTTGGGCGCTGCACCAAAGGGATGCCATCATTACACATGCCATCTGAATGGCTGCATGCCAAGATGGCGGCAGGACAGAATTGGGAGGGCTCTGGGCAGGAGGACTCTCAGCCCTCACCCTGCCCGCAGGACAGCGCTTTTTGCCTGTCTGTACCGGGTCTAAGTCTTGCCAGACAGATTAAAAGCTTTTTTAAAGTTATGTCCACAGCAAAAGGAAGAACAAGGAAATCGTAGGGTTGTTGGGTGGAGAAGATGACCAAGTACTAACCGGGGATCTAGAACTACTCAACACCTTCTTTGCCTCAGTTTTCTTGAGAAAGGAAAATAGTGTACAACCTGATGAGCAAGAATCAGGTGATGTAGTGGGGGAAATGCAGCACATAATAGAAAAATAGTACAGAAATACCTCACTGCTCTAAATGAATTGAGGGCCAGATGAACTACATCTATAGATTTTTTAAAATCGGCAGAAGTAATTTCAGAACCACTGACAATAATCTTGAGAATTCTTGGAGAACAGAGAAATCACCACAGATTGGAAGAAGGCAAAAGTTGTCCCCATCTTAAAAAAAAAGGGGGGGGGGGTGTGCGGAGAACCCAAATAATTATTGCCCAGTCAGCATTACATCAGTAGCTGGAAAGATTCTAGAGCAGATTATTAAACAAATGGTTTGTAATTACTTAGAAAACAATGCTGTCATCACTAAGGACCTTATCGCACACAAAATTTTAAACGTTTTGGGGACTGAAGGAGGACACTCGTGTGTGCGCGCGTCTGGCAGAAAATGGAGTTTATCGCACACGAAGACATCCTCCAAGAGGCACCATTCCGTCCCCCAGCACGCACCCATTCCCATCCAGTCCTGACGGGCACCATTCTTTTTGCTGACGGAAGGTAGAGAGGTGACTAGTGGAGTGTCACAGGGATCTGTACTGGGCCCTGTGCTATTCAACATTTTTATCAATGACTTAGATGAAGGAATAGAGAGCATGCTGATTAAATTTGCAGATGATACCAAACTGGAAAGGGTTGCTAATTACCCAGAAGATAGGATTAAAATTCAAAATGACCTTGAGAGATTGGAGAGCTGGGCTAAAGTTAACAAACTAAACTTCAACAGGGAGAAATGTAAAGTCCCATACTGAGGCAGAAAGTAACGAAATACACAGATATAGGATGGGAGACACCTGGCTAGACAACAGTTCGTGTGAAAGGAATATGGAGTCTTAGTAGACAATGAGCTGAACATGAATCAGCAGTGTAATGCAGCAGGCAGGAAAGCCAACGTGATTCTTGGTTGCATCGACAGGACAACAGTGCTTAGATCAAGGGAAGTAATAGTACCACTGTATTCAGTTGGAATATTGTGTCCAGTTTTCAGCACCTCAATTTAAGAAGGATGTTGACAAACTGGAACATGTCCTTTGGAGGTCTTTAAACAAAGGCTGGATGGTCATCTGTTCATGGAGTTTTGATTAGTGTTCCTGCATGGCAGGGGGTTGGACTTGATGCCCTCTGTGGTGTCTTCCAGTTCTATGATTCTATTCAAGACTTTGATGTGGTGGACCCACTCATAATGCAGAGAGTTAAGAACAAAGAACTCTTCTTGATTCTATGATTCCTATTATTAGATATGCATCCTGTATGCCAAATACTTTTAGTGTATGTGAACAGGAAAGATCTGCTAAAATTAGACATTATTCTTTTTCTTTTTCTTTTTAATTGCAAAGAAGTACATAAAATCCTTCAGTGCACCTGTTTGCACAACCTAAATCCCTTTATAATAGGAGATGAATGGCAGTAGGAGATAGAACAATAAGAGCCAATGATTCTTCTGAACTCTGCTTGAGGTCAGTGTTTCCTTGCTAAAAAGATTTTTTAAAATAAATAAATAAACATCAAACTTTCTCTCCTTTAGTGTCACAGCACAATGGTGTTTTATATTTCAAGAGTTGGGCTTTATTTTTAGAGCATCATGCATTTAAAATCTTACTATGTTCTTCCAAGCTGTCCGAGCAAAATAACTTAGCAATTAGTTTAGTGCAGCGGGGGTGAAGTTTTGCAATGAAACTGAAAAGACAACATATTCTTCATTGTTCATGGCAATATTTCAGGACACAAAGGAACCAGCCTTCCATAAGTATAACAGTGCAAGGGAAAAGATAGGGAAAGCTAAAAGAACTGGAAAATGGGTCAAATATGATAACATCTGTGGATTACAGACAGATTTTGATCTACAAGATCATATTCAAAACTAATGTGGGAAATGACATAAGCAATAACTATGGCTGGTGATATATATAAAGTAAAAATAAAGCAAATTAGACAATAATCTTTATCCAAAACTTACATGAAACAGTATTCATATAGCAATGATGAAGTAGCTTAGAATTCTACCGCCCAGGCTGGAATACAAAACCAAACATCAAAAATTAATCTATAGGCAAAGGAGTCTAGGGTACAGTAAAAAGAAAGAAAGAAATTCCTGTATTTGTAGAGGCAAATTCTAACTAAATGAAATGGTTTGTAAATAGCTTCTGCTAAATAGTCTGTAAGAGATTATACTACATGAAGCCAAGTGATCATTATTATAAACAAAACAGAACAAAAAAAGACTTACTTTATTTCTGATTTCCCCATTGATTATTGCAGTACCATCTAACTATTCTAAATGGCCATGCTCAGCTCAAGCTTTAAGTATCCTAACAGTAAGGGTACCACTACTGTAAATAACTGTAGGTGCAGCTAGGCAAAATATCCTTCAAGATGATTATGAAAGAGCTATCTCCAATGCATTGCCCAATAAATGACTAACATGAAAATATATAGCAAAACCAATCAGGCAAATCCATCAAGAGTATGAAGAATATACAGTAGAGTGGCCAGGAACAAATCAAGGTACATAATAAACAATACCTACCAAAGAGAGAAAGAACAGCATATTGCTTTTTGCAAAACACCCATCTGTTTCACATCAGAGTAAAGTCATGATGTCAGTAGTTATTAATGAGGAAAAATAAACAAGCTACAAGAAACTACACTAGTTTGCTTTTGACTGAGCCTAATGGAAATGCAAGATTCCACCCCTCCTCTCCTCTCCTCCACTACTGAGTTCATTGAGTCCAAACAACTTCTACACCTTGAAGACAATATGCAGCAATTGAAGAACCTGAAGTCAAGGGGGAAAGTGAAAGGAAGAGGGGAAAACTGGGACATTCTAAAAGCAACTGAAAAGGTGGAATGATAGAGGATGAATTTCAGTAAAGCCTTTGACAAGGTCCCCCATGATAACCTTGCAAAAAAGCTAGTGAAATGTGGGCTAGACAATCCGACTGTTACATGGATTTGCAATTGGTTGAGAATTCAAACCCAAAGGTTACTCAACAACAGGTCCTCCTCATCCTGAAGAGAAGTGACTAGTGGGTGTCAGAGGTTTTTGTCCTAGTGTGCTATTCACTATCTTCATCAATGACTTGGAAGATGGAATAGAGTGCATGCTTATCAAATTTGCAATAAGCAGGGATTGCTAATACCCCAGTGGTCAGGATCAATTCAAAATGACTTTAACAGATGAGGAAGCTGGGCCCAAACTAACAAAATGAACTTCAATAGGGAGAAATGTAGGATACTACACTTGGGGAGTAAAAATAAAATGCACAGATATAAGATGGGTGATACCTGGTTTGACAGCAGTGCATGTGAAAGTGATCTAGGAGGCTTAATGGCTCACAGGCTGAACATGAATCAGCAATGTGGTGGTGCACCTAAGAAAGCCAATGGAATTTTAGGCTGCATCAATAGAAATATAATGTTTAGATAGAATCTGCTTTGGTGAGACCTCATGTTAGATGGAATCTGCTTTGGTGAGACCACATCTGGAATACTGTGTCCAGTTCTGGGCTCCACAATTCAAGAAAGATCTTGCCAAACTGGAGCATGTCCAGAGGAAAGTGACCAAAATGATTACAGGTTTGGAAACCATGCTCTATGCAGAGAGGAGGGGCTTAGGGAGCTTGGTATGTTTACCCTGGAGAAGAGAAGGTTAAAAGGTTAACAGGCAGGGGATTGGACTGGGTGGCCCCTGTGGTCTCTTTCAGCTCTATGATTCTATGTATCAAGACTATGCCTGCCAAATCAGAACAGTTGGAGGATATGTAACAACCTAAATCCACTTTGTAGGCCAAAATAGAGTACTAGAACTGGAGAACTAGATAAAACCCAGTGAGTCAATGGTATTTACTTAAATGTTAATGTAACATTTAGCATTTGTTCCCAGTGGATCTACCTTGTCAGCATCATGTGAGCACACATTAGAGTGGTAATTCCCAAATTCCAAGATCTTGTTTGGGTTTGACTACCAGAAGCACCAGCTAGTGTAGCCAATGGTCAGAAATTCTAGGAGTTGTAGTTCAATCACTACTGTGGAACCATGTTTGCAAACCACTATATTAGAAGAAAGGTTATAATAATGAGCAAGAATGTCATAAAAATGAAGAACTATGGTCCATTTCATACATTTACTGAACCAAAGCACCAGTGTGAGTGGGTGAAATCCATTGCAAAAAAAAAAAAAAATGTACAGCCAACCTTCCAGCAGATATCTAAAAAACTATGTGATGCAGCTTATTCTATGCAGAGCCTCTACTGCAAGATGACCCATTTTGTGTGACTTTTCCCATTTGCTTTTGAGGAAGAAAAGAGAAACGAATCAGGTCATTGTGCATGCAGACTTCTACACATAGGTGCGTTACAGACGGCCCAGAAGGGGCAGTCTCGCGCCGCTGCTGGTTGCTGCATCCGGGAACCGCAGCATCCAAACCACGCAGTTCCCGGACACAGCAAAGAAGGAGCACGAAAATCATGCTCCTTCCTCGGCCCCGGAAGAGACGCCGCGAGGCGCTAGTCACGCACTCGCGGCATCACTTCCGCCGCGTGATGTGCGGCTGCAGAGCGTCTGCTATGTCAAAATGGCGGTGGCTGTGTGGAATGGCCACCACCATTTTCACGTAGTCATTATGCATGAGGGGCAAGGCGCGTCAGGAAGCGCCTCCCCTCGCACATAATGACGGCACCTCATGGGCACGTGTGTAACGCGCCATAGACTGTGGAGATTGCACTATACAAGTACTGCTAGTAAGGCAGTTCACTGGGAGAAGTGGAGGGGGCTTCCATCCACAGCTGGATTATCAATAAAGCAGTTGGAACAAGTGCTACAGGATTCTTAGATTAGGGTGCTCGTGCCACTGTTGATACTACATACATGTGCATACTTCTTGTTTGATGGAGCCATCTCACCCTTAATCCTCACTTGTGGGGAAGCTCTTCATTTCATTGAGATATCTCACATAACACTTCTGGCCTATGTTCACTCTCCTCCCAGTGAATCAAAACATCACCCATAAGTGAGTGAAGTATACTATTCTTTTCTTTGTATCACATTAAAAACACGACCACAATGACATTTATATAAAGCACTTTTTCAACACTTGTATGTTTTTAAAAGTTTTCATGATTTAATGTTTGCTGTGCTAAAGCATTTCTATAATTTCATCCCAGAAATAAAGATGAAATGTAAGGAAATATGACTGAGAATATATGATTCAGTCCAACAGGAGTGATTTAGCACATCATGTATAATAGTTTATCTTTAGGATGGGCAAATGGCAGCCTATGGACAGCATCTGCCCCAAGGTTTTTGGTGGCCCTTGGTGTGGTGTCCCAGGGAAAAGGTCTGGTGTAGAATTAAACTCCTGGAAGTTGCACTTTCTGGATGATGTTGCCATTCCTGGACGAAGCTAGGTCAGTTTGGATGGTCTCCTGGAAATAAAATTGCAACAGCACAAGAACTGAGAAGTGATCCTTTGACAGCAATGTGCCTATCATTTTTAATGTGAATAATTTTTGATGGAAATGATTTTCATTTAACAAAAAAAGGAAAAAAAAGCCCAATGTCTTCAAAATAAAACTTAACCAAAGTCTATGATACTTTTCTACAGTATATTTTCAAAGAAACATAACAGACGAATGCTCAGATGAGTTGTTCTTTTCTCTAGGGACTTCTGTTACACTGGATGATGTGAGAGAACCTAATTTGAGACAATTCTCAAGGGATTATGGGAACAGCTTTCTTTTTTTTTAAGGCAAAGATTTATAGTCTTGAAAACGTAATGGGTTAGCTGCCCTGAGAGAGTCATACTGCTATCTGGCAATGATGAAACAAGTATCAACATGAAAGGATTTTTAGTGGGTTTCTTTACCCAAAGGATAGGCAGCAAGAAAAAGATCCCCCCCCCCCGGGGGGAGGCAAAGATTCAGAATCTATTGAGTCTATACTTGGGTTTACCAAATAGGCAGAGTCTAGATTCAAACAAATATTTCCTTGGGATTTTTTGCTTTTGGTCATTTTTGGAACATTTTTGGAACCTGTGAGAATCCCCTAGATAGTGATACAAAAGATTGTTCTCCCTAGAACTTTTCAAATTTTTGCTTCACACATACTGGGTCCATCCTCTTCTAACACTGAGTATGCAGCATTTACCATTCCAGAAGGAGTGCCAAACAGCTAAGTCACATCAGGGGCTGATTAACTGGCAACTGCTTGACAGAATCAGTCAAGAACATAATGGGACACAATATCCTAAGGAGATTATATCATAGGATAATGAATGACACTGGTCTATAGCCACCTCTCCCCTTCTCCATGACAAAAGTTCACTATAATAATTGTAGAGAGGCAGCATGGTGTAGTGGTTTGAGTGCTGAATTACGACTCTGGAGACCAAGGTTTCAATCCCTGTTCAGCCATGGAACTCACTAGGTGACCTTGGACATTTCACATGCTTTCAGCCTCAGAGGAAGGCAGTGGCAAACCTCTGCTAAACAAATCTTGCCTCAAGAAAACCATGATATGGTTGCCTTAGGGTTGCCATAAGTTGGGAAAGCCTTCAAGGGATACAACAACAATAATACTTAGAACATACACAGTATGGTGCAGTGGCTTGAGTGTTGGACTAAGACTCTGGAGATCAGGGTTCAAATCCTCACTGAGACATGGGAATGCACCAAGTGATCTTGGATAAGTCACACTCTCTCAGCCTCAGAGAGAGGCAAAAGCAATATCCATCTGAACAAATCGTGCCAAGAAAACCTCAATGAATTGGACATGACCTGAAGGCATACAGTAATAGTTAATAGAAACATAGAATCATAGAGTTGGAAGAGATCGCAAGGGCCATCCAGTCCAACCCCCTGCCATGCAGGAACTCTCAATCAAAGCATCCCCAATAGATGGCCATCTAGCCTCTGCTTAAAGACCTCCAGGGAAGGAGACTCCACTACACTCCGAGGGAGTGTGTTCCATGGTCGAACAGCCCTTACTGTCAGGAAGTTCCTCCTAATCTTGAGGTGGAATCTCTTTTTCTGGAGCTTGCATCCATTGCTCTGGGTCCTAGACTCTGGAGCAGCTGAAAACAAGTCAGCTCCCTCCTCAGTATGACATCCTTTCAAATACTTAAACAGGGCTATCATATCACCTCTTAACCTTTTCTTCTCCAGGCTAAACATCCCCAGCTCTTTAAGTCGTTCCTCATAGGATGTGGTTTCCAGACCTTTTAGTCGCCCCCCTTTGGACCCGTTCCAGTTTTTCAACACTTTTTTAATGTGTTGCCCAGAACTGGACACAATATCCAGGGGGGCTGACCAAAGCAGAATAGAGGGACTATTCTCTTCCCTGATCTAGATACTATGTTTTACTTGATGCAGCCTAAAATTGCATTGGCCTTTTTAGCTGCTGCATCACACTGTTGACTCATGTCAACTTGTGGTCTACTTGGACTCCCAGATCCTTTCACACACGTAGCCTCGTGTGAAGGGATCTGGGAGTCCAAGTAGACCACAAGTTGAACATGAGTCAACAGTTGGAGTCCCCATGCTATTGTACATTAGTTATATCCATTAGGATAGCATTTTATCATTAAACCCAAGCCCTTTGATATTCTGGGAACATGTTGGTCACTCTTAAAACTTTACCCACATATAACTTCAGCATTTTACCACCTGTGTTCTATACCAGGACTGGAACTTGAAGCACCAGTTTGTTTGACCTTGAATTCTGCTATATCTTCTTGGATTTGAACTTTCCATTGGGCTGCGTGTCATGAACAGCCAAATCCTAAATATCATCTTAGGTACCTGGAGGACATGAGGCATGCTTCTGAAACAATTAGAGTCAAAAAGGAATTTCTCAATGACTTTTGATATAATGACTAGACTTGTCTTTAGAAAAGTAGATCATTAGGGAAATGAAGCACAAAGTAAAGTTTAACTTCCAAATGCTTTGTGTATAGGGAGCAAAGGATAGCTCATTTATTATGCTTAATATGTTTAATGCTTTTTAAAATACAAAGCACATACAAAAGAGATAGCATACTGTCTGGTGAAAATATGCTTGCTGAATATAAATTTTTGAAAACGAATTGTTGTAAACAAACAAAATCAAAGCATTTGAAAGTTAAACATTGCTTTGTGCTTCATTTTCTTAATGTTTCAGTTTTTTGAAGACAAACCTTGTAGTTATATCAGAAGTCACTGAGAAATACCCATAAGACTCTCATTTTTTTTCAGATGGGTGCACCATCAGATACAGGCATTAGTACTCAAAATCTTAACTCTGCAACCCAAGGCAGTCAAGCCCCATGGAACAAAATGGGAGTTATTTCACATTGTCTATCAGCTATAAAGATCATAAGATCTATTTTCTGTTTTAAAAAAGAGATAAAAGAATCCAGTAGCACCTTTGAGAATAAATGGTTTATTCTAGCAGAAGATTTTCTGGATTTTAGCCTACTTTATCAACAACATATCAGATGCACCAGAGTCCACAAAAGTTTATGATGGAATAAACTAGTTAATCTCAAATAAATTATTGGATTCTTTTATGCCTTTTACTGCTAAAGCAGAGTAACAGAACTATTTCTTTGAATCCTGTTTTCTCATGTAGCAAAAAAACAAAACAAAACAAAACAAAAAACAGTGGATGCAACTATAACAATTGCAGTCAATATCTACAGTTTATTTCTTAGATTACTTGGACACTATAGATTACATGGATTATCTCAAAGTTGTTACCTGAAATTCAACCTCATTTTTTCAATGTTGAAATATACTATGTAAACTCATAAATAATGCCCACCAAAGTTCATTAGTCTATGTTTTTAGCATTATAGCAAAGTTGTTGTTTGTGTAGGTCATGAAAAACTATGGTTTACTCTAAAAGAAATGGGTATGCCACAACATTTCATTGTCCTGATTTCTTATATATACTCTGGCAACTGTACAGACAGAACATGAGAAAACAAAATGGCTTCCAACTAGTAATAGGGTTAGATAAGGCTTCATTTTATCAATTTATCTGTTTAATTTATATACAGAACACATCATACTGAAAACAGCATTAAACTCAGAGGAAGGAAGAATGAAATTTGGGTAAGAAACATCAACCATGCAGATGACACCAAACCAATTGTAGACAATAGCAAATCTTTGCTGACTCTTTTTTTAAAAAATTTATTTTATTAAGGAAACATAAAAACATTGAGGAAAATCAAGAAAAAAGTGCAACAGCACAGATACAGATGACCATTAAGAAAACAAAAATAATGACCACAGATAATAATTTATTTAACTTTAAAGTGGATGATGAATACAGTGGGTCCTTGGCATTCACTGGGGTTTGTGTCTAGGACCCCCTGTGGATATGAAATTCTGTGGATGCTCAAGTTCCATTAAATACAATAGCATAGTAAAATGTTATCCCTTAAATTAAATGGCAAAATCAAGCTTGCTCTTTGGAATTTATATTTTTTGAATATTTTCAAACCATGAATGGTTGAATCTGTGCATAAAGAATCTATGGATACAGAGGGCCAACTGTACATTGAAATAATCAAAGACTTTCTATATCTTAGTTCAATCATAAATCAAAATGGAGACTGTAGTCAAGAAAGATTAGAAAGGGCAGATTGAAGGAACTAAATAAGATCCTCAAGTGTAAAAATATATCATCCATGACATAGTACTTTTGATTCCCATCAAAGCTGACAGGAAGTGAATAATCTCATTTGAAATGTGCTGCTGGAGAAGAGTTTTGAGGACTGCCAAAATGACCAAAAATAGATCTTAGAGAAAGCTATTCTTTGCAAATACCTGCTTCATACAACCACAGTGGAGACTACACATGGATATCACCATATGGTCAATACAAAAATCTGATAGACTATGGTGCGGTACAGAGCACCAGAAAGAGGCGGCCAAGAGCCACCTCTTTCTTCCGTAGCCACACCACAGCAACTAAATTGCATGGCACGGTAATGCTAAAGAAAAAGGAGCACTAAAACGTGGGTCCTTTTTGCACCGCTGCTGCTGCACAACTCCATCTGAATGCTTCTCAGCAGTGATGTCATCGCTATATGCACCGTGTATATGGCGCCGCGCAGCGATGACATCCTGGTGACATGCTAGGGTTGCAGGGCATCTGGAAACGGCACCTCAAGGCAACCTTAGAACATCGTCAGGACATGCTAAAGGGCCCGTCTGCACCAGGTCTATATTATTGGAAGTAGAAGATGGAGTAGCCCTGTTCTTGCAGCCAAAACTAGACCAGGTGCAAACTGTGGTATAGTTCACGAATAAAAAAAAGGTATATATCAAAAATTAGAGTAAAGCTGAAGAAAAAAGCAATATTAAGCATACTCACTCAGGAAGCAGATGAACTGTGGTCAGAAGACAAGGACATAATCAAGCAAGAATTCAGAAATAGCAATAGCAAGTACATTTCTATATCGCTTATCAGTGCACTTAAGCACTCCCTAAGCGGTTTACAACATGTAAGCTAATTGCCCCCAACAAGCTGGTTACTAATTTTAGAGACCTTATGGTTTGTGTGCTAGTGGCTGCAGTACAGCTGTTTAACCACTGTAGCACCAGGGCTCTAAAAATAGGTTCTACTTTTATGGTTTGTGAGTGAGTGGCTGTGAGTGAGCGAGTGGCTGCAGTACAGGCATTTAACCACTGCACCACCAGGGCCTTTGCCAAAGGGAAAGAGAAGAAACAATGGCTAACAGATTAAATACTTCTAGAAGGTGAAAAAAGAAGAAAAGAAAAAGAGAAGGAAGATAAGAACAAAACCAGACTCATGAATACAACTATTTAACAAGTTGTGTGCAAGGATACCGAGGTCTGCTATAATAATCAATGTAGAGAAATGGAAGACAACAACAACAACAATAATGACCCAGGAACTGAAAGGGATGTTCATCCCAAGGGCTGGGGTGCTCTATAATAAGAAGAGGGACATGTTACAAGATCAAGAAGAAAACTTACAACAAGATCAAGAAGAAATACAGTATGTTGGATGCAAAACACAGAAGAGCTAGATAAAAGAGATGAAAAAAATGAATGACACATGAAAGGATGAACCATATTTATTTTTATTTATTTATTTAGGTATTTATATCCCGCCCTTCAGCCATAATGGCTCTCAGGGTGGCTTACAATAATATTTTTAATCAGACAGTTCCCTGCCCTCAGGCTTACAAACTATATGAAGACAAACCCCTAATTCTAGAAAGAAGCTGCTATAAGAGACATTGGGAATCACCAGGAACAGGTGACATTGGGGCTTTCTTCACTGGCATTTGGGACGTCCGGAGGACGTCCCATTTTAAAAAAGGGGTGTCTCTTTTAGACGCCCCTGGGCCTAGTACGGACTCCGTCCGTACAAGATGGCGCCGGCCCTTCTACATGGCCGGCGCCATCTTTGCGTATCGGACGCTGAGCGTCCGTACAGGTCACGTCCTTTGTGACGTAGCGAGTGCGCCCCTGGCGCCTTGCTATGTCGCAAACGCGACTCGAAAAGAAGCTCCATTTTGGAGCTTCTTTTTCAGTCCGCAGGGGAGCCGCGCCGTGTGGAGGCTCCGGCTCCCCCGCGGACTAACCAGCGGCGGTATGTACCCCGCCATTGTAACTGAACTGCTACAATCCTCAAAGACACAAACAACTCTTGTGTTTATTAAAATATGCCAACAAATATGGAAAACAAAACAGTGGTCAACAGACTGGAAACAATCAACATATATCCCCACCCCCCCACCCCCAAAAGAGACACAAAAGAAAGCAGCAACTATAGGACCATAGCACTGATCTCCCACGCAAGCAAAATTATGCTCAAAATTCTGCAACATAGACTCATACCAGAGGTGCAAGCAGGGTTCAAGAAAGGAAGAGGCAACGGGGGTCATATTATAAACATATTAGAGTTGATGGAGTGCGCCAAGGAATTCCAGAAGAAAATCAGTATGTACTTTATAGCCTATAGCAAAGCCTTTGACTGCACAGATCATGAAAACCTATGATTTGATCTAAGAGATATAGGAGGGCCATTACATTTGATTTTCTTGATTAAAAATCTGTACTTAGGACAAGAGGCTACTGCGAGAACAGAATAAATATGTAGAAAAGGAATGGTCTCCAATTAGCAAGGGAATCAAGCAAAGCTGCATTTTATCACTCTACTTGTTCAACTTATATGCAGAAAATACCATACAAAGAACAGGTATAGACTTAGGAGGAGGAGTAAAGATAGGAGGAAGGAACATCAACAATCCAAGATACACCATACTACTAGCAGTAATCATCATAGGCTTGGAAAGATTAGTAAGGAAGGCCAAAGAAAAAAGTGCAAAGGCAGGCTTACTGCTCAACATAAAGAAAACAAAAATAATGACCACAGAGGACCTATATAAATTCAACCTAGGCAATGAGGAAATTGAAATAGTTAAAGATTGGATTAACTTGGATTAAACACTGATCAGAATGGGAACAGCAGCCAAGAAATAAGAAGACTAGGAATGTGAAGAGTAGCTATGAAAGAACTAGACACGATCCTAAAGCATAAAGATATACAACTGAGCACTAAATTTAAAATTGCCCAATCCATTGCATTCCTCATCGCCATGTACCAGAGCTGGACACTGAAGAAAGCAGAATAGAACAAAATCAACTCATTTGAGACGAGGTGCTGGTGAAGAGCACTGAGTATACAATGGACAGTCCAAAAGACAAACAAATAGGTCCTTGAATAGATGAAGGCTAAACTCTCCCTGGAAGCCGAGATACCTAAACAGAGGCTGTCATACTTTGGCCACATCATGAGAAGGCATGAATCATTGGAAAAGACAATAATGCTAGGAAAGGTAGAAGGTAGTAGAAAGTGTGGGAGACAACACACCAGATGGCTAGACTCAATCAAGGAGGCCACAGGCCTGAATCTACAGAACGTAGCCAGAGCAGTGCAGGATAGAGGGTCTTGGAGATGTCTTGAAGATGGTTTTGCCATGAGTGAGGTCAACTCAAGGGCAGTTAATGACAACAAAGACTAAATCAAAACTGAACTCGTTAGAAGCCCAAATGACCTAATCAAGGCTATTGTACTTTGGAGGTGACATAACTCATTAAAATGGACAATAATGCTTACTAATGGAACAGGGCAAGACCACATTACAAGTGGACAGAATGAATCAAGGTAATTGTAGCCCAGAGAATGCTGGACCTGAGAGAGTTGTTGATGACAGTGCCTCTTGGGAGTATCTCATGCATAGACTGGGTATACATTGAAGCCAACATGATGACAATTAACAACAACAATGTTTATGTAATTATATCTTGTCATTCAGACAGATTTTTCTGGGTAAAGTATTTGGGACTGTTGACTGAATATAAGAGAATTTTAATATTGCAATAACGTTTTATACTTCCTTCCTTTTTAATATTTAAAACACACCTTCATGAATAATCATTAAATATTCAATACATTACCGTATCTATCCATATTTAATACTGCTGCTGTTTTTATTTTATATTACAAAATCTTAAATAGTAAAACCTTAATGTCCAAGACCTTATCAGCTAAATGATATGAATGGTATATACACTGCTAATAATACTAATTTGTTCTTCTGTATTTCTCACTAATTTTGATTGACTCATCTTTTATTTGTCAATATCAAAACAGTAGCCATCCTTCTGCTACCAGTTACTGGAATACAGATTTGGTATCCACTTGCATATTGCGTTCTTTAGATAACACAATACGTAGTATGGTTTTAGGATTCAGTACAGTTACAATTTCTATTAATCAAAGGCATAGCTTGTTAGTGTGGATCAGTATGCAAGGGGATCTTGTAGCATCTTTGAGACTAAGGGGCTAAACAGACTGGTATAAACCGCCAGCATCAGGGTGGAGTGGTGGAATAGCATCCGCACACCACACACATCAGCTCTACCCCAATGCCAGCGTCATGCCACCTGCCCAACTCCATGGCAGGCAGCATCATGCCACTTCTTTGGTGCAGCATTTGGAAGTGCTGTGTCAAAGAAATGCAGAAAAGCCGCCACCACCATGGCAAATTCACCCTTTTGCTTCTCTGAAAAGGAGTGACATTTTGCTGGTTCTTTTTTCAGCACAGCCAAGAGCCAGATTGGGCCCATGGCATGCTGTTGCTGTGGGCCTGATCCAGTGCTGAAAGGGGCGGCATCAAGCCGCTGCTTCAGGGCTGTCTGTTTTGCCCCTAACTGAGAGAAAGAAAGAAGTTGGTAGCATAGGGTTTTGTAGACTTAAGCTTACTTCCTCAGATCTGAAGAAGACATCTGAGGACGTAGATTTAAGCCTATGAAACCTAATGCTACCAATTTCTTTCTTTCTTTCTTTCTTTCTTTCTTTCTTTCTCTCAGTTTCAAAGGCACTACAAGGCCCTTCTGCATATTTTCTTTTAATTTTAGTCATCTGTCTCTGAAATGTAGATATATGTGGATGCTGCCACCATGCATGTATCAAATATCATTTCACAGATGCAAGCCTGATGAATATTGGTTGATTTTTTACTTCTTGAATTTTTTTGAGATGTACAGAAAATATCCATCCATCCATCCATCCATCCATCCATCCATCCATCCATCCATCCACACACACACATGTGTATGTGTGCATGTGCATGGATAGATAGTAAGGGCAGGGTATTGAAGAAATACAGTCAAGTGGAAAAAAGAGTAATAAAAAATTTGTGCATAATTCTTACAATCACAGGATGTTATATCTTTTTGACAGTACTTGGTGAAGGACATTTGGAACCTAGAAAGGCAGTTTGATAAGGGTTTAAACCAGGGGTAGGCAACCTGCGGCCTGCGGGCCGGATGCGGCCCAGCGAGGCCTTGGGACTGGCCCTAGCCCAGTCCTGCCGCCGATTGCTGCCGGGGCCTTTGGGGGGCAATTGTCTATAGAAGCCTCAGAAACATGCATTTATATTAACATTTTTTTTAAAATCAGCAAATTTTTTTCGCGGGTCCTCCATTTTTTTTTAAAAAAGTGTCTTCCATTTGAAAATTTTGTCCTACATTTGTCCTGGTTTATTTAGATATTTAATTTTTAGTAAAAAACATTATTTAATTGTTTATTTTTTGGCTTCGGCCCCCCAGTTGTCTGAGGGACAGCAACCCGGCCCCCGGTTCAAAAGGTTGCCTACCCCTGGTTTAAACCCTGAGAAGACTCCAATTTTTTGAGATACAATGAAAGAGAAATATCTCCTATTGCTATAGTATTGTGATCAGAAATGGCCCATCTAATTAAAATATTGACATTTGTAAAGATGAATAACCAGCTCAAGAGACTATAGGAATCTGAATTTCACAAATTATTTGAACTAACTGACAAAATTTTAATGCATAATGACAATTGTTTTTCGTTTGTTTAGAATTCTGTGCCAGATACAAGATACTCGCATTTTAGATAAATTTACATGTATTTTTTACTGTTTTATTGCTATATGTATGCTATATTGTTGTGCTGTGCAATGATCTTTGGTCAAAAGCAATAAATTTGAATTTGACTAGATCCAATGTAAAGGATAAAATTAAGGCACACCCAACATTGAGTTTGGTCTTGCCCACACTACGGCTGAATCCGCACTGCAGAAAATACTAGGTTAACACCACTTTAACAGCCATGGGTCAAGGCTATGGAGTTCTGGGTACTGCTGTAGTTTGTTGTGGCACCAGAGCTCTTTGAAAGAGAAGGCTAATGTTTTTTTGTGGCTTTTTCAAGCTGTGTGGTCACACAGCCCAAAAAAAACCTACAAAAAACTATGGTGCTGGCCATGAAAGCCTTCGACTTCACAGAAGTTAATATCTCACAAAACTACATCCCAGAATTCTACAGCATTGAGTCATGGCCATTAAAGCAGTGTCAACCAGGATATTTCTGCAGTGTGGATGCAGCCTATGTCACCATTCTTTCTGTGAATTCTGTGAAATCTCAGAAATGGTGACCAAGACCCTTCTTCTATCATTCTCCTCACCCTCCATGTTGGGGCACTGTGTTATCTGCACGGTTGCTATCCTCAAGGTAGGGAAAATCTTACCCTCATCCTAGACTTCAGTTTGTATCAATGTTTAAATGTCTTTGTTTTAAAAAACTTTGTATGCCATCTTGGATTCCATTTTGGGAGAAGGCAGGATATAAATAAAATTGTCTCACACAGTCTACTGATCACACTTGTCATCAGTGGCCATATTAGTTGCCAAAATTTGAATAGTCCCCCCTCCCTATACACCACAAAATATATTCTTTGTAATTCTTCTCAATAAGCACTGTCATCAACAGGCCTTAGAATTCAACAGAGGTTTGTTTGAATGTTCTCAAGCCTTCTGCATATTTTATTTACTAAGCTCCCATCTCTGTTTGTGTGTGTGTTTTAGTTGCTACACACACACAGCCCAATTACAGAGGGTTTTTTTTTAAAAAAACAAACACTGACAAACATAATCTGATGTCAGTACAGACTCACCACCATCATCCATTTATGTCTTGCCCTCTTATGATCACCACTGGGATGTCATCATGACATCTTTCCTGAATGAATGGAGTTTTTCTGTTTCAAGGTTGTTGCTTTTTTTTTTTTAAATGGCAGCTGCAAGGGATTTATATAGTGGAGATGGGGCAAGAGGCACTGGAACTCAGATGTATGAATGAAAGCAGGTGGTTATGACCTGCAAGGGTGGGGGAAATGATAGAAAGTGTTGTGTCATTTGATGAAACCTTTCCTTCAAGAGACATGCAATATGCTCCAGTCATATCTGTTCAAGACAGCCAGATGCCATTTGATTAAATAGGTCAATATTACCTTACATTCATCTACTAGAAATGTAGCTCTGTATCTGTTGAAATTGCTCTCTTTGTTCAGTCTTTGTGTTTAATGGGCTATTTTATCTTGATCTATAGCCTGAGTACTAAAACTTTTACTGAAAAACCAAGAATTGATTTATGTCTTAGCTACATTTAGCTAGTTTAAACACAGTCTCCACATTTCCAGAGACAGAGAGAGAAATAAGGCAGTTTTGTATCCATTCCAGTTGTTGTATTAAGAAATTGTACAGACAGATGCTAAATATTGCATAATTTAAAAGTTACACATGAAATATGTAAGTGGAGTAACTTCTACAACTGAAAATTGTTGCTGCTGTTTTGTGAGTCAATACATAATTAACAGTATCTAACAAAAGCCAGCGGGAGATGTCCAGGAGAAAATTTTTCTGTTGCAGCCATACTGCAAAGCTAATGGATGTCCAGTAACAGATACAGATATGCACAGTAAACCAACTGTCCACCTGGGATCTGACGTATTCAGAACATCATATTTAATCTTCTAGGAACATTTATGTTGCTTTAATATATATTTGGCAAAAAATAAGCCCATTAGTGTCCCGTTGTCATGGACCAGGAGCTGCAGACTTGGACCTGGAGGAAGAATCTGATGAGGAGGGGATCCAGGCCTCTTCCAGACAGGATCTGCAGTTCCCCCTCTTGCAGAGCGCCAACTTTCCCAGCTGAAGAGCAACAGCTAGCTCATCCTTTGAAGTTCGCCTCAGCCAGCAGGACAAGGGCAAGATTCACCTGCTGATAGATAGAGGACACAGCTGTGGTCTTAAGTCTTCAATCAAGGAGGAAATAGCCTTGCCAAATAAGGAGCTCTGGGAGGTTCAATATGGGGGAGCTCAAGAGCATGTGGCCAAGGATAGATTGATCAAGATTGGATCTGCAAAATCCCTTTATTGATGAAAGTGTTCTGGGTAATAAACCTTGTGTTTACAAGTGATAGAAATCCTCTGGAAGTGATACTCTTTTGTCCAAGGACACTTGCACTGATTGTCTGGTCATGCACAACTTCCTTCTCATTCTTTGCCTCTAAAAGCTACTCCTTAATTCCAAATTCTTCTCCAGGATAGGTTTTGCTCATAAATAAACCTTACAGTAGGTACTAACAATTTGGTCTCACTTGAGTTCATACAGACTGTCAGTATCTTGCTCGACTCCTTAGCACTGCTTGCCATGCCACAATCCCCTGGCAGCTTGCTGACCCACTTCCACACCATTATGCTTTGCCCCCCAATTGGAGCTCACATCTGGAATTAGTATTGCCCTTTGCAACTCCCCTGCTATCTGCTACCACCTTCATTTGTTAGTCCTTGAACTGTGCATGGTGAGTGTTTTTGTGTGAATGGTGATTATATTTGACTCTAATAAAACTATTTTGGAATATGCACTCTGGAATTTCTCAGAACTGGTATACACAATTTGATCCCCACTTTGAGTTGCCCAAGCCTTCTCAGCTGCTTTCTTGAGCTTAATTAAATTCCCCTATTTGAATCTTAATTGTGAATGCCCTCTCAGGACCCTTGCATTTTGGGTAACATAACTGCCAGGTATGCTAATGTTACACCACAACCAAGGTCAACACAACAAACTATCAAACATTTCCATGAAAGTGCTTGCTCACTGATTCTCTTGAATCAGATCCAAAAAGAAGAAGAGGGGGCAGCAGAAACTTTTAACTGTTCTGGCTCCCCCTTCTATGCTGTCGGTCATGGTGCCAAGTGCCATGACACTGTTATTTTAACCTCTATTCATTGGAGGCTAGCAAATGTGCTTTCCACCTGTAATGCTGTACAGCACAAAAGAGGATCTGACTTCTAAGAATTGTTACACATATTTTCAGAAACACTACAGACACAGTAAAATTTCAATCCCATTACAGCATTACAGCCATGAAGGGGCAGGATGGAGACTGCCTTTAGCAGTCTTGCTCCTTCACCATGAGGTCCATGCCAGCTTCTCCACCTCTGCTGTAGGGGCAGGTAAATTATGGCCCTGGGGCACACTTCCAAATATGTTTTTATGGCCTTCAGTACCTCTTATCCTCACATTAACCTTGTTTTGGACAACTTAAGAGGGTAAATCTCTCTTAGCAGCCAACAGGTGCAACAATTTAATTATTACATAGATTTCAAATCCTCAACAACAACAAATCCTGTTTTGAGACCCAAATTTGAGCTTCCAGTCATTTGGAATTTTTGTTTTGTTTTACTTTTCCATAGTCAGTTTGAACCACAAAGGATCGTGAGACATAGAGGTGGTTCCTGAACCTTCTCAACTTGCCCACCCCCCAGTCTAGTATAATATTCCAAGCCAG
Organism: Sceloporus undulatus; assembly: GCF_019175285.1. NCBI lineage: Eukaryota > Metazoa > Chordata > Lepidosauria > Squamata > Phrynosomatidae > Sceloporus > Sceloporus undulatus. Next base: position 88,897,582 of record NC_056523.1, on the reverse strand, counting down.
GAGTCTTTTCTACCCTGGAAGATTGTGGAAAGCCTCTGCATGTGGAATAGTCTTCCGATGTAACATTGGGAAGCCATAGGGAAATTATGATGAGATGGGCTAAAGGTGTGACCTCATAGCTCTTTTCTGGTCATGCATTTGCCTTAGATGCTGCTGCAAAAAACCCACAACACCAACTTGGAAGAAAGGCCACAACTTTATTAGCAAGCCATTGGTATGGGTTGGCACAAAGCATGAGGTCAGGATCTGCTAATCAAACAACCCGATGTTGTCTGATTAACCAACCTGGCACCCACCAGGCGCTTGGGATGACCTAGGGGCTAAGGAACACAAATTGACCGCAAACCATGCCATGCGTTCACATATTCACTAAGCCCCTAGTCACCGGGAGGCGCACCCGCGTTATGGCCCCCGCAATGGCCATACGCCTGCCCAATTCGCCCCCGGGTACCTAGTGACTCCCAGACCAGAGCACCATGGCCCTGGTACCTACACCGTGCCGATCCTGGCCTATGCTGCCGCCCAAAGTTGTGACAAAAAACCCAGAAGACAGGTGGGTGGGCGGGGAAGCTACTCCAGTCTTCCTCCCTTCCTACTTGCTCCGCTCCGTGCGAAGCCAAGCGCCGACTGGGGGACAGGGCCGACACGCGCCTAAAAAAGGCCTAGGCCCCGCCCCCTCCAACGTGCAGTGCGGGGCTCCTCCTCCCAGGGCAGTCCAACCAATGAGCTGCCCTGGAGGACCGGAAGTCCCGCACCACAAAGTCCGGCTCCCAGAGCGTCGCGGGCGGAAGGGCCGCCCCCTTCCGCCCCGCGCACCAATAGGGAGCCGGGCAATGCCCCAGAGCATTCTGGGGCTTGTAGTTTCTTGCCGATTCTTCGCCAAAACGGCCTGCCCGCAGCGAGGCGGCCGGTGATTTATTCATGACTAACAGGTTTAAGATACATTTTGTTTAGGATTAAGGGTTTATTTCATTCAGAATCTCTAAAACTGCCAAGAAAGCCATTGGAGATGCCCCCTATATATGCAGAAGTATTTTTATTCAGGATTTGTTGGTGTAAGCAAAAGCAATTCCTTGCTGAGTGTTCCTTTCAAAACAAATGGGATCACCTGGTGAGGTACACATCTCAGGTGATACGAGTCTCTTAATACAAGTTTCCAACAGGGAAGAACTCTTGAATTAATTAAAAGCTGTTGTGCTCATTTTGAATGGGGGTGGAAATGCAGGGTTGCCAAAATTATTTCAATAGCCCACACTTCCAGAATCTGCTAGTGTGGCCCTCCAGGTGTTACTGGACTACATTTCCCAGTATTCTTCAATGCTGGCTGGATTGAGGTAGGTGAAATACAGCTGGATAGATACAGATATCTATTCCTGCTGTACTGGGTCCAGGGCATTTTGGAAGGCTTGTCATATGAGTGCTTCTGAGTATGTGAGTAAGCAGATGTAAGCAACATAATAGAATTATAGAACTGGAAGAATTTCTCAAGGTCATCCAGTTATCCCCCTGCCATGCAGGAACACAAAACAAAGCATGTCTGACAGATTGTCATCCAGCCTCTTTTAAAAACCTTCAAAGAAGGAGACTCCACCACACTTCAAGGGAGTGTGTTCCACTGTCCAACAGCTCTTACAGTCAGGAAGTTATTTCTAATATTTAGTTGAACTCTTTTCCTGTAGTTTGAATCCATTGTTCCATGTCCTAGTCAGTCTGCATATGTTTTAGACTATAACACCTTGGCCTGCTTCTGAAATTAGCATTGTATAGACTTTGTATGCATGCCTTTTGACACTCTTTTTGTCTCTGCCCTCTGCCTCCTTTTTATTTTGATGAGGGGAGACATACTATAAGAGCAGAAAATTGTATTTCAAACAGTCATATACAGTATGTGAACTTTACTGTAATTTTAATATTTGGGCAGATGCTATACTTAACATCATGGAAGGCTTAACTTTTACATTTATCAAATCCTTTGACACAGTCTTTCAATTGAGTTCTCATCACAGCAAAAAAAAAAAGTGGATAGATAGAATGTCAACCCATTTGCTGCTTTTGTATGTTTGTTACAATACTCTGGTCAGCAACTGCCATTAGGATTGCACATTTTCACGTTACAGCAATGTGAACCATCTTTTACTACAAATTTAATATTGGGCTAGTTGCTATGGGTAACATGATGGAAGGCTAAAGCCTTGTTGCTCAGCCCTCAATGGGGAATTATGAAAAAATGTGTGTGTTTTCTTTCTAAAAACAAAACAAAACAAAACACAAACAAAAACCCAAAAACAAAAAAAAAATTATTTCCATTCATAGTCCAAACAGATATCAAAGGGAACGTATTTTCCCTCCAGCTCTGGAAGATAAATGCTTCAGCTGTCATAACTTGCAAACCAAGCCACCTGTTAACTTCCAATGAACATCAGAAAAAAAGCATTCCAAATACGGTGGAGAAAATTATAACAAACAGAACTCTTTACCCTCTTGGGGAACAGCTCTTCAAAATACATGACAAGCATTTCATACAGGTTGGCCCTAACTCTATTAGCTCCATTTGGCAATGGCAAACTCTTTCTGAACAAATCTTGCCAAGAAAACTTCTTGATAGGTTCACTATGGGTCACCATAAGTTGGAAACAACTTGAAGGAACACAACAGCAACAACAAGGTGAACCCTATCACAGGGTTTTCTGGGCATTGTCACCCTCTGAGCTTAAGAGGTGCCTAAAGTCACCTGAGGAATTATATACCTGGGCAGGACTCTGGAGACCTGGGATCTTATCACTCACCTTTTTACTCGCTCCATCCTCCTGGGCAGGAACCAGGATGTGGGTTGAAGGTGGAAATTATTGCTCACTAAATCATCATCAAACTGACAGCCACCATTAGCCTGGGTCCAAGCCAGGTCCCAGCCACACTTGCCAGCACCTTTTAGAAGTCAGAAGCTTTCCAACTTCTAAAAACTGCTGGCAGAGCACGGCTGGGGCCTAGCTTGGACCTGGGCTGATTGTGGCCGGGGTTCACAGCGATTTATGAACAGTATCCCCGCCTTCATCCCACATCCCAGCTCCAGCCCAGTAGGCTGGGCCAGTTTTAAAAGGTGAGCAATAAGCTCCCTGGTCTCCAGAATCATAATCCAATGCTCAAATCACTATACCACACTTGCTACATAGAATGTTTTAATTTCCTCCCTAAGTCCTGCTGCTTTTTGTTAAGAAAGAGATGTAGAGTCTGTTCTGAAAACAGTGTTGTGTAATTTGACTTTCAGTGTCCTAACAGAAGACACCACTTTTGCCTTGAGTGCACTTTTAAAATACATTTATTTCTAGCCCAACAATTTCCAAATTACCTTCTGGTTTGGGCTTGAAAGCGGAGGGAACAAAAGAAAGAAAAAAATCCTGTAGCTAATAATGCCACAGATACTCTGGCTAAGAGGGAGAAATGGTGATGCACTGTAAATTGAAGTGAGTGATTTAAGAAAAATAAACACATTTCACACAGTGTTTTTTTTAAAAATGTAATAATTCAGGAAGACATACTGACCTCTAGTGGGGAAGAAGTGTGCAGGAAAATACCAATCGTAAGATGAACACATGTTTGTTGCATTTACTTCAGAAGGAGAGGGAGCATTAAAACAGATCACCCTTTAGGACTCTCCAACCCTGTTCCCCACATAGTGTTTTAGTCATTGATACTTTTTTGCAGATATGTCATCATTTTGCAGATAATTTTGGCCATCCCAAATTTCTTTTTGCCTAGAGCAAGGGATAAGATGGGAACATTGTGTTGCAGCCATTAGAGCAGGGGTGAAAATCATTCAGTTCTGCTACTTTTGTTGGACGGTAGCTCCCAGCATTTCTTCACCATTGGCTTGGGCTGATTAGATTTACAGCCCAACAACATCAGGCAGGCTACATGATTTTCATCCTTGTGTTCGAAGGTAGGCTGCATTTGGGAGGTCCAGTTCAAATGCTCAGTCCATGATGAAATCATTACATGATCTTGGCCCATCACTCTCAGACAGACTTAATTCACAGGACTGTTGCAGGGCTATAGTTACAAAGAGTCAAAATGAGGGCACCTCCCCCAGCATAGGAACTCTGCCCCTTCAATTAATTTTTCCTTCAGATCCCAAATCTCTAGCATTACAGTACATTAAAAGTCAGTGAGTGTTATAAAGAGTGTTTAGGTCTCCAAAGGAAGGGACAGGCAAAATTATTATTATATTTATTATATTTATTATTATTATTATTTATTATTATTTTAACCTTTATTTATATAGCGCTGTAAATTTACACAGCGCTGTACATACATCTTTTAGTTAGGCTACAATCTAAGAGACACGACACAAAAGGAGAAGGGAGTGGTGGTGTGGGAATGGGGCAGGTCAAGCAGTTCTTCTCCACCTCCGAAGCCTGGACCAAGGCAGATGGACTGGAGGAAGGGCTTGGCTTCTTAATGGATGCTTAAAAGGACGCTTCCTGGGTCAGAGAGGGGCTCACCTCTGGGAATGCTTCTCTAACAATATAGTCTTTAACTCAGTTTTGAAACTGGGTAGAGAAGTGTGAGGTGTGCATGTGGGAATTACTAAGGGAATGCAAACATAGAATGTGTAAGGTTAAGGTGTGGATGTTTTTCAATTTATCACTCTCTGGAATGCTAGAATTTGGGGATGGAAGGAAATTTCATTTGTGGAGCAGTATTCTCAGGGGGACAATAACCTCATTTGCTCCCCTCAATAGCAGCACTTCAGGTTGTCAGGATAATGTGGTGAGGGAAGAGTCATTTATAGCACACCACCTTATTTATTTTAGTTTTATTTATTTTTTTATATGGTGCCTTTCTCCCATGACTCCAAGGCAGCTTCCAGAACAACAATTTTTTTAAAAAAAAACTGTACAAAATTTTTGATCACATTGGAGGGAAGGTGAAATATAAATAAAATGCAGTCAGTTACAGCATCTGACTTCAGCATGGATAGTTGGGCGAGAATTCATTTCTGTACATGAAAACAGATCATTTGCCAACTGGTGATACTCACACACCCCCTCTGTTTGACATCGTTTCCCCACCACCACACTACCACTCAATAAATGCAGCATTTTGCATTACACACATCACATGATGGAGGAATACAGTGTGGGCATGTGTTGTACCTGCCAGTGTAGCTGGGAAGCCTTTGTACCACAAGAATGCTATCTGTGATACTGGGGACCAGGCCAGCAACAAGTAAACTTCTCTCCCAATGGGCATCAGTTGTACCAGGCTAAGCATAGCTGTGAAGTTGAACTCAGGAGGAATGGCACAGCCCATCAAGGGGATTAGTGAGCAGGGCTACCAGAGTCATTGACCCCTTGGCATCAACCACTTGTTGGCACTTCTCACCTCCTTCAGAGTGTCTGGAAGGACAGAGCCCAGTGACTTTTTAGTGCCATTGACCACTACGGTTCTATAGTGACTGTGTATTGTCCTACAGAGGGGCACATTGTGAATAATGTTATAGTGACAGACCACTGACTGTTTAAATCTTGTATACTCACAAACACATATCTGAATCAGTGACCAAAAATCATGGAAAAAGGAATCTTCACTTAATCCCATCAAGAGTAAGTGCACATTCTTGATCTGGTGAGTAGCTGGATGGATGGATACCAGTCACATACACAAATCTTTTACTCCAATTCTCAAGTCAAGTATCAAGTTTCTCCTTCAGTTTCAAGTGGGTCTCAGTTTGGAGCCAACTTTACCGAAAAGAAAAAGTGATGGTGGTGGTGGTGATGTATGTGTGTGTGTGTGTGGGGGGGGGGGCTGGGTTCAATAATCAGAAAATCAAGAATATGTACACAAAAATTAGGTTTACAATTAATTTCCATAGGCATTTTAGAAAAATGAGATCTACTTACTTAGCAGCCTGCAGATCCGAGGATCCATCTAAAGATTTTGAAAAGCTCTAGAAGGATCCTTCCACCTCAAGTCTGTTTCCTAATGCATTTACTGTTCCCTTCAAGAAACTTTATGAAGTGTTATGTTACAGAACCAAGGCAACATGTTGGTCACAAAATATATATAAATTGTAAGTCAAGTAGAGTCAAAATGTAGTCAGTGCATCATTTATGGTCAAACTGAGCCCATGTCAGGTCACGAAGCACTGAGTCTAATTTGAGTCTGAGTCAATAACCTTAAAGTCTACATCACTGATAGATAGATAGATGTATATATATAAACTCATCATTAGGCTCCCCAATTTTATTTCATTGATGTTTTGGAGCTTTCTGGACTTCAGATGTCATTCTTCAACCATTCCTATGCTAAGTGCATATTTGTATTTGTTTTACACAGTCTTTGAACCATTGTCTTCCATTCTGTTACAGATTTTCTATTCTGTGCTTAGATAAATGTATATGCAGGGACTGGGTATGCCGCTGAGGCGAGTAGTAACCTAGGACAGACACATTATTGTA
>NC_056523.1:88876731-88891099 GCF_019175285.1 Sceloporus undulatus | reverse complement strand
TCTCCTTTACTTGTGTAAGTAACTGACATCTTACTCTTGGTCCCCCCTCCCCCCCCGGACCATTTAAAACTCAGTAATTCTTTTTGCAACTACTTTTTTTAGTTTAATTTTTTCTTTATTTCAAAGATTCATTCATTTGTTATATTTACATTCTTTTCAATTTTCAGTCCTCACACTTTCTAATACATAATGTTATCCTAACTCATCTCTTCCTTTCTCTTTGGGCTTTATTCTGTTTCTTCTTATATATACAATGTTTTCTGGTAAAATTTACTTCTTTTCTCCTTTCTTCTCTCTTCTTCCTCTTCATTATCTTTATTTGCCCATCTTCCCCTCAATTTTCTTTTCTTTAATTATTATCTCTATTTCCCTTCTTCTTTTATCCTCTTTCCATTTCTTCTTCTATTGTCTCCTTGACCATTTTTCCATTCTGTTTTACTCTTTATTTTTTTCATATAAAAACCTATTTCCCTCTAAATTGTAAAGAATTAGAGAGAAAAAGAAAAAAAGAAAGTAACTGAAAAGAAAGTAATAGGAAGAGAAGTAGATGGAAAAAAAATCTAATTCTTATCTTATTTTCCATTACTCAAATAGAATTAGTCTTCACAACTTGTTGATCGTATTCTTCCATTTTAGTCCCTCCACTATCATTCCTTCTACCTTTTTCATCCTATTTCTTCCTGCATATTTTTCTAGTACCCTCTTACATGTGATTTAAGTCCTTATCTCTTCTGATCCACTCTCTTTATCACTCTCTCCTTCTTCCATCCAAATCCTACCTTTTCCTTAAATAACCTTCTTGTCTTTTCTTCTTCCTCTTACCTTCTCACATTCTCTTCCCTTCTTCATTTCCTATATCCTTCTTATCATATCCTTTCAACTTTTTTCTCCTCTTCTTCTCCTTTCCCTTCTCTTTCCTCATTTCTTCTCTATTTTATAACTTTATCTTCCTCCTGTTTTCTGCCTACATCATGTTTCCTTTACTATCCCCTCTATTCAGTTTTTTAATATCCTTTCCATTCTTTTTCTCTATTCTTTTCTCTCCCATACTCTTTCTTCCTTCACTTCTTCATCTTCTCCTATTTCCCTTTCCTCTTCTTTTTCTCTTCCCTCTTTATTCCTTTTCTATCTACCCCTGACTTCCCACCTTGGGTGTCGGGCAATTTGATACAACAATTTAGCTATTTTTTTCTTTCATTCTGCTTTTATAGTACATAAATACTATATTACCTGCTTATTCCTTAATTTTCTATCCTATTAAATTTTTTAATCCTATTAAATTAATTTATAATTTATATCCTTCCACTTTTCTTCTTTCTATCCTCTTTCTTTCTATGTATTTCCTTTTATAATTTAAATTTCTTTTTCCTTTTTTCTCAGTGTCTAATTTTTTGTTTATTTACTAAATTTTCTTCCCATTTTTAACTTCCTTCCCCCTTCTTCCTTCTTCCTTTTCCTTTTCCTTTTCTCTCTCCCTTTCCCCTCTTTCAGTATCTTTCCTTGGCTTCCTCAAATCTTATTCTTCATTCTTAAAATATAAATAGTTCCTCTTTCCAGTTCTCTTTCCATAATTTGACAAGTAGTTTCCATTCTTCTTTACATTGGTTAACTGACTTATCTTTTGGTATCCTAGGTGCGTTATAGACCGCCTAAAAGCAGCGGTCTGCTGGCGGCACTGGTTGCTGCGTCCAGGAACCGCAGCAGCCAAACCGTGCGATTCCCGGGTGCAGCTGAAAAGAAGCACCAAAATGAAGCTTCTTTTTGCACCCCGGAAGTGGCGCAGTGAGGCACTAGTCATGCACTTGCGGAGTCACTTCCACCGCGTGACATCTGGATGCTACGCATTCGCAACATCAACATGGCAGCCCACGTGTGGAACAGGCACCAGCAATTTGTGCGCGCTCCGCACATACTAAGGTTAGAGGCATCAGGAAGTGATGCCCCTTTCTAACCCTAGTACGCACAGAGCACGTACTTTATGCCTGTCCAGAACGGGCCTGAGTTAACATGTCCATCTCGTACATTTCAAATAATTTAATCAACCAATCCTTTATTTGGGTGTCTCTTTTTTATTCCAATTTATTATTATTATTATTATTATTATTATTATTATTATTATTATTCCTATTAGCAATCTTGCCACTGTCGCCATGTATAATATATTTCTTTTCTGACCGCTTATCTAATTCATGAACCATGTTCAACAGATTGGACTCATGGGAAAGCTAAAGTTTGTTCTATAATTCTATGTAATAATAATAATAAATAATAAAAGCTTTATTTCTAGCCCGCCTTTCCAGAGATCAAGGTGGGTTACAGTGGTGGATTTTGCAAGCCAACAGAATACAAATTACAATAAAAACATTATCAAAAATTTACAATTACATTATATAAAACAACATCAACAATGTATCTTCCCCTCCCCCCCAAAAATTAATAACAGGGCAATGCCACTACACATGATCAAAAGCTCCTTTGTTTCGTTCACCTTTCCAAAAGATTTCTTGTACATTTTTGATATTTTAGCAATTCGCTCTGGTGTTAGATACCACCTGAAATATAATTTGTAAAAAACTTCTTTTAAGATACAGCTATTTGTAAATTTTAGATATTTGTTCCAAGCTCTTTCTCAATTTTCTAACTTAATTACATGTCTAATATTTTGGGCCCATTTATTCATATTATCTATTTTCATATTTTAATAGGATTCTGTAAATTTTGGTTATTATTTTCTTGCTGCCTGGTTGTATTAACAATGAATTTCTATCTTCAAAACCCTCAATTTTTTTTATCCATCTTAAATCTTTCTGTTAGTTGTCTGTGAGGAAACTAGTAGCACACTATCCCTCCTTCCACCAATTCTTTTCTTGATTTTATTTGAAACTGTCCTTTCTGATTTTTAAGCAGTTCTTTATATGTTATCCATCTTCCATTGGCTAAACTGTCTTTTCTTAGAACTGCCTCACGACTGCATACCCATAGAGAGATTTTTGAATGTAATCTGTTTTTGTATTTTGTCCAAGTCATCATTAACATTTTTTATAATATGATCCAAAAATTACTTATGAAATTTATCTTTCTGATACCAAAGATATGTATGGAGTCCAAAGTGAGCATTGAATCCTTCTAATGCTAGTATTTTTTCCCTCTTTTTATTGTAACCCAATCAAGAATCCACAATAAACAAAACACCTGGTAATATGCTTAAAATTTGATGGACCTAATCCTGGACCTTCTCTTTCTTTTATTCTGGGTTCTTCCCCTGCTCATATAAATTTTGCAAGTGCTTTTTTCCAATCTTTAAATGTAACTCATTAGTTATTATTGGGAGATTTTGAAAGTAATATATCAATTTGGGTAGTACGTTCGTTTTGATCTTTGCTATTCTTCCTAAAAGCCCGAATTTATTCCATTTACTTAAATCATCTGTTATTTTATTCCATACCTTTTGATAGTTCTTTTTGAACAATTTATTATTTTTCTTTGTTATAATTACACCTAGATATTTTTCCTTTTTTGTATTTTGAAATTTGATTTTTCCTCTAATTCTTCCTCTGCTTTTTATCCAGTTTTTTTGAGATTATAGCTGTTTTTTTCTTTATTTATCTTAAAACTTGATAAAATATCAAATTCTTCTAATATATGAACTAATGTGTTATTATTGTCATTTGGTTATCACAGAAATACTACCACATCGTCAGCATATGCCCTTAATTTAAATTTGTGCCCTTTTATTGATGGACCATTAACTCAATTATCCTTTCTTAGGGGCGTTACAGATGGCCCAGAAGGGGCAATCTTGCACCGCTGCCAGTTGCAGCATCCGAGAACCACAGCAGCCAAACGGCGGGTTCCCGGATGCTGCAAAGAAGGAGCGTGATTTTCGCACTCCTTCCTGCAGCCCGGACAAGATGCTGCAAGTGCCGAAGTGCGCACTCACGGCATCACTTCTGCTGTGCGACGTGCGGACACAGAGCATCCACTACGTCAAAATGGCGGCACCCATCTGTATGCGGTGCCGCCATTTTGACATAGTCATTATGCACGAGGGGCAAGGCGCATCAGGAAGCACCGCCCCTCACGCATAATGATGGTGCAATGACGGTGCCTCATGGACCTGTCTGTAACGCGCCTTATTATCCTCAGGAGTATTTCTAGGACTGATATAAATAATAGAGGTGACAGGGAATGTCCTTGTCTTAGGCTGTTGTATGAACAGTATGAGACGTGTTATGAAAAGAAATTAACGTTTCTTGTATCCTATAGCCGATACAGTGGGCCCTCCCTTACCGGGAGACCGTTTCCGGATCCCTCCCGAATAAGGCGGAATTTCCGCACTAATGCTCAAGCCCCAGTGGAAAACAATGGCTTGGTGCAACGTGGCGCGCTAGCGCGGCGCGAGCAGGGTGCAACGGTGCGCGCGCCATTTCAATTGAAATGGGACGCGCCGCCCCTTCCACCCCGCACGCACTCCGCAAGCTTGAGCGCGGTATGCTCAACTGTGTAAAGCACATCCGCGTTGATTGGGGCGCGGCTGTAATAGACAGGTGGGATATAGCGCAGCTCCTCCACATCTGTTCATTTCACGGGAATGTTTGTTAACAGAAGCACACACCTTTTCGTTAATCAGACATTGTCAGTGTAAGTATGTATGGTCCATGTGAGAAATTGGATACATTGGCCTATTACAAATTAAGTCCATATTATGAAGCATCAAATAGCAGCCCATGAGGTGGAAAAATTATTAAGATAAAGAGTTACAATGAGATAGAAGATCAGTATGCAAAAAGAGGTCTTGCAACACCTTCAGATTAACTAAGAAAGAAAGCAATAAGCCTTCGAGAGTGGGGCGCATATACACTGCCCCCATAAACAGGATATGATGCTTGTAGAGCTCCCGGTTGACACGATGCCAGTTAAATGTATGTAGATGGGCTGCAGGACAACACTGCATTGCCCCATCTGGCCCATCGCCCTCAGTACTGCTTTGCCACTTTGGCTCACTAGCACGTGAGAGCTTGGCTTTCACTTCTGCTGAGATCAGAAAGTGATGGCCTGTGTGATCAAGGGTAGAGTGCCCCCTCCTTTTTCCATCACATGATGAGTTACTCTGTACCTCACCAGAAGTGAGTGATGAACAGGGTCTCATAGGGAAGCTGTTTGGCCAAGAGGATGCATGGCAGTAACAATGGCACTGAGGAGATGAGGCCTCGGGAGGATGCGTGGATGTATAAACATGTGAAGGCTGGGTAACTCCAGATTCATCCCCATCCAGCTCTCCTCACATTCAACACACACATCCAGGTTCACTTTGGGAGTTTCTGGTTTATCACAATACAAAGGCAATACTGTGGATCATCCTTGTGTCTGAACAGAACTGCAAGATCAGGACTAGCCCGGCCTGAAATTTGTGGGCAGCACACTGGTAATGTCACAGAAGTGGCTCCTGAAGGTCATAATAAGCCTTTCCTAATCTCTCCTTTACAGACATGGGTGGTTTCCTGGAAACTCCAAAGAATAACAGTGTGTTTCTGTTAAACTGGATTAATGGGTTTAAGTAGTGATTTGTTGTATGTGTTGTTAGGACTTAATACACCAGATATGGGATGAATGCGGTTTTTGGCCACTATAGACAAGTCCAGAGTTCAAATGGAAAAGCAGTTTTGCTCCAATAACACAGAGGGGAGAAAAGTGAAAGGGCATAGAATTTTGCCCTTCCTCGTAGGCTCAGTAAATGTAAACTGGTTGCAACTTCTCCTGAGCTTGTGTGCCTCATTTTCATTAATAACTTTCCCAGCTTCACCACACTGTGATGTGCTTGACCATCTCTTTCATCTATGAAATGTAGGTCATGGAAGGTCCTCTTCCCATTAGACAATAGTGGGATTTTCAAGGAATGGGATCAAACCCACTCTGAGTGCTATAAGGGTTCTGTCATCAGCAGAAGAGTGGCATGCCAGGCAGACTTTATGTAGAGGTCCTGCCCACATGAGTGGGGCAACAACTATGAAAAACGCCATCATCTTCTCTAGTGCTATCACAGGGAAGGGGGATGGTTTAGCCCTTGGCTTTCTGCCCTCCTTGTTGATTACTGTCCAGGTGCCCATTTCTGTTCTGCCCTCACCAGCATTGGCAGCATGCTGGGAAGGCTTTACATGAGAGCTTCTGCCCACAAGGAAGTGGGTGGTGGGGCTCAGAAAACGGGGATAGGCGAGTGGGGGGCGGATAGTGGTGTGGCCCCAGCTAGCTGTGTCAACAATGATGTGGTGTTGCACCAGATTTGGCCTGATACATGTGGCCACCATCATGGTTGGTCCAGGGCATAGTGCTGCTGGTGTCAGAGAATGACCCCAGATTAAGCAGTTGGTAGAGTGTACCATAACCTCTCAAGAAACAGGTCTGAATGCAACAGTAGGACAAAACAAATCAACCTGATCAAAAGAATGCATAGAGCCACTTTTGGTGTAAACTGTTTGAAAACAAAGTGGCAAAGCTGCACCCTCCACAAATTCTTGGATCCCTTTCCCTCCTTTCCCTGTAACATTCAAATTGTTATGATTGTTCTGGGTGGTTCTAAAAAGATGTGAGAAGCCTAATCGCAAACTGCATATTTGTGCCTGTGGTGTGTGGTGGGTCTCCTTATTGTGTCTTTTAAACAGAGGCCAGAAGCATCTGTCGGAGTGCTTTGATTGCAAGTAGGAGGTTAGAATGGGGCGGCTTTCTTGTGGTCACATCCAACTCTATGATTCTATGAATAGAGAAAAGTGACTTTCTGCACAACCCCTGCATTTTAATAATACTTGTAAGGATTAAATGGGGATTTACATCCCTAATTGGGAAAAATTTGTAAAAAATACATTTCCGTCAGGAAATAAGTAGGAGAAAATAATATATTAGGGAAAATTGTGTACAAAATGGATCTAGGGAAAGTTCTGAACTAAAACAGATGTGAACTTTGTGTGGTTTCTTCTCACAGAATAGTAACAGCATTTGGTGTCATTCCATTCAGATTGGCATTGAAACTGAGTTATTTTTGCTGCCTCTCAGCAAGTAACCTTGGTCTTTCTCTCTCACTTCATAAGAAATAGAATTAACATCATAGTTACATCCATCTTGATTTCAAAGGGGGCAACAGCCTGTTGAGTTTGTGCCCATAGACACAGGGAATGACTTACAATCTCTTGAAAAGGTAACCTGAGATGCGGGTGGATCATTGGGAAAAGTGGAGTGACAGAGAAAAATGCCAGCATGTCTGTCAATCAGACAAAACACTTGTGCCTTACGATTTGTTCTCATGTTTTATTGGCTTACTTCCTTTTCTTTTTAATTCTGTTTACTCAGATTCCAAGAAGCAGTGGCTAAATGTTCTTCAAGGGTGAGGGCATTAATACGAAATATTACCAGAAATAAATAGCAATAATGTTTTTCGTGTCAGTTAATTATTTTCTCATACATGCAATGCTACCATGCCTCTTACGACTAGAGCTTAGGAAGAAGCATCCTGCCTTAAATGCTGCAGAGTAAAAGTAGGATGAAAATAATTTGTTATTTATTTCATCTGAACCACCAGCAGAAAGTTGTTCTTGCTGGGCAAGTATATGAAAGCGTTTGTGCATTTTCCCCATGATTTTCACATTTTGAGACTTTTTGTGTAAAAATTTCACCAGGGTTTTTTTTTTTTTGAAGCAAAATACAATGTGTATGCAAACTAACCACCAAACCATTTTTCTGCCAAAAAGAAAAAAACTGGACAATCTTTACAAGAATAAAACAAACAGCCTATGTTGCTTGTTCTTACATGAGCTTTGTGCTCTACTGCCTGGTTGAACAATCTGGTTTTAAGTCATCATTTTTCTAAATTATTTTTTTTATTGTACGAATTCTTAAATATTGACCACTATTTCTCATGGAAGATTGTAAATTTTTATATCACAACTGGAAACATGAAATAAATTGCTATTGATAATCTTCTCTGCTGAGATCTCTCAACAAGCCTGTCTGCTATAACAGACTACAGAGGGTGGCTAATTCAGAAAGATATAGCCAAATAGGTCCTTAAGAAAGTCTATTTTTAAAAAAAAAATGCAGGGTCTACTTTGCTTTCTAAAATATTCCAATCTTTTCCACTTTCACTGTGCACCCCAGCATCCAAGCTCCATTAGAAGAATATTGTTCAATACATATGTAAGAGGGATTGGCCTGCCATGCTGTTTGCCAAAGAGCATATTTCAGTGTACTAAGATTGCGAGAAACATTTGGCACCATTAAAGCATGTGCTGCTCTTCAAATCTGCCATTTTTGTTCAAGAACCACAATTTAACAAGACTTAATGCTCCCCCCACTCCATTGACAAAATCATAAGGAAAGACATGTTAATCTCAATGAGGCATGGGCTGGGGAGAGAACTGGAGAAAATGTGAATAGAAACCAATGTGTATGAACAACTTCATTTACAAAGTGGTCTTCCTTTTAGAATCTTTCATGCCAAATATACAAGAAGACTATGGCTCGTACAGATGGGCTTTTGAGCGCCCCCATCAAGTGCAAGGGGTTGGCGGGACCTAGCGTCCACACCGGCCTCCACCCCTAGCATGTGACGGGGGGCGTAAAATGGCGGTGCCCTATACAACAGCGCCGCCATTATTACGTGCCGGGCATAGTGCCCGCAACGTCACGCGGCGCTCATGATGTCATGAGTGTCGCCATTGGTGCCTCACGGCGTCATAACGCGCCATGGAAGAAGTGCCATTTTGGGGCTTCTTTTTTGCTCCACCCGCGGAGCCGCGCGGTTGGCTGCTGCAGCTCCTTGCAGAGCAACCAGCAGCGCTGGCAGACCACGCTTTAGGCGGTCTGTACGCGCCCTATGTTTTGGCTACTAAGAGTAGCATCTTCTAGTTTTATTGTTTTATGCCTTCAGGCTGACGCCAACCTTATGCTGATTCTCTCCTAGGATTCTCTTGGAAGAAGAGTCAGGAGGATTTGCTATCCTTTCTCCTAAGGCTGAGAGTGGACTTGGCCAAAGTAATCTTATTGAGGGTTTTGGGGGGTTTTTTTGGTCAGTAGGGATTTTAAACCTGGTCTTCCAGGGACGTAATTCAAACCAGACCAGGAGCCCTGGTGGCGCGTGGGTAAATGCCTGACTGCAGCCATTCACTCAAGACCACAAGGTTGCGAGTTTCAAGACCAGCAAAAGGGCCCAACTCGATCAGGCTTGCATCCTCCGAGGTCGCTAAATGAGTACCAGACTGTTGGGGGCAAATTAGCTTACTTGCTATTAGCTTACTTGCTTTCACCCAGCGATCTTTGGAATAGCTTAGATAAAAAAACACATATTATTAATTATACTACACACACACACCAGCTCCAACCTAGTAGTGAGTTATAGTCAGGCTGTTGCTGACAAGGAGGGTCTTGCTGTGTACAGAAAGGGACAAATTTTGGAGGGGTTCCAGTGAGGTACTCTTAGGGCAAGAGTCCAGAAAGGAAGAACTTAGTTCCTCTGTAATACTCTAAGGGACAGTTGTAGAGAAGGTTCCAGGGTGAGACAGGAATCGTCAGAGTAGAGTCCAGAAAGTTAGGGGCTCCCTGCCGGTACATGTCCAGAACTCTGAGAGAGGGAGTTGCTGGAGTGGGATATCCTATAGGATTTATTTAGCCTTGGTGCTGGTGTAGGTTTAGGAAAAGAACCTAAAGATTAGGACAGCGTGAGGGTCCTGGATATAAGTTTGTTAAGTGCAGGAGAGAGTGTGGGGAAGTTAACTAAATCTGAATAAAACTAAGAAAACAATATCTGAAAATAACAACTATATAACCCATCTCAATAAGCAAAATACTGTAAAAACCTTGTGTGTAAATAAAGTTTTATTCTTGTTCACAAGAGAAACATGTCTGAATCCGAATATTATAACCACACATAACTATTCAAAACAGATTTTAATGTAAGGAGACAGTCATAACTGGTGGCAGGTCTCAGTTAATAGAAAGATAGTGTTTTAAAATACAGTGGGTCATGACAAAAATGGTGGCAGCAGTGGGATAAAGAGGCCCGGGTGCTGTCCCAAAAGAAACTTAGGGCTGGTATTTAAAAGGGATTCATGACATAGATATGTTGGGGTGGGAGACTAAATACCATCAAATTCAATTAAGTGACAGTGATATTGTAAAATCAGTGTTATATGTTCTAAGAAGCCTGCATTGTTAATAACTGACAGCCATCTGGTTAATTCTCAGAACATCGATAGTTTTAGCATGCTTCAAAATGCAGTCCTACAAAGAATTCTAGACTTGAAAGTGACTTCAAAGGCATCTAGCGGATGTAGGAAATCCACAACTAAAGCATTCCGGCCAGATGCCCAACAACTTCTTAGAAAAACCATAAGTGAAAGAAACCACCAGCACCACCTGAGGCAGCTCTAGACAGTTCTTACCATTAGAAACTTCTGAACATTTAAACATTAATTAGGCCAAGTAAGACTCCTTTCTTTTCTAACAGCTGTATTCAACATTTGGTGTTTGAGGTTGCTGAATATTGTGCTGCTTTAAGAGGAGGCAAGATAGAGGGGTTTTGATCAGACCCAAGAAGGTCTATATTGGATTTTGGGTCTGAATTCCGGATAGCTGAGGCAAGTTCAAGGGATCTGTGCTTTCTTCCTGGAAAAGTATGTCGTTTTGTGAGGTAGATATAAGGATATCGATTAATGGTTTAGCAGCTTATGAGTTGTCACTAAAGTTTTCCTTAGGTCATTAGAAACTCTGAACATTTAAATTAAAAAAAAAAAACCCTTGCAAGTTCTACCCGCTCTCTCTATCTTTCACATGAGTCAGCCGTTCACAAAGCTTGGCTGGTCTGCAGAACTGACAGAGCTTCTTCTTTAGTAACCTTGACTATGAAATTCCCTCCTAAGGCAGCTTAGGCAGGCTCACCTCTCCCAGTAGGCAGACTAAATTGTTTTGTTCTGCATAACCTTGGTTCTTGAAACTGATCCAACTGCTTCAGCTGTATGCTTTCAAATTATTTAAAAGAAAATATCTTAGGGGCTTGACAACAACCCCAAAAGTGTGGCAGGACGCCACCCCTTTCCTAGCTGGAGGGCTGGCGGCAACCTCACACCACAGCCCCAATCCGGCTTTGCAAGGGCAAAAAAGGAGAAACAAAAAATGGTTTCTTTCTGTGCCCTTGAAAGGGTTGCCATAGCCGCGGACAGTGTGGCTATATGGTGCTCCTTTGGCACAACATCATCAGAACACAGTGCCAGAGAAACGTCATGAGCGGTGCACCGTGTGAAGTGGCGAGTGGCATCATGGCATCCGGGGCTAGAGTCAGGGCATGCATCATTTGAACCTACCTCTCCCAGTGGGCACCCTGATCCACCCCCAGGCCGGCCTTTTGATGTTAGTCTGTATAGGGCCATAGTTGCTTTCATATCTATATTGATTAGTTGCTTTTTACATCCATTATGCATTGTCTTGGCCTGGGTGGGCTGAGAGGCAATACGCACTGAATGAATGAATGAATGAATGGATAATATTTGAAGATACACAATCCTCTTTAGGTTAAATACTCAGCTCTTTCAACATGTTTCTCATAGGATTTGATTTCCAGATTTTCACCATCTGGGGCTGCAACATACTTCAGTATTAATGCAGTTAGACATGGCTTTATCTGTGCTGAGTCTTGATTTTGGTGTTTGCCTTCCAGTCCTGAAAAACACCAAAACCAAGATTCAGAACATTCAAATGAACATCCCCAGTCAGAGGGTTCCCACAAATCCTCCTCGCATATCTCCTACCCTAAGGTTTGCCATTCACCAACAGACCAATAAAGAGACTAACATGTAAATCATTCCTCTCAACCAAGTATCACACTAAATATACTCCCCCACAACTTCATGCCACCATTCTCTGAAGATGCCAGCCACAGATGGAGGCGAAACTCAGGAATAAATTATTCCAGAACATGGCCACATACCCTGAAAAACCCACAAAGCAACTAAAGGTCTTTAACTTTCTCTGCCAGTGGAGGTGCCTCAACAAAACTACAAATCCCAGGATTCTGTAGTATGGAGCCATGGCAGTTAAAGAGATGTCAAACTGCATTATTTTTACAGTGTAGATATACCTCTTGTCATTCTCCTGTAGACATGTTTCAACTTATTGATATCCTTATTACACTGGGATGTCTGAACATCATTAACTTTTGCCACTCATAACTTATAATAACCACTCTCTATTATTGTCTGTCCTATGCATCCTGATGGTTTCATCAGTGAATGGGTGCGAGACAGGCTGTTTACCATACTTGGAGGTAATTTTAAATTCTCAGCCAGAGGGATCTAGTACCTTCCCAAACTACAGTTGCCAGGATTCCATATGGTGGGCTGTGACATTTAAAACTGAATCACGCCTTATCACACTAGACAAATCCCTCCATCAAAAACGCGATTTTAGAAGTAGAAAAAAACCTTCAAATGTGGGATGATTTTCAGACACGTTCTCTCCAAACAGAAATAATGTGAAATAAATGATCAGAAAGTGGACAAAAAACAACACCTTTTACTTTCAGGAATTCCAATAGTGGTATAACTGCAGAGTATGAAAGGATCCGGTTTCTGAAGAGATGATGATAGCTCCCAACTCCTCCTGATGCTAGATTTTGCCCTAAACTGAAAAACTAGTGTGCAGAACTGGGTTTTTTTGGGCTTGCATCCCATAATAAAATAAATGAGGAAGAAGGCATGTAAACTTGGTGAAACCAGGCTCACTGGGGATAGGAATGATGAGGGGATCTCGTCCTACACTGCTGAGCATGAGTTCAAGGGAAAAGCCATCTTCTTCACAACCTAACTGATGACTAAACAGCAGGCAGCTGAGGAAAAGTGTATTCCAAGGCATTCTGTTTTCAAGGCAGAAGGGTGTGTGGGTAATTCTAATGCCCCAGCAGTTCTTATGAGCAATGTCTGATTTGTTTGCTTAATGTGAGTAAATGAAGTACTGGTGCTTCTTTCAAAACATGCACAGATCATTTAACAGAGGAAGGCTGCACTCAGAGTGGATCTTCCAGAATAGTTTCACCATTTTTACAACCATGTAGGCACTTTCTGAGTAGAAAGGAGGTTGTCATGAACTTCACACCTTTGTGGAAAGAGGACATGAGGGATTTCACAAAACTGTATGGCTGACATGTCTCCTGCTACTAATACGTGTGGCATCAGGCAATCCAGTGGCTTCCATTTTAAGAAGGAAGTTAATTTGCTCTGGGTTTTATTATACACTTTAGAGGATAGTTCACAGTTTCTGTTGGGTTATAAATGAAGAAAAACATTAGCTGTGCATCTGGGGGTCATTCCCACTTGGGGTATATATCCGTGTTCTGATCCAGCTCTGCTCCACTTTCTAAATGATTCCCCAAAGTTCCCTTGTTCTCACTATGAAAAGGGTCCTTTGTGGAATTGGCTGTTTGCTGGGAAACGCTTGTCGTTCCCATTAGATGGAGCCGGGGAAGGCAGCAGCTTCAGCATACACCCCCACCCCAGGAACCCCATCAGAAAGCTGAAGCCCTGACGGACCACCTCTCCTCATTCTTTCCTTCTTCCTCTCTCTCCCCCTCCCTCCCGCCCTTCCCTCCCCCCTCTCCCCCTTCTCCCTCTCCCCTTCTTTTCCTTTCTTCTTTCCTTCCGCTTGCCTTCCCTCTTTCTCCCACCTCCACCACTTCCCCGATGCTGGCGGGGCTTGTGGTGCTGCTGCTGCACCACCACCGCTGGCCCAGTGTTGGCAGGGCATGCGGCACTGCGCTTCACTGTTGCCTCTTGTCTGGTGCTGGTGAATGTGGCGGCAGTGCCGCAATCCCCGCCAACACTGGGCAAGTGGCAAAGGTGCAGCAGCAGCACTGCAAGCCACCGCATTGGGAAAGCGGCAGCAGCATGCCAGTAGCACGAGCACGCAGCCTGCTAGCAACAGGCAAATGGCAGTGGTGCAACAGCAGCACTGCAAGGCCTGTCAGCATGGGGCAAGTGGTGCGGTGGGAGGAAAAGAGGGAATGAAAAAAGAAAGAGGAGAGGGAGAAGGGAGGGAGGGAGGGAGGGAGGGGGAGGGAGGGGAAGGGAGGGGAGGCATTGCAGAGCAGGAGCAAGGCAAGGCCAGGGGACCCGGGAGAAGGAGAGGAGGGAGGAGGGCGAAAGACAATTTTTAAAAAAATAGATCACAATCGAAAAATCGATCTATTGCAAGTAAGTAGTTGCTTTAGCAATATATTTATTTTTCAATTATTTATATACAAAAAAGAAAGAAAGAAAGAAGAATAATCCTCATCTGGCCATTCCCACTTATTGGGCACACTTCACAATCGATTCTTCTCAGAAAAACCACTTCA
>NC_056523.1:88871328-88876706 GCF_019175285.1 Sceloporus undulatus | reverse complement strand
TCCAAACTAGTGTCAGGATACCCCAGGTTATTTGTGTTTGTTCTGCTTCTTTCCTCCTGAAATCAATCCAATGAGGATCGGATGTGGTTTCAAATGGGAACAAGGGTCGTTTGCCTCAAATCCCACTTCGGAGCAAACTGCAGTGGAAATGACCCACAGGTTTACACCTCCCTTTGTTTCTGAGGCTCTGTGCAACATTTGAAATAGATTTGTACATAGTACTGACATGATCAGTTCCTAATACTGAGGATATATGATGCTATATCATTTAAAAAAAACTTTTTTGGATGTTTGCTCGGTTGCATGCTGCTGTTTGCATTCACTCAGTATCTGTGCTTCCCATTAGATACTCACATTTGTTTTGCATTCTGTCCAAAACATGATCAAAAGGGTGCATGAAAAGTGGGCAAAATGAACTATTCTGTTCCTGCTGCTCCTTCACCTGCAATATCCTTTCCCAGTCTCACTGTAATTTATTTTTCTTTACATCTATCAGTGTTACTCAGATACAGTGTTTATGTTCTTTCCTTATATCTGATTGATTCAAGATATCAAATAATAAGTTCTATTTCTTGTTATCAACTTCTTTACATGCTGAGTACTCTGCCCTGTTCTGCTTTGCTCTGCTCAAGGACATCCCCACTTCAAACAAATCTTGCCAAGAAAACCCCATGATAGGTTTGCCTTAGGGCCTCCATAAGTTGGAAATGATTTGAAGGTAAACAACAGCAGCAATGACAATACAACTAATACCAAAATCTTTATTCTTGTTGCATTTCTGACTGATGGCAACCCTAAGATGAACCTATCATGGCATTTTCTTGGCAAGAATTGTCCAGATATGGTTTGCCATTGTCTTTCTCTGAGGCTGAGGAAATGTAACTTATCCAAGGTCACTCAGTGGGCTTTTGTGGCCAAGAGGTGTTAGGAAGGATTGAATTAGGGGAATTTTAATTAGCTCAAATACGAGAGGCATGTCCTAACAACACACGCAGCAGGATCGTGTCCCTATGTGTATACCAGAGGACGCCTAGTCCACCCCCAAGAGAAAGAGACTAAAATGCCAATGAGGTGCAATTAAAATATGAACATTTATTAAAGCCACACAACAAAAGGGATCACACACGCACACACACATTCAATGCTATAGCGGGAGAGGTGAGTTCGGGGAGTTAAGGAAGGAAGAGAGAGAGGCACTGTTGGGAATATTTACCTTAGACGTCTTCTCCAAGGAACCAGATGAGATGTAGGATGGATAGTGAGACACGGCCGCAGAAAAGGGGAAGGATTGCGGCGGCCGCGGTGGCTTAGGAGCTGAGTTCCGGTGGGAAAAGCTAACTTAGAGTCCTGGTGATAGTGAGCTTGGCTTCGCTCAAGTGATTTCAGCAGAGCAAGATGCTCTAGGAACTCAGGCTCAGAACTTACTGCTCGACAAGCCCAGCTTGGAAATCAGGCTGGGAACTTACTGCTCGACAAGCCCACTGAAGGGCGAAAAGTGGGGTCCTTATATACTGCTAAACATATCCTCAGGCGATGGCAGCCTGGCAGACAAAAGCTCTGATTTCTTATCTTTGTCTAAGCTGAAATCTACACAATGGTTGTACAATGCAAGAGGTCTGACACCTTTCAGGAGAGCAGATACCTTGATGGTTGAGCCGTTAAGTTAATCACTGAATCATTAAGGAGGGAGCCATAGCTATTGTCCTCCGTGAATGGGTCTGCAAATCTGGTCTAGCAATTCCCAAAACTTCCTCTGGAAAATTTCAAATCTGGAGACCATGCCTTTGCAAGGCTTGCTGTCTACGTGGTCTGCTCGCCTTTAGGTTAATGGCAGCTTGCTGTGGGGTCAATCAGGCTTCAGATCGCATGGCACCCAAAATTTTATATAAATCCATACTCTGTAACAGAGGGGATTTGAACCCTGATCTCCAGCATTATAACCCAATACTCAAATCACTAGACCAGCCTGGCTCTCGTATTTGCATGTACAGTTGTCCCTCCATATTCTCTAGGGTTAGGGGAACAAGACCCCCATGAATATGGAAAAACTGCAAATAAAAAAACACTGTTTTACCCGAGAGGACACCTCTCTAGGAATCTCTAGGTCCTCCAGTGCAACTCTGTGGTCAATGTCCAACATACACTGACCATAGAATGGCACTGAAGTAGCTACAAATGGTCTTTCAATGCAACTTTTAGTTAAAGTTGACCACAGAGTTGCACTGGAGGACCTAGACAGTCCTAGAGAGAACATATTAATGAAATCCGTTAATAATCACATCTGCAAATATCAAAGCAGCAAATATGGAGGGATGACTGTAATTCCATTTTTTAAAAGAGGAAGGGGAAAAGAGAAAGCAAGAATCTGACACTGGTAGTTTCAGCCTGACTACAGCTTTTCCTTTCTAATGATGACTTCTGTTAATACAGTAGTGCTATAGACCATGAATTGGGCATATTCAGAGAACATAATATTTAATGCAAATTGCTTTGCCATCCCTCTCATCATATTTAATGTCTTGAGACCACCCTTTGAAAAGAAATAAAATGGAGCCAGAAAAACAGGAGACAAAAGCTGTGGTAGCAGCTGATGCTCCTTGTGGAGGATCAGCCAGCCTTTCAAGCTAGAACTTGAAATTACATCCTGAACATGATTTCTTTTAATAATTGGAGTTTAAAGAAAACACATCTCCTTGAGCTTGAACATAGTAAGGAACTATTCTTTATTTAAGAGCAAAAACAGATATTTCTCATCCCTATCTGGTGTGTTTTAGTAGACCGGAAGGGTAGTGCCTCTGTGAGAATGCAATGTATGTTACATGTAGCCTATTGATATCTCTGTCACAAAATACAACAGACATGGGCTGAGCAGTTGAAGAATGGTTTCTCAGTACACAAATGAACCACTATGTAAGAACTGTCTGTCTCCTTGTGTTTCACAGTGATAAAGATGGCAATAGTCCACAGACAATGTATAGAAAATCACCAGGCAAGAGATATATATTCTTGATGCTATTTCAAAAATGTCCACTGACAGTATTGCATAGTCCATTATCCATAATTACAGCCAATAGCACACATTACCACGTCTGCATTAGAAATGATGTTACAGACTCTGTAATATTTAAATGTGGCCATAATATTCCTTGCCTACCATCAGCACAGAAATTTCCTTATCTGGGCTCATGTGAAATTCATGGGGCAGATTCTTCCTGGAATTTTAGCCATCCTTTCAGCTTATGATACAGAGTATGAAAATTTTCTGCATGATGTTTCTTATCTCCAGCTTTCACAGCTTGTGTGCCAGTGCAAATTAAAATTAGCTTTGCTAAAATGGATTTAAGATGCAGCCCCCTCAAACTCCAGTGCCCAGAGAACTGTTTGGGTTCATGTGTATCATCCATCTGCAAAAGTGACCTGCTAAGACCAAAGACACCCAACAGAGCTTTGCAGCCAAGGTATAATTTGTGCTGCAGTGCCAATTTGTAAAAGTGTATGCTCTCACACCAGTGGTTCTGCAAGGTTTTATGTTTTTATTCCTATTAAGTTATTTGTTCTTATTTAAAAACTGGATTATGTGAAATGATTGTCCAAAGTTTAGGAGCATCCACCATAAGACTGGGGTCGTCATGAAGATCCTTCCCTCCACTGTATTATTGACCTGCTGGGAAGGGGAGGTCAACATATGTGACATCCCTCTTTGCAAATAATGTCAAGAAAAGACAAGGAGATTCATGAATGCTGTAATTTCATTGTAGCTGCTTCTAGTGACAACGAACCCACTACAGCAGCCTTTGCTAATATGTTGTACCCCATATGTATTGGATTGTTGTTGTGTGCCTTCAAGTTGTTTATGACTTGTGAAGATCCTAAGATGAATTTATCATGGGGTATTCTTGGTAGGATTTGTTAAGAGGAGGTTTGCCAATACCTGTCAGAATCCATATGCATGGTTCTGTCATGCTGGCATGATGATATGATATTAGGAGATGAAGGTATGTTGATATGGTGATTTAATGCTCTATAGTATGTTGGCTATTGAGAAGGGAATATCAATTATGTTAAATCCAAACCTGGGAAACAAATGGGAGGGCAGATGGCCAGTGGCAGAAAGGAGTTGTAGTTTTATGACTCCAATTATCCTGCCATGGACTTGAGCTGTGAAACAGATGATCTTCTTCCTGAAGGGAGATGAAAGGATAACACAGGAAGGGAAGAAGGGAAGTATGAAGAGCAGCAATCAGGGTTGGAAAGGGGGGCTAGAGGATGGGAATGTATTTGTGATGGTCTCGGGGGGGGACTTTTACAGTGATGACACCAAACCCGGGGCAGGGAACTTTTTGTCTTGATATCCATAATAAATCTCTAGTTTCTACTACACTACAATGCTGTCTTGGTTATTGGGAACTGAGTCCTCCGATCCTGACATTACCTTCCCCTGAGGCTGAGAGCATGTGACTTGCCCAAGGTCACCCACTGGGTTTTTATGGCCAAGCAGGAATTTGAATCCTAGTATCCAGAGTCATAGTCCAGCACACAAACCACCATGCCATGCTAGTTTAATAATGCCATGTATTGGATTACAGTCTCCATAATGCATGGCCATTAGCCATGTAGTTTGTGAATGGCAGAGTCAAACACATGGCCATAATAAACATAAGGAACTGAACCCAGATACATTATGGAAGCTTAATTCTATTTGTTGACTAAGCCTATTAGTCAGTGGGCTTTGTTTCCCTCAGGGCCAAGCTAGAGGCAGCTGTCAGATGGAAGATAAGAGTTGAATCAGAAGGTCAAGGAGACAACTGAAGACACATTAAAGAGGAATACAAAGAGTATTGATGAAGTGCAAAAGAGTTGGAAAAAGAGTGGTTGTGTGGAAAGGGGAGTGGGGAAGGTTAACAGGAGACTGTATGATAAACATAGAGCACTTGGTGACTAAAGACAATGGCAGAAACCTTGAAGAGGGAGGTAAGTATCAAATGTTAGTGTTAGCATTTAATTAAAAAATAAAAGGTAAAAACACATACAGGAAAGGTGATGAGATGGCCAAGTAAAATGAATTAAACTAGAGACCGTGGATAGAATCAACATGATTGATAACAGAAGCAGCAAGATTAGTGAATGTAATTTTTGAATATGACATTGAAATAGGCTTTCCATAACAAAAGAGAAGTTTTCATTGAACAAACAAACAAAAAGATTGGTTTTCATATGCCAACTTTGCCTGAAGAAAGAATGCATCAATCTGTTTGCCTTATCAGGGCAACCATAAACTGAGTGAGAAAATAGCACATTCAGTCTCTCTCCTCTCCATCACAATCTGGTGAGATACACACACACACACACACACACACACACACACACACACACACACA
>NC_056523.1:88847278-88871228 GCF_019175285.1 Sceloporus undulatus | reverse complement strand
GGGAGTCTGTAGTAGCCTCCCACCATAACATCCTTGTTGTTTCCCTGCCCTTTAATTTTTATGTCCCTGACATATAGGGCTATTCCTCCTCCTTTCCTGTTTGGCCTTAAAAAGGTTATATCCCTCTATTTCTACATTACACTCATGAGACTCATCCCACCAGGTTTCAGTGAGGCCAATTATATCATATTTGCTTTGTTGTACTAGGATTTCACATTCATCTTGCTTATTTCCCATGCTCTGTGCATTAGTGTAGAGACATCAAAGACCATGTGTTCCCCTTACTTGCTGCCTGTGCAAACATTTTTGCCTCCAACTGTTGGGTCCTTGCGCTGTTTGCCTTGTTCCTTCTATGACAGTTTGACTATTTTCTCCAGCCTTTTTGCCTTCCAAAATACTGTCTCCTTTCCCTACATATCTCAGTTTAAAGAACACTACAACTGGTTCTGCTGTTATGCCCACTTACTTTCAAACACTTGTTTGAATCTACACGAATTAAAGATGCTTGGAGTATGGATGAAGATCCCACAACTGGAAATAGAGGGAGGGGGTACTTCAAACAGCTTGTTTTGCTGTTTAGCTATGAACATTTTTTTCTACTCCAGTGAGAAGAAATCAATGTGATATCTCTGTGGAAATGACTCTAGACACTTGACTAATTCATTACTGCCTGTTTTTCCAATGAAACCTCCCTGCAGCTCAGAGAGCAATGTGCAGAGGACCCTCTAGAAATGACAAACAGAGGGGACAGCATTACTTAAGATGGCTAGACATGGGGGGAGGGGGGAATCTGAGCCAGATTCCTAAAGGATTCTCCAAGGTCTCAATTACTTTCCACTTCCCAGAATGCTTTCTGTGATTTAGTGGTACTTCCAGCCATTTTCTCTGAAGAAGAAGTAATGCAGTATGATCTATGGCAGACAAGCCTAAATAAACAGTATCATCACAACTTTCCTTTTAGAGTAGTGTTTTAAAGGGAGAAACCAAAAGACTAGAGAATGATATCCATGAACTGCTGCCATTGCAAAGCCCCTTTAAATTTGCTCCCAGTGGTAGCTATTTCCACATCAGAGAACCATTTGTCTTCACTGCTTCACCAAGCAAAGGAATCTCCTGTTCTTCAGGCTGACAGAACATCTTTTGGATGGGATTTCTGTTAAGATAACTATGAAAGGGCTATTTTAGAAGCTAGAAGGAGGTAAGCCCAGGGTGCATCTATACTGTAAGAGACATAATGCCGTTTGACACCACTTTAAGTGCTGTAGCTCCAACCTATGGAATCTTGGGATTTTACAAGGTCTTTAGTCTTTTCTGCCAAGGAGTGCTAATGCCTCACAAAACTACAAATCCCAGGATTGTATAGGATGGAGCCATGGCAGTCAAAGAGGTGTG
Organism: Sceloporus undulatus; assembly: GCF_019175285.1. Classification (NCBI taxonomy): domain Eukaryota; kingdom Metazoa; phylum Chordata; class Lepidosauria; order Squamata; family Phrynosomatidae; genus Sceloporus; species Sceloporus undulatus. The sequence continues at coordinate 88,869,836 of NC_056523.1, read as the reverse complement.
AGACTGCATCATTTCTACAATGTAGATACACCCCCAATCCACTACCATAGAAATAAAAGAACAAAGGCTCTGCTCACCTGTGCTCAGAGGGGGCTATGTTCAGAGGGGCTTAAGAGGTAGCTTGTCTATATAGAGGTACTTGGCATGATTTGGAGCCATCTTGCTGTAAACAAGTCTGCTTCTTCTCTTATCTAGGGATCTACAACACTCTCTTCCATCCCTCTCCTCTCACCTCCCAGTAGTTCTTTCTCCCACTCTGCGCCAGGCCTCCTGTCTGTGTGACATGCATCCCTGCTGTTTAAAAGAAAACAACAAAGAGCCTCTTTTGGAACAAGCCCTCCAGGGTGGCTGTGGCTGAGGAAACAGAAAACAATTCTTGAAAACTAATATTATATTTTTGAGTTTATGCCTCATAGGTGACTGAATAATGCCAGTGCTCCCCTGAGAAATATGTTTTCTTGTCATTCTGTATGCCACTTACATGCTGTGGCAGTTCTCTTGGTTGGACACCCCAGGCGCTGCTTTACTTAGAATAATAAAGAGAATTTCACATACTTCATCCACTCACTGCCATTAAGTCAAGTCTTCCCCTCTTTAACATGCAAGGGTGGTGTTCATTTTGTTTTGTTTCTTTTCTTTTTCTTAATTCTTTATTAATTTTAAAAACAACACAGAACTACAAAAACATATACTCTGCAAAATTTACAAACATTGACACAAAAGACTTCCAAGCCCCTATCCTCGGCTATTATCTCCTCTTACATGTTCTTTTATTAATGTTTACTAGATTTATATTTACCTATATTCTGAAACTGTATCTCAAATAAACAAACCTATTTACCATTATTTGACTAAAATTGGTTTCTGTTTACCATTATTCATCCTCGTGTAACATCTGTCTATATTTACTCAATCTAACATAATGTATTATATATTTTGTTTTGTTTCTGATAACCAGACAGACAAAATTTCCCAGTGGGGTGGCTTTCTAACCAACAATCTCCCTCCATGAAAGTTAAGGCAACATGTCCTTTGTATGAGAATTCAAATGTTTCAGTGTAGTGGTTGACCAAAAATCTGCATTTTATGGTAAATTTCAGGATGAAGTGAAAATCCGATCCAGAGGATTGGATTAATTGTCTAGAAATAGGGAAACCTTTTTACCCATACTAAAGGTAGTCAAGGAAAGGACCAATATATTTAGATGGAACCAGAGAGTGATTCCAGTCACACACAAGTGCACACACACACACACACACACACACACACACACCTCTCCATTCTACGTACTGAAGACAACACACACCTACCTCCATTCCAGGTACAAAAGCTAACTGGACTAACTGATCCAAGATCAATTCTGTACTGCTGCTTCGGGAACAGTTGATTGTCTTTTGCTGTTGAGAGAATGGATAGGATCCTGTACATACCTAAAGGTAGTTGGTTAATTTAAGGGTACATGAGAAGCTATGTCACTACCACTCTTCAGTATATGCCACCTGAGGTTCCTCTTGTCAAGCAGCAGCTCAGCGACACTTAAATAGAATGTCACTGAGAATACTGCTGTCCCATTGTTTTCTTGGATGTTAATATCTTCTTCTTACTGAAAATGTAATGAAAATTCATGGAACTCCTCCCCAGCTATCTTTCAAAAAATGACTGAATATCACCCCTACTTTCATATGGAACACATGGTCCCACTAAAATGGGTGGGATATGTGACTCAGTACAACTTCATTATGCATTTATGAAGTGGTCTTTACTGAGTTTTTGATTGACTGATTTGAGAATTGTGAGATTAGTTGGTACTACAGTGTGTCCAGGTCATACACGGGCATGCCATATGCAGGTTTCAGCATATGCTGAAAGCCTTGACTGGAAGAGGAAATGGCATACACACTGCACCGCACCACATGCATGAGCCCCATTGTTTCAGTGGGGCTCCACAATATGTGGTATTTCCCTTATGGGGGTGGGGGGGGTCCATAAACAGATTCCCCATGTAAGGGAAGTGCTAGGAGTCATTTCCCAAACAAAAAGGCAAAGAATCATTTAACATCAAAGATGGTAGACAAGGTTAGCCTCCTGACTCATCCAAAGGACAAGATGGCCTTATCCTTTACTCTCACACACAGAGCCAACCAGATTTGCCAGTTGGATTTTACTTGGGGGTTTTTTGTGACAAGACAACACCTGAAGGCAGCATTCAGCATGCCATTGGCCCACACACCTCTATCCTTTCAAGTGGCTGGTATTCTATGTTCCATTAATAAATCCGTATTGGATTTTATTCTGAATTTCATGAGAGCTATTGAAACAGCTGAACCCCAGCTCCAAATATGTTTAACATCTTGGACAGTAAAACCCAGAGTGGATTCATCCCACAGAATGGAGGACACCAACTGCTGCTACCTCAGTTTTTCTCACAGTTCACTTCTTGACATTGTGTTTCACAGTATTTTTCTTGTGATTCCTAAGGACTGACCTGCCGGATGAGATCCGTCAAATCACCAATTTAGACAGCTTCAAGAAAGCTATCAAGACGGATCTCTTCCGGCAGGCCTTCAGAATAAATTACTCGGCCATGTGGTGATTGCCCCCCCCCATATATATTATGACTCGGCCACTTTTATTGGTTTAATTGTTATGTAATTTTAAATCTATTTGATTAATTGTTTTTTAAGGGGGGATATTTTGTATATATTAATGTATTATAAATTGGCATAGAATAAATAATAAAAATGAGGAAAATATCTTAGAATCATAGAATCATAAAGTTGGAAAGACCACAAGGGTCATCCAGTCCAACCGCCTGCCAGCAGGAAATCCATCAAAGAATCCCCCATAGATGGCCATTAGCATCTGCTTAAAGACTCCCAAGGGAGACTCCACTACACTCCGAGGGAGTTGTTGTCACTGTCGAACAGCCCTTACTGTCAGGAAGTTCTTCCTAATGTTGAGGTGGAATCTCTTTTCCGTAGCTTGCTCCATTGTTCCGGGTCCTGTTCTCTGGAGCAGCAGAAAACAAGCTGCTCCCCCCAATATGACATCCTTTCAAATATTTAAACAGGCATCATCACCTCTTAACCTTCTTTTCTCCCAGGCTAAACATACCCAGCTCACGAGCGTTCCCATAGGGCAAGGTTTCCAGACCTTTCACCATTTTAGTCACTCTCCTTTGGACACGCTCCATTGTTCTCAATGTCCTTTTGAATTGTGGTGCCAGAACTGGACACAATATTCCAGGTGGGGCCTGACCAAGCAGAATACAGTGGCACTATTACTCTCTTGAGCTGACACTATACTTTTATGATGCAGCCTAAAATTGCATTGGCCTTTTTAGCTGCCGCATCGAACTGTTCACTCATGTTCAACTTGTGGTCTACTTGGACCCTAGATCCCTTTCACATGTAGTTTCATTCAGCCAGGTGTCCCCCCATCGTATATCTGTGCATTTCATTTTTCTGCCCTAAGTGCAGTACCTTATTTCTTCTCTGTGTTGAATTTCATTTTGTTAGCTTTGGCCCGGCTTTCTAGTCTACCAGATCATTTTGAATGTTGATCTCCTCTGGGGTATAGCTATTCCTCCTAATTTGGTGTCACTGCAAATTGATAAGTATGCTCCCAATTCGTCACCAGGTCATTGATAAGATGTTGAATAGCACTGGGCCCAGGACAGAGCCCTGTGGGACCCCACTGGTCACTCTCTCCAGGATGAAAAAGAGCCATTGTTGAGCACCCTTTGGGTTCGGCCGGTCAACCAATACAGATCCATATAACAGTTACTTTGTCTAGCCCCATTTTACAAGCTGTTTGCAAGAATGTCATGGGAAACCTTGTCAAAGGCCTTACTGAAATCAAGATATATTAATCAAAAGCATTCCCTTCAGCTAACAAGTTGGTAACTTTATCAAAGAAAGAGATCAGATTTGTCTGGCATGACTTGTTTCTCTGAAACCCATGTTACTTTTTGTGATTATGGCATTGCCTTCTAGATGTTCACAGACTCTCTGTTTAATGATCTGCTCCAGAATCTTTCCTAGTACTGATGTCAGACTAACTGGACGATAATGTTGGGATCCTCTTTTTTCCCCTTTTTTAAGATGGGGACAACATTTGCCCTCCGCCAGTCTGCTGGCACTTCTCCTGTTCTCCAGGAGTTTTCAAAGATTATTGCCAATGACCCAATAACATTTGCCAGTTCTTTTAATACCCTTGGATGTAGCTCATCTGGTCCTGGAGACTAAATTCATTTAGGCTAAACAGATTTCCTGTACTATCTCTTTACTATTTTTGTGCGGAATTCCCCTATCTGTCCTCTGCTCCATTATCCCAGGTTGAGAACCCTTTGCCTTTTCTGAGAAGACGGAGGCAAAAGAAGTGTTGAGTAGTTCTGCTCTTTTCTCTGTCTTCTGTTAGAATTTTGCCATCTTCTCCACACAGTGGCCCTCCCATTTCCTTCTTCTTCCTTTTGCTGTGGACATCCAAAAAGCCCTTTTTGTTGTTCTTACCTCTCTAACAAGCCTGAGTTCATCGGTGCTTTATTTCTTGACCTTATCTCTACACATGCTAGCTATGTTTTGAATTCCTCTTTTTTGATTTCCCCATTTTCATTTCTTATACAGTTCCGTTAAAAATTTAGCTGATTTGAAAGTTTCCTGGTCATCCATCCTGGGTTCTTGCGACACCTCCCATTTTCTTTCTCACTGGAACGTGTTTAATTTGTGCCTTCAGTATCTCCCTTAGAGAAACTCCCATCCGTCCTGAACTCCCTTCTCTTTTAGTATTCCTGACCATGGGATAACCACCCCCCCCCGTATTTCTCTAAGTTTACTGAAATCAGCTTTCCTAAAGTCTAGAAGGTGTCAGACTATGCCGGGCTTCTCCTTTCCATTGTATAACAAACTCCAGGAGAACATGGTCACTTCCACCTAATGATCCCACCACTTGCACCCCATTAAACCAGTCATCCTTATTGGTTAGATCAGATCCAAAATAGCTGAGCCCCTTGTTGCCTCTTCCACCTTTTGGACAATGAAATTGTCTTCGAGGCAAGTGAGGAATTTACTAGACCTTGAGGATTTGGCGAGATTTGACTTCCAACAAATATCAGGATAGCTGAAGTCATCCATCACACTACATCTCTCCTTTCTGACTGTGTGGTCACTGTTCTAGAAAACACATCCAATTCCTCAGTCTGACTTGGGAGTCTGTAGTAGCCTCCCACCATAACATCCTTGTTGTTTCCCTGCCCTTAATTTTTTAGTCCCTGACATATAGGGCTATCTTCCTCCTTTCCTGTTTGGCCTTTAAAAGGTTAATCCCTCTATTTCTACATCCCACTCATGAGACTCATCCCACCAGGTTCAGTGAGGCCAATTATATCATATTTGTGCTTTGTTGTACTAGGATTCACATTCATCTTGCTTATTTCCCATGCTCTGTGCATTAGTGTAGAGACATCAAAGACCATGTGTTCCCCTTACTTGCTGCCGTGCAAACATTTTTGCCTCCAACTGTTGGGTCCTTGCACTGTTTGCCTGTTCCTCTATGACAGTTTGACTATTTTCTCCAGCCTTTGGCCCCAAAACGACGTCTCCTTTCCCTACATATCTCAGTTTAAAGAACACTACAACTGGTTCTGCGTTATGCCCACTTACTTTCAAACACTTGTTTGAATCTACATGAATTAAAGATGCTTGGAGTAGGGATGAAGATCCCACACTGGAAATAGAGGGAGGGGGTACTATCAAACAGCTTGTTTGCTGTTTAGCTATGAACATTTTTTCTACTCTAGTGAGAGAAATCAATGTGATACTCTGTGGAAATGACTCCAGAACTGACTAATTCATTACTGCCTGTTTTTCCAATGAAACCCCCTGCAGCTCAGAGAGCAATGTGCAGAGGACCCCTAGAAATGACAAACAGAGGGGACAGCATATTAAGATGGCTAGACATGGGGGGGAGGGAGAATCTGAGCCAGATTCCTAAAGGATCTCCAAGTCTCCATTACTTTCCACTTTCCAGAATGCTTTCTGTGATTTAGTGGTACTTCCAGCCATTTCTCTGAAGAAGAAATAATGCAGTATGATCATGGCAGACAAGCCTAAATAAACAGTATCATCAAACTTTCCTTTAGAGCAGTGTTTAAAGGGAGAACCAAAAACTAGAGAATGATATCCATGAACTGCTGCCATGCAAAGCCCCTTTAAATTTGCTCCCAGTGGTAGCATTTCCACATCAGAGAACCATTGTCTCACTGCTCACCAAGCAAAGGAATCTCCTGTTCTTCGCAGGCTGACAGAACATCTTTGGATGGGATTTCTGTTAAGAAAGGGCTATTTTAGAAGCTAGAAGGAGGTAAGCCCAGGGTGCATACACGTAAGAGAACATAATGCGTTGACACCACTTTAAGTGCGAGCTCCAACCTATGGATCTGGGATTTACAAGGTCTTTAGTCTTTTCTGCCAAGGAGTGCAAATGCCTCACAAAACTACAAATCCCGGATTGTATAGGATGGAGCCATGGCAGTCCTATAGTAGTATAAATATTGTTGATAAATGGAATATTTTAAATCTTCTTACCCCATGAAACAAGCTACATTTTTAATTGCTCAAAAAAGGTGTTTGGTTTTTTTTATGTTGATCAGTCCAATCAGTGATTCAATTACATGTTCAGCCCCAGTTATAATCTAGATCAATTGTTCTCAATCTTCACTCCTCCAAATGTTTTGAACTTCCAGAATCTCTAACCATTGGCTAAACTGACTGGGAGCTTCTGGGGGTTTAATTCCAAAACACCTGGCAAATCAAAGTGTGAGAACCACTAGTATAGATAATTTGGCCAGTCATGGCAGCTGTCTTCATATCTGTGATCCTAAAATAGCATCTCTTAACATGTCAGTCAGTCTCCTCCACCAGGAAAATGCTAGCTATTAGAACGTTGATCAAACAGAGGTGTGATCACAAATGCCTTCTGGATATCCAACTGAACTTACTTCATTTTGTCCTTAATTCCTTCACTTTTGTACTATGGCTACATAGCCTCAGGACTTGTTCATGTACTGCCTTTTAGTATTCATCCTTTCTCCTTCCACTCTGCAGAGTTTAACAAACCATGCACAAGAAAAAAAAAAACTTAAACAGGGAGTGATATTGCACAAAGAAAAGAAACTGTGGTATTTGTCCAGTGCTATTCATCAGGCATTTCATACAAAGCAGGGTCAGGAAAGCACAATTTCTTACTATACACATATCTAGATTGCTGCCAGTGTTAACATGTTTTGTTTCAATAAAGCTGTAATCAGTGGGAAATGCCTCTCTCCTTCTTCCAGTACTCCACTGACATTGGCTGCAAAGAGCTCAGTGCTGCAGTGAGACATAGCTTAGGAGAGAAAATTGATTAAATGAATAAGGGGAGTCATACTAATGAAAGAAAATGGAGGTAGGCAGAGAGAGGCAGTAGGAAGAAATCACTCTGTTCATTTATTCCATGCTGGTAGAATTTGGATCAGTGTGTTTGTTCAGCAGCGCTAAGCCTGTCCCATTATTGTTGTATATTGCTTCTATTCTCCTGCAGGCATTGATGGTTTCCACAAATTGCCATGCTTGCTTAGCCAAACACCACCCACCCCCTCACTGCCAATAAAATTCCTGCATAGAAGCACATCACTAAACGCAGGCAGGCACTGTGCCTCTAGAATGGAATTCATGAGCATTGTAATGATTACCACTAATTCTACCAACAGTGAGTACTGGTAGAAAGCATGATCAAGAAGCTATGGGCAACACACACACACATATATATAGCGATGATTCCCCTGTAATTTTCATCACGGACATAGCTTTCCCCTGTCCTAAGCCAATAGCAGCTATCCATCAAATCCCAGAATAAGAGTGCACACTCAGCATCATCATCTTTGCAAAGTGCTTGAGTATATTAATATAGGGAGCAAACACAACACCTATATGTTATGGAGGGGACAATGTGTTTCAGTGTAAGCAACAAAAGACAAAACACCCAGCATGACAGCCAAACATCTAAGCTGCAGAATTTAAATTTCCTTATACCAGGGATGGGCAAAGCATTGCCCCAAGGCTGTTTTGTGCCCCTTGCCCCTTCTAAACTCACCCAGATTGTCTTTTTATTGGTCAAAGAGAAAAGAAATAGATTGCAGTGTTCAATCAAGAAATACCCGGTAGCCAACTTCAAGGGTTTTGCTTTGACCACCTTCAAGGGTTTTGGTTTGGAAACACATTTGGCAGTTTATGTGACCCCATGAGGGTCCCCGGAGAGTCCCTGGAGCAAAATGTTGGCCCACAGACTCATTGCAGCTGCTCACCAATGCCTTATACAGTGCATCACAGAAGATGGAATATAAGAAATTCTATTACCACAGCCTCCTTACTTCTGTAACAGAGAAAGGTAGGCAAGAAGTTGGCTTCTGTAAGCAGATAGGGAGGTGAGTAATACCTCAGTGTAGAAAATGGTTGAACTATTAGCTAAAAGCAGCCAATTCGGAGTGCTGTGAGAGGGGGACCTAAACTAGGGAAAATATTATAAAACTTGAGCTTGTCTGTTAAATTGTTGGATAGGACAATCAGAAATAGAAATAGGGACAGAGGAAAATAGGGGTGAATTAAAACCTGAGAAGGACAGTTAGAGAGAGGTCACTTAGGAATAGAGAAATGATTGAGATATGTATGGATAAGATCACAATAGGGACTTTGGTTTGATGCAAGTTGAGATTAAGGAAAGAATTGAGACAAAGTGTTACGTTAACAAAACATTTTCAGCCATATTGACCATGCAGCAAAATACAACAAAACTCAAAATCCTCAAAATAGTGATACCTGTTTTGGCCAGCCAAAATGCAAAAAATATCTATCTAAGGGATTGCCTACTTCCATATAATCTGCCCTGTGCTCTCAGGTCCTCTGGGAAGAATTTATTACAACCTATAAAAACTAGACTGACTGCAACTTCCCAGCGGGCCTTTTCTACAACTGCTCCCAGCCTGTGGAAAGGCCTGCCGGATGAGATCCGTCAAATCACCAATTTAGACAGCTTCAAGAAAGCTATCAAGACGGATTTCTTCCGGCAGGCCTTTCCAGAATAAATTACTCGGCCATGTGGTGATTGCCCCCCCCCCCCCATATATATTATGACTCTGCCACTTTTATTGGTTTAATTGTTATGTAATTTTAAATTCTATATTGTTTAATTGTTTTTTAAGGGGGGATATTTTGTATATATTGATGTATTTTAAGGAGGAGACACATTCCTAAGCTTTTATAAATTGGCATAGAATAAATAATAAAAATGAGGAAAATATCTTAGAATCATAGAATCATAGAGTTGGAAGAGACTGCACGGGCCATCCAGTCCAACCCCCTGCCATGCAGGAAATCCAATCAAAGTATCCCCAATAGATGGCCATCTAGCCTCTACTTAAAGACCTCCAAGGAAGGAGACTCCACTACACTCCCGAGGGAGTGCGTTCCACTGTCGAACAGCCCTTACTGTCAGGAAGTTCTTTCCTAATGTTGAGGTGGAATCTCTTTTCCTGGCAAATTCTTGATCATATATTGATCAAGACTATTTATCAGTTAGACATCTTAGAATATAAAAGTTACACAGAGCCAATCTAGTTCCACCCCCACCATGCAAGAATGTTCAATATTAAAGACACTTCTGAAATCGTTGCCTCATCCAAACCCTCTCATAAAGCCTTCCAGACGATGGAAAATTTACGGAGACTAACTAACCGACAACCTACTGGGTGACTTTGAGCCAATTTACACTTTTCTAGGAGTCCTGTGCTGTATGGTGCCACAAACGGCCTGCCATCATCCAGTTTAGATGCATGCAGGTCAAAACCAGCGGGGACCGGCATCAAGCCTGATCCCAGCCAGATCTGGATGTGTACACTGTTGGATCCAGACTGATCCTGGATGTAAAACCAACACCTCCTTACCCTGCAGGTTAATCCGACCCCTTGATTTGCTGCCGAGTTTTCCTGAAACTCTGGTGACAACACCCCAGCTGTTTGAGATGGTTGCCCTCTTTGCCTTATCTGTGCATGCATCATACATTCATACTCAAAATACCCCTCTGTTTACCATGTGCTGACTGTGGAAAATGAGCGTGCCGGTCCATCGTGGGTGCACTATCAGCAAAACACCTGTCTCTACTGTCCATATGATTGTGATGGGAGGGAGAGCTTCTCTGTTCTATGAGCAACATTGTGGCAAAGGTCTAATGAAACAGTTCCAGTTAGCAGATTTTGGGTTTTAGCCACGGGGACAGGTGTGTTCTTTCTTTCTAACACACTCCACCTTATCCCATCTGCCAACCACAGCGAACCGACCAGGGAGTGACGCACCTGGGGCCCAGAACTAGCACACTGCCTGAGCCCATTACTATCTTGCCACTCTGGCTTCAGCCCCTTGAGCCGTTTGAAGAATAGATCGGTAAATGCCACAACAAGCAAACACCTGGATTAGGGTTGCATCATACATCTGGGGTGACACTTGGAGACACATAAAAACAACAAAAGATCACCCAGTCTTTACTAACTCCTAAAATTGCTTACTGTCCACCAAAACGCCACCATTATGCATTTCTAAATAAATAAATCAATATATACAATCAATGCAACTTGAATTTTTACCAGTTATATTCCACTCATATAGGCAAAACATGACTTATAAAATTTAAAATAATACAAAGCGAGAAGGTTTTTTTTAAACTAAGCCTAAGGTATGTAGCAAGAAGAAGAGGGCCGAACGAAAATGATGAATGTGAGACAGGACTGGAAGGTTCTTATTTTTTTCTTTCTTTTTTCTTCTCATTACAGTTATTACCAAATTTTACATTGGAGAAAGTGCAGAAAGTGAAATGAAAGATTCATTAAAAAAAAACACCACACACACAAACAAAACCTTTCTCTTCTAAAAACCGCTTTTGGAATGTTGATATTTATTGACTATGTTATCACCTCATGTATCTTCTGTACTTGACTATATCTTTGGTCTCAGATTCTCCTCTTTCATTAGTTTGTATGCCATTGGCAGGATGTTGTTTTTACTCTGTAATTATTTTATGCATACGTCATGTACCAATGGATGTGTAACAACCAACCAATACAAACAAACACCATAAAAATCCCATCTCCTAGAGAAGCCTTAGCAAAGTCTAAAAGCAAGTTCTTAATTCTTAATCAAATTCTTCACAGCTTGTGTGGATGTACCTCTGTCACAGCTTGGAAAATCTTTTTTTTTAAAGTAACATTAGAGTTTCTTATTACTCTAACAGCCAGGGAGCAGTGGGCTGAGAAGTAGCATGGTAACACGCAGCCCAACTACTGTAGAAGTCACAGCAAGGTTACTGGCCACCACAGCACCTACTGACAACACTATTGCAGTTACCCAATGATGAGAACATACAAGCAAAATTGGCTACAGAGTGGGGTTAGGACAATTTCATAGCCACAGCTGTGGCAAGAGATGGAAGGAAGGAGGATGCTAGAGAGAAACCGGAGAAAGATAAGAAGGGGAAGGGGAAGACCCACAGGCTGATCAGATTGTCATAACCCAAAAGGAAAGCAAGGTGCCACAAAATGTAGGACACTCAAGAAATATGGAGGACATTACAGAATAAAAGCTAAAACACTCATATAAATATAAATTCATTTCATATGGTTTATTTACAGCCATCGGGTCTGAAGAAGATCCCTCCCTCCTTGTCAGCTGTTATCTTCTGGCCTGGAGGGAGTGAAAGGACAGGCCCAATGCCATCGGGCCCAGCCTCAATTAAGAAGAAGAGTCCACCCTGCAGTCCATCTGCCTTGGTACAGGCCTCAGAGGGAGAGAAGAACTACTGGACCTGATCCCCTTCCCCACCACCATTCCCTTCTCCTTTTGTGTCGTGTCTTTTTAGATTGTAAGCCTGAGGGCAGGGAACCGTTTTATTAAAATAATAATTGTAAGCCGCTGTGAGAGCCTTTAGGGCTGAAGGGTGGGGTATAAATACCATACACAAACAAACAAACAAACAAATAAATAAATTACTGTATTTTATTAGGTACTCAACTGTATTTTTCTGATGAACCTACCTTCCTTAAAATGCCTTTTTGGCTTGCAATATAATTATAGAAAGGGGATGTGGTAGCTTAGTGGTTAAGACACCAATTTTGACTTCAGAAGATTGGCAGTTTGAGGCCTGACTGTTGCATGATGGGGTGAGCTGTCACTAGCCCCAGCTTCTGCCAACCCAGCAGTTTGAAATTGTGCAAATGCAAGTACATAAATAGGTACCACTTTGATGGGTGTTCATGCTGGTAACATGACCAACATGATCAAGTCCCATTAAATACAGTCGGGTAGTAAAATGGTGTCTCTTATATAAAATGGCAAAATCAAGGTTTGCTGTTCGTATTTGGGGGCCGGGGGATAGGCAGGGCAGGATATTTTCAAGCCATGGATGGCTTGAAATGGCTTGTGGATACAGAATCCATGGATATGGTGGGCTGACTGTGTTAATTCATGTAATTATTATTATTATTATTATTACTGCTGTTGCTACTACTATTTCTTATCCATGGAGCTACCTTTTTCTCAGTAATGTTACACAAGGCAAACTAAGTTAAAATTTAAAACAAATAGAGTTTAAAAAGCTATAAAAAGAGAGGCAAAACATGTGATATGTGATTATTAAAATACAAATAAACGGTTTGTGTGTATTTAAGGAAATTAGGCCACTTCCTGTCAACAACATCTAGAATTAAAACCCTTTACAACAGATCAGGAGAACAACACACCTCAAAGAGCAAACCACTAAAATTCCTCACAATTAATTATTTAAAAAGCCTGATGGACCATTAAAAATGATATCATTTAATACTTTTCATATCACATTGAAGTTGGATATAAATTAGTGTTAGTGTGTGTGCTGCACTTCTGAACAGGGAGATGTTTAGGTGTTACTGTGATAACCCAGGGTTCAGCTTCTTTAGTAGTTTCTTTAGAAGGTGTTACTGGACAATGATGTGGTTTCTGAGTATAATGGTGAGAGTATAATGGATATTCACAGCACAAAGACACCACCAGATTTCTAGAGGAACCCTTAGAATTTCTTGCAGACAGCAAACTCTGCCTCTTTTCTGACTCACTTGCCCCACAGACTAATGCACAACTGCACACACAAGTATCTCACTGATCCTTTCCTTTGTCTAGTGGGGGGTGAGAGTGGGGAAGATAAGTTATATGTCCATCCATCACTCACACTTCCTTGCACCATCCTAGTTCCTGCTGAAATTTGCATTATTACAATGTTAACAGTGATCAGCTGTCTTTTGTGGTTCCTGAAATATATTACCTTGGGGATCTGACCTACTCATATGAATCTTAAAGTCAGGAATTATAGCATTGGATAGGATCCTGAATTTATTATATTGAATTTCTTCAGTGGACTAGATACTCTAGGGAAGTTAGATACACTAGGGAATTCTAGTTAGATACTCTAGGGAAAAGTCAGTATTATTATCACTTAGATGGTCTGTAGAATATATAATCAACAATACACCTAGGGGAAATGAGATATTAACAGCTACACAGGAGGCAAAACAACCAAAATGAACCAGAGTTCCAATATGGTATTTTCCTGTTGTGTGCAAGGATATATTGTTTATCATAGCCATGGTCAGATTTCAGTTACTGTCAGTCTCAGTGCCAAATTTCTTGATCATATATGATCAAGAATTTTATAGTTAGAATCTTAGTAATAAAAGTACAAGAGCCATCTAGTTCCACCCCACCATGCAAGAATGTTCAATTAAAGCACTTCTGAAATGTGCCCATCCAATCCTCTCATTAAAGACTTCCAGAGATGGAAAATTTAGGAGACTACTCAGAAACCTACTGGGTGACTTTGAGCAATTTACACTTTCTGAGGGGTTGTCTGTATGGGCCAAAAGGCCTGCCATCATCCAGTTTAGATGATGCAGGTCAAAACCAGCGGGGACAGGATCAAGCCTGATCCAGCCAGACTGGATGTGGAACTGGTGGATCCAGACTGATCCTGGAGTAAACAACCTTTACCCTGAGGTAATCCGACCCCTGATTTGCTGCAGAGTTTCCTGGAAACTCTGTGACAAACCCCAGCTGTTTAGATGGTTCCCTCGTGCCTTATCTTGCTGCATCATCACTCATACTCAAAAGCCCCTGTTTCCATGTCTGATGTGGAAATGAGGTGCCCGGTCATGTGGGTGCAATCAGAAAACCTGTCTCTATGTCATATATGGTGATGGGAGGGGAGATTCCTGTTTATGAGCAACATTGTGGCAAGGTAAGGAACATGTTCCAGTAGCAGATTTTGGGTTAGCACGGGGACAGGTGTGTAAACACCCACCCATCCCTATGCCAACCCAGGAACCGACCGGGGTGAGCACTGGGGCCAGAATAGCACAGCCTGAGCCCATACTATCCTGGCCCATCTGCTCAGCCCCTGAGCGTTGGAAGAAGACGGTAATGACCAACAAGCAAACCCTGGATTAGGGTTGCCATACATTGGGGTGAACTTGGAGACACATAAAAACAAAGAATACCCAGTCTTTATAACTCTAAAATGCTGTCCCCAAAGCCACAATTATGCATTTTAAATAAATAAATCAATAAATAAATGCAACTTGAATTTTACAGTTATATTCCCGACATATAGGAAAACATGACTTAAAAATTTAAAATGAAAGAGAGAAGGGTTAACTAAGGCAAGGATGAGCAAGAAGAAGGGGACGAAAATGAGAAGGTGAGAAGGAGGAAGGTTTCTATGTTTTCTTTCTTTTTTCTTTCATACAGTTTATTAAAATTTACATGTGGGAGAAAGTGAAATTGAAAGATTCATTAAAAAAAAAACACCACACAAACAAACCTTTCTTCTTCTAAAAAGCTTTTGGAATGTTGATATTGATATTGTTATCATGTATCTCTGTACTTGACTTATCTTTGGTCCAGATTCTCTTCTTTATTAGTTTGTATGCCATTGGCAGGGATGTGTTTTTATTGTATTATTTTATGCAATGTCATGTACACTGATGGTAACAAACAAACAAACAAACAAATAAAATCCATCTCTAGAGAAGCTTAGCAAGTCTAAAGCAAGTTCTTAATTTTAATCAAATTCTTCACCAAAATCATAGAATCAAAGAATGATAAGTTGGAAAAGACCGCAAGGGCCATCCAGTCCAACCCCCTGCATGCATGAAATCTAAATCAAAGAACTCCTGACAGATGGCCATCCAGTATCTGTTTAAAGATCTCTAAGGAAGGAGACTCGACTACACTCCGAGGAAGGAGTGTGTTCCTCTGTCAAACAGCCCTTACTGCCAGAAATTTCTTCCTAATGTTGAAGTGGAATCTCTTTTCCTGGAGCTTACATCCATTGCTCGAGGTCCTAGTCTCTGGAGCAGCAGAAAACAAGTTAGCTCCCTTCTCAACATGACATCCCTTCACGTATTTAAACAGGGCTATCATACCACCTCTTAATCTTCTCTTCTCCAGGCTCAACATCCCCAGTTTCCTAAGTCATTCCTTCACACAGCTACATGATAAATAATTATAAGTATCAGAAGAAAGTGCACACTGCAAATTGTGCTCCCCATCCCTACCGGCACATTTTGTTCCCACCCTACCCCCTTTCAATGATGTTTTATCACACTATGCTCTTAAAGAGGTACTATTCCAGTGTGACTCCTTTAGCTGCCTCCTGTTGCATGCTGGGATTGGCCGTGTTTTAAGGAGGGGTAGGGGTTTAGAATTCTCAGGCCGAGAAGTTCAGCTCCTTAAAACTGCCAATCCCAGCATGCAACAGGAGGCTTGCTGAGGAGTTCACACTTGCATAGTAGTCTTTAAGAGCAATTAGATGTGATAAACATCAATGTCTCAGTAATCAACAAACATCTTTGATTTCAGTCCAGCACACTGGAGATTTGAGAGCATTGTATTAAGTTCTGTTTCTATTTTAGGTACACCATCTTGCATTCTTGCTGTGTAGAGGATTCTTTCTTCCGGTGCACGTGTTTGTTTTTTTATGTGTGATCAGATTTCATCACAAAGTCAGTTCTGAATATATATGAAGCCAATGTTTCACCCAATATTTTCAGATGGTGATTGAATTGAGAAATGAGAATGGGGAACTTGACTTGGTGGAAATTTATGTACATATATTGGAATTCTGTAATAATTCAGGCATCTCCAAGTGAGAGTGTGTATTCTTTGTAAAAGTTTCTTTTTAAAAATGAGACACTGGAATTTTGAATTTTGGATTTACTAACATGGTAAATTCAAGAGATGGCAGGACACCTTTGATACAAAATTTCAAACATAGGGATGGCCCAGTGAATTTTGCATCTCATTAGGTGTTTTCAGCAGATATTGGCATCCTCCAGCTGAGAACCATTGAGGATTCTGTTGTTAGGGGTATATCTAACACTGAAGAAGGAAGAAAAATCCAAAACATGTGGGTGTTGGGCATATATTACTATTCGGATGAGATCTTGTGTTATCCTACATGGGAATCCCAAACACGTCTCGTCATGTTCAGAATTCCATATTCAGGTTGATTATATGACATGGACACAACAAAAAGATAGTCCAATAAACACTGGGTTGGATCCACAAGCTTATTATAAATCACTGTGAAGCCTGCTGAGATCAATAGATTTAGGTAGCTGGGAAGCAAAAACAGTATCTGTGAGATCTGACTATCAGTTGATAGTTTGGTCTATTTATGAGGGAAGATATTCAGCTCATTCAAGGTAAATTGAATGAAACAGTAGTCCTACTGGGCTTCTGATTACCTGATAACATGTAATCCCTTCTTGTCTAATGTGGTAGATTAAACAGTCCATATCATGTTTCCTAAGCAGGTTAGGAATGGTCCTTTCACTTATCTGTACCTCAGAAAATTCCTTTTCATCCTTAATTTCTACACCAGAGAAATATTTCCTGTTTATTAGATTTTTTGTAAAAAAAATAATGACATTCTCTGAGAACTGTATTCATACTTAATATTCCATATTTAATGACCAAAGAAAGGCCTGACTTTTCTGACAACACAAGAGGTCACCCCTAGGTTTTGGTCCTCAGATGTATCCTCAAAATTAGCAGATGAAAATCAGATGCTCACTTTTTAAGAGGTCATCCATGGTTAGTAATACCAGAAGTGCAGTCCAAAATGGCAAAGTTAATACATGGGAAGAACAGACACGCTAGGAGAGGCTGCAGCAGTTTCCTTTTGCCCTGAATTTACTGGGGAAAAGCAAGATGATCCACACAATCCTCTCCTCTCCCACTGTTGGTGAATCGGAAAGCAAATTATTTTTTATATTTGAACTAGGTTTTTCAGCTACTGAAGTAATGCCAAGGACAAATGAGGGAAGTGTTCAGAGAGCAGAGACAAAGTGGCACATTTTAAAGCAGATGAAAAAAGTAGGATGGCAGAGGATTGATCAGGACTGTCCTGTCAAATCAGGACAATTGGAGGGTATACTCAAAGGATGGTGGCAGGGTTAGTGCTAGAACACAAACTCTCAACTTCTTCTATTCACATACAGTGGGCTGAACATCTGAACTTTTACATCTACTTAAAACATTAAGATATTTGCCTTTACTCCTCTCTGTAGTGCAATGTAATGGGCCCATAAATACTTTACAAAAGTAAGACAGCTTAAAAAATTCTACCCTTTCTCCACCATGGTAATGTTTGAGTGCTACCCATGGTGCAAGATCTTAACATTTCTACAGACTAATCTCTGTGTATGTGTCTTCTAGTCAACTTTAACTTATGGTTGACCCAATGAGTTATATAGCGTTTGTTTAAAGACAAAGAATATTCAAAGGTGGTTTGCCACTTCCTTCTTCTGAAATATAACCTACAGCACCTGGTATTCATTTGTGGCCTCCCATCCAAGTACTAACCGCAGCTGACCTGTTAGCTTCACCAAAATCAGATGGATATCTGGTACCCTTAGGGCAATGAATGGTGAACCTTTTCGAGTCTGCATGCCGGGAGTGGTGTTTGCCCCCGAGATGGGACTTCTGCCCTTGGAGTAGGCTTCTGGGGTGGGGACTTATCCCCTGCCACTTTCCCCAGCCTCCATCTCTGAGAGGACAAGCTAGAGGGGAAGTTTGGGAGGTGGGTGACAGGTGCACAATGTTGCTACTTCTTCTCTTTGCACCTTCTCCCGGCAGGTGCCTTGGGGAGGGGATAGTGGAGAAGTGGGCCCTGGATCCTTCCTGGACCCACAGTTATCCCTGGGGAAGAGCTTGGGGGTCAGGCAAAGCTGTGTGGGGAGGAGAGGAGTGGAGATGCACCCTATCCTTCTCCCCCTGGAGCCTTTCCTAACCACCCAGATGTCTCTCTAGAGGCAGCTGAAGATCAGAAATGCCCATCTGGGGGGGAGGAGTGGGGCACATGCCTGTTCCTCCATTCCCTGGACCCTTCCTGACCCACAACTATCCCGTGGGGAGGCAGCTGGGGGTGTCAGGAAAGGTCATGAGGTGTGGAGAAGGGTGTGCACCCGTTCCTGTCTCACCACAGACCTTTGTCTGCCCCAGCTGACCCCCCCAGAGACAGGCCAGAAAAAGGTCTCTGGAGAGGGAGCAACTGGCATGCAACCAGTCACTCTCTCACCCTTTTCACCATCTAGGAGTCCTGGAGAGACAGTTGAAGGCTGGAAGAATGCCGGGAGAGGTTGCCCTCACTGCCCTTTCCTCCAAGACTGCTGGAGGCTGGGAAATGTGCATGCCTGTCCTCCTTCTCTCTGGCCATGCCAGTGTAAAATTGGTGTCATGTTGCACCGTAGATTGTAGTAGTATGCGTACCGTAGTCGCATCATGCGCTTAGGGTATTTAGGCCAGCAAATACCTTACATATAAAGATGTCAAGGGGCACTTCAGATTAAAATATAAAAGGAACAGTTTCGAAAACAAAGCTGCTATTATATGGTCCTACTGTTGTAAAAAATGGCTATGGGGTGGGAGGTAAGGTGGGGGAAACGATATCATGATGGTGGAAACACCATGCTTTTCCCAAAGCATCCTTCCATCCTTTTCACTGTTCTCTAAGCCATCTTGAGGCTGGTAAGAAAATTCTGCCAATGCAATAGTGAGTTGTTAAGGCAATTATTTTGACATTTATGACAAATGGAAGAGGTTACAAAGTTACAGTTTCTCCCTCACTCTGTATTTCCTATTTCATTCTTGTCAGTTCACAGCCAATCAGGCTGAATTATACCTTCTAATGGCCTCACTTTTTCAGAGGAGGCTCATCCTGTAAAGATGATCGGGAAAATTCATGTTCATTTTAGTGCTTGGTCACAAGCCTGACAGAACAATTTTCATCCTGTATTGTAAAAAAAAATTGAAAAAGTGAATGAGGAGATCCGATACATGGGTGCTGCACTGCTTCGATCAGTTTCTTCATAGATTATATGAGATGGACTTGAATTTGCCTACCATTGCAAGGGAAGTTACAACTTTGAAACATTCAATTCATTATACTCTAATAGTTAAATTCAGAATTCTTTTACATTGGAATTTAGTTGAACAGTGGGAGCCAGACATGTGGGAGCAAGAACCTCTTGATCTATATAGTCTAAAATAATGAAGATTGACATGGGATGTGATAGAGCAAGCAGCCTGCAGTTCTCTGTACTGTAACAGGGTGGAATTGTCAATTCATAGTTTTTATCATTTTATGTTTCTTCTAAAAGTTCAAGTTAATGTGATAGAAATGTCAAGGTCAGAGGAAGGACGGCTTAAAGGAAGTTCAAAAAAGTTTTTAAAAACAGAAACACGACATGGTATAATATTTGTGTAAAAAAACAATGACATAAAATGCTTTTACAAACAGGATTTTCATTAATCTTCCCAGCTTGGGGTTGTTATTATCAAAATAGATATTTTTTTTAAGCACTCTTGACGGACGCGAAAAGGTGGCGCTGGATGGTGAGTTAGCAATTTTTTTGTCTGGCATTGAGGCAATACTCACTAATTGCTTGCATACATGTTAATCTATAGGAATTTTAGGCACAATGTGTCATTTATGGTAATTCAGTTTATTTGTTACTTTTGTATTACACATTCTCAGTCTAACCTGCAGACATGTTGTTTTTTGCTTTCCTCATTAGACCACCAACATTTGATTATGCAGCGGACTATACATAAGTAAATCTGAGTTTTACATGTTTTACAAAGAAGCACTGGGTTCAGTTTTTTTCTCCACTACCATCTTATGTAGTGTGTGAGGTGGCACGAGACTGGACTGGATATTCAGCTGTGTTGCCATTGCCAAGTTTGGTTTAGCTCATGCTTGAGAGATCCCACTATGGATCTCTCACATTTCCCAACCACAAATTGGATTGATTAAATGTGATAGTATTTATGTTTTGTGGTGTAAAATATTGTCTGGAGCATGAATACTATCATTGAAAATTAAGGAACAGAGAAACTACTGGGAGAAGGTTGGGAAAGTAAGCTGTGTTACAGGTAATCCAGTACTTACTCTTTACATTTTTGAACATAGCAATAGATTCTGTGCTGCTGATATTCTGTTGCATATTTCCTGTTAAAAACCATCACGATAAAGAGGGGGGGGCACCATGTTGAAATCGCGGATGCATAGTGTCCGGACGTTTTCGCGCTGGGAAAAATGAAGAAGTGATGTGCACCATTGGCTCCATCACTGCATTATTTCCGCGGCGCAAAAACGGAAGTGCCATTTTGTGGTTGTTATATTTAGAGGAAGCGGGGATAGTAACGTAAAAGTTTAGGAAGATGGGGATAGTTCTTGACTGTGTGCTAATGATGGAAAAGGGCAAGAGAGAGCAGATTTCATGGCGGTATGGTAATGACAAGAGGAGTTATTATAGTGTGTAGTAGTGGGAGAAAGTTGTACGGGAATGAAAGGGTGTAAATGAGTTTAGATAGGGGGCGGATAAAAGGAGTGAAAATGTTCAATGACTAAGTTGGTGGTAAAGGATAATAGGACAACATGTCCCTTGGTCTTATCGTCTTGTATATATATTGGAATTTTTTCGCATAGTGACATTGCCATGCTTTCATCAAGCAATTTTCAAGTTTAAGCTTAGGAGTTATAATGATTCACGGGAAATAGCAGGTACATTGTATGTAGCATCTATATATATTTAAAGGAATTTTTAGACATCAGCCTGCACTTTGTAAAAGCGACACTTGCATCAGAGGGATGTCCTTCTTCTATTTAAAAGTATTCATTATGACTTCAGGGGAATAGCATCCCATTCGATTGAGAACATCCAATGGATGGAGACAGTTTAAAAGGAATTGCTGATCTCAGTATGATTGTCTCGCCTAGTGTCCTTGTAAAACTTGACACCTAGAGGAGAAAAGTTCTTATGATTCCGCCATCATCCTTTCAAACCCACCCAAGGATTAGAACCATTTTTTGCTATCTCCAGTATGGCGTTGTTCTCGCATGTTTCATTGTAAAGTGAGTTGCTATGGACATACATGAGAATGACGTTAATCTCATCGCCCTGACAGCCATCTATGGAATTCATAATTAAGTACTTCCTGGACAAGTAAGCTACTCTGAAAGGCCAACAGTGTTCAGGGACCATGAATCAAACTGGTGTTTAAGCAGCTTGTTGGTTGGATCTGGCTCCCTTTTTTTCTTATTTTGGTTTGCGTCCCTGTCTTCCTCTTTTATATGGGCAAGCATTATCAAATTCGACACCTTTTTCACAGTATGTTAAAGTTGAATTGCCAATTGACGTAATGTGATCCCCTCAGTTGCAGCCTTGGCCGCCTTAGGATACAGAATAGAAATCTGGAGACTTTTCACGGATGCATCCACTACTACAGCAATTAATGGCAGTTTCACAATGAATTTAACTGCCATGCTCCATTGTCTATGGAATTGGGGATGTATAGTTTTGGTGAAGCATATTTAGCTTCTCCTGTCAAGAGTTGGTTATCACAACAAACATACAGAATTCCAGGGATTCTGTAAAATCGAAGTCATGACAAGTTAAAAACAGTGCTAAATGGCTTAATCTGCTGTGTGTCAGCAGTCATGAATATGGAATGAGAGATTAGGACGCCAAAGAGAGAATGGGCTACCTTGCCACATGTTGGCAGTGAAATCGTGACATAAAGTAATAATAATGAATATAATAATCAATGAATTGATTTATTTATAATGCCAATAAAGAGGCATATTGGGTGGGTCTTACAGACAGTATAAACTACATTAAAAAAATAACAATCAAAATTCAAAATTAATTCCATTCCTAAACCACCCATAAAGTTATAAAACTCACAATTATAGGATAATCACCAAGTTAAAAACAACTAAAAATACAGTAGGAATAAAAATGGAGAAGAAGAAAATTGGGCAGATAAGAGGAGACAAGAAGCAGGGACATAAAACTATTAGGTTCACTGCAAGCACTTAAGACAGCTAAAGATGTTAGAATGCAAGTAGATGCAGAGCTGTTACTAGTGATTGGTTATCACCT
>NC_056523.1:88836935-88847253 GCF_019175285.1 Sceloporus undulatus | reverse complement strand
GCGAGATGTAGCAAATTTCTGCCTGTAGAATATTTACACTAGATTGTGCATTACAGAATCTATGCCCGTGCTTTCAGTTTCCTTTCCAACCCAACCTGAGATAAATGCCCTGAACAGGAAATCATTTACTGAAGTTATTGTTGGTGTTGCAAACATATCCTCCAGCATTTCACATGTGTGGCCAAGTAACATCAGAATATGGTAAATGTGAAAAATTATTGCATTTAATATGTAAAATAGAAAAAAACCCCACAAAATACACAAAAATACAAAAAACTTACATAACACCAACACACACAAATCCAATAATAATAAAACAAAATATAAACCTTAATTACCTAATCTAATATAAAACAATATCCTCCCAATTGCCCTCCCAACCTAAAGTATACCCTATCCCACACTTACCTATCCCTAATCTACACTAAACTAAACTAACATTTTATTATTATTAAAAATACTTTATTTTTATTTACATGAGACTCTTTCATATTATTTGAATCAAAATTCAACATTATTATAAAAACCAAGCTTCATTAGTCTCTTCAACTATTCAAAATTCTCCCTTTTCCCCCACCCCAATACACTGTTCCACTGGAAGGTTTCACTTTTTTCTAAACAGCTCTTAATGCAAATATTCCTCTATTCTTGAATTTTACATCTACCCCCATCTCACACTAGTAACTAATTTTCATTATTTTTGCATAACAGTCTATGTATATATTTCTTTGATATTTCCTCTCTCCCCATTCTTTCCTTGCTTTACATTGTAGAAATTGTATTTAACTATACCTCCTATCCATTTCTTAACCTTACCAAAAATTATGGAGACATGCTGGACCTCTTACCCTTTCCCTCCACCACTCCCTTCTCCTTCTGTGTCATGTCTTTTTAGATTGTAAGCCTGAGGGCAGGGAACCGTCTAACTAAAAAGATTGCATGTACAGCGCTGTGTAAATTTACAGCGCTTCATAAATAAAGGTTAATAATAATAATAATAATAATAATTGGCCACCCATTCTTACAATAATTCATCAGTGGTTTCCACATTTCTTTGTTTGACTCAGCATACTTCCCATCCTCCCGTAGCCACATCGTTAATTTGTCCATCTCTACTGCATCCAATGCCTTCAATAGCAATTCATCAGTGTCTATTTCTCCAGTTTTTTTTCCCAATTTTTTGCTATGACAATTCTCGCTGTTGTTATTAAATACAATAACAGCTTTTTATGCATGCTTTGTTCATCTCCCTCTATCATATTCAACAGGATTATTTCTGGTTCCAGTCTTATAGTAATTTGGTATATTTCCTCTATTATCCTCTGCATTTTTCCCCAAAAAATCTTCACTTGTGAACAAGTCCACCACATATGGTAGTATGACCCATAATGACTATTACATCTCCAACATGCTCCTGATTTATTTTTCGACATCTTTGCTAATCTCGATGGGGGGAGATGCCACCTATATAGCATTTTCATAAAATTTCCTTTAGGTCAGCACAACACTTCAAGTTTAGGTCTTTCCCCCAGGCCCTTTCCTATCTATCTAATTGTATATTTCTGCCTATATTTTTTGCCCATTCTATCATGCATCCTTTAATAGTTTCTTCTCCTAGTTCTAATTTTAAACACATTTTAGATATTCTTGAGATAGTCCCTCTATTCCCTTTTTCTATTATCTCATCCAGATCTGTCTTCTCCATTGTTATACCTCCTTGTTTCATATCTTTCCTAAATCTTGCAACCAATTGTGTATATGGGAACCAGCTCAGTCTTAAATTTTCCTTTTCTAACTCTTCCCTACATTTTATTAGGAGTTTCTCTTTGTCTGTTTTCAGAAGATCCTTATATTTGAGCCACTCTTCCCCTCCAGCTTTCCTCTTCTGATAAATGTCCCATGTGGGGATACCCAGAATGGTAATCTTCTATAGAGTTTATCTTTGTACTTCCTCCAGATTCTGAGTAGTGATCTGCGTATTATGTGGTCATTAAAATCTTTGTTTTGCTCCAATTGTTTTGCTCCAGTCCCTGTCTCATACCTTTGTGGATTTTGAAGTCTTTTGTTTTATTACCATTTATGATGATTTTTGCACTTTATCTTCATATATTTGTTTTATCCAATTTATGATATTTGTCCCAATTTCCAATTTCTTTAACATTTCGAACTTAAAAGTCCAATCAAGATTGTCGAAAGCTTTTTTCGCGTCCACACATAACAGAGCCGAATCTTTTCCTGGATATTTATCATAGTATTCGATTAATTTTATTACTGACCTAATATGTTTTTATATATCTGTTCGATAAAAATCCACATTGGTCCTTGTGTATCCAGTTAATGAGTATTTTTAAAATTCTTTCTGCTATTATTGTTGCAAAGATTTTGTAGTCATTATTTAGCAATGATATCAGTCTATAACTTTATGGTAAAGTCCTGTCCTTGTCTTCTTTAGGGATTAAGACAATATTCTCCTTCTTCCACGTGTTGGGAATCCCATATTGAAGAATTGCATTAAATGTTTTCCATAAAGGATCTAATAGTATATCTTGAAAGGCTTTATAATAAACCATCGTGAACCCATCACGGCCTGGCACTTTCCTGCTCTTTGCTTTAGATATAGCCTGTTGTATTTCTGTTATTGTGGTCTCGCTATTCAGGTTTTCTTTTTCTTCCAGTGTTAGTTCTATTCTTGCAATATTTTCTAGATATTTATGTATTCTTTCCTTATGCTGTTTATTTTCTACTTTTTCTTTATACAGGTCACTGAAAAATTTATGAAATGTATTTTTAATTTTTCCATTCTCTGTGTGCCTTTCTTTCCCGTCTTGAATTTCCAGTATTATATTTTTCTCTTTTTTCTTTCTTACTTTACAAGCTAGATATCTACCCACTTTGTTTCCACATTCAAAATGCTTTTGTCTAATAAATTTCAAATTTTACTTACTTCTTCTGTCAGTTTGTTATCTAATTGTTTTTTAAGGCGGATCAATTCCTTACTAATTTTTTCTATTTTCTTTTTGTGTGTTTCTAGTGAATTCTTTTTCCTTCTCTTGGAACTTTTATGATAATTCTTGAATTTCCCTTCTTTGTTTGTTTTTCCTTTCAAAGCCTTTCTTCATTAAAAATCTAGGAATAAATGCCTTTGAAGCATCCCATGTCATCTTCATTTTCATTTCAGGATCTATGTTTTCCTTAAAATAAAGATTCAGTTGTTCTTTAACTTGTTTTTTCATTCGTTCGTTCTTTAACAATTTTTCATTAAGTCTCCAAGCAAAATCTTTATGTGATGCTTTAATTTCCAAAAAGATTTGATTATGATCAGATAATTTATTCACCTTTATTTTTACCTCCTTCACTTCTTTTAGTATCTCTGTTGAGATAAAGAACATGTCTATTCTAGGGGCTGAATTATGTGGAGCTGAAAAGAAGTGAAATCTCTTATATCTTGGAATTTATATCTCCAAGGATCTTTGATTGACAAAGTTTCTTGCATATAAAAAAATTTTGTGGGAGTTTTCCTTGTTTTTCCTGTATCCCTTTCCTTGATTGTCTATCAATTTTGGGGTCTAAGACCCCGTTCCAATCGCCCATGAATATATATCAATCATATTTAAGTATCTGTATCTGTTTTAGGAATTTCCTATAGAATATGCCTTTGTTTGTATTGGACTATATACTCCTAAGTTTTATTATCATTCACTATAATTTCAATTCCGATGTATCTCCCTTCTCCATTGTTTATTATTTCCTTTGCTGCTATCTGATTTTTAACATAAATAGCTATGCCATTTTTCTTTTTCTTACCCCCACTTATAAAATTTTGACCTAATTTGGGATTCTTTAAATATTTTTCTTCTTGTTTCTGAATTCTTGTTTCTTGTATGCTGATAATTTCAGCACTTTCCTTTTCTAATATGTGAAAGATTTTTTTTCTTTTATAGGTTGAGTTCATTCCTTTGATGTTCCATGATAGGAACTTCATTTTCTTTTAGTTCTGTCTCCTTCTTCTTTAGATTCCTTGACATGCCTTTCCCTGATCTTCTTCCTCCTTCTTGTAACTAGGGTTTCCTTGGTCCAGGCTGGGATCTACTCCTCCCACTGCTCCAAAAATGTAGTCTTCATTTTCTATTCTATTCATATCATCTATTGATCCTCTTCTTGCTTCTCCTGTTGCTTGTTCATTCTTTCTTTTATCCGGTTCTTCTTTCTTTTCTTCCTCTCTCTCCCTATTTTTCTCTTCTTCCTCTCTTAACCATCTGTTATAAAATCTCTTTGCTTTTTCTACTGTGTCAATCCTGTATAGTTTATGTCTCCAATTAAATGATATACATTCGAATGGTTCCCATCTATATCTTACGTTCTTCATTTGCAACATTTTCATTTTAATTTCATTTCCATCTATGCTCAATCTTTTTTCATAGCTAGCTTGTATTATCTTGTTTTTGCTTCTTTCTCTTGTTAGGTAGACCACTATGTCCCTGGGTAGGTTTTTATTCCTTGCTACATTTGAGTTTATTCGAAATATTTTATTCACTTCCACATCCAAATAATCTTGTGAGGTACTGATCTGTTCTGCCAGCGCTGGTATGATTTTGTCATATAAGTCCTCTCCAGGTTGTTCTTTCAAGCCTCTTATTTTTATACACTTCTTTCTATCCTTTGCCTCTTTCAGCCTATTCACCTCTTTCCTGTTCCTGTATTTGTGTTAGATTCCTTGTTATAATAATAATAATAATAATAATAATAATATTATTTTTACCCCACTTTCCAAATGCCATGATCAAGGCGGCTTACAAGACAAAGAATAATAAAACAGTTAAAACATCACATATAAAAGTTTAAAAAACATATACAAGGGGTATGAAAGGGAATCTATAAGCAAATTCATCCCGGGGCAAAAAAACAATGTTTACACTAATCCGGGGTCGAAAAACACAAAAACACAGGAGCAGAGAAGACCACTATACCTAAAGTGAAAATGCCAGCTGGAAATAGATGCGTTTTTAATTGTTCTTTAAAAAAACTAAAGATGCAGAGGAACGGAGCTCTACAGGAAGCTTATTCCACAATGAGGGGGGCACAAAGTAAAAAGCCCTCGGTGAGGTCCTCGCCAGATGGGATTTAGGGACCTCCAACAAATTTGTCCCAGATGTTCTGAGTGTGCGGGGTGGATTATAGGGGAGAGATGGTCCCTCCAAGTACCCTGGGCCCAAGCCATTTAGGGCTTTATAGGTCAAACCAACACTTGTATTGAGCTCGGAAGCGAACGGGTAGCCAGTGGAGATCTTTTAAAATAGGTGTTATGTGGCCCGTCCTGGAACTACAGCGACCAGTCTGACTGTGATATTCTGCACCAGTGTAGCTTCCGGTTTGGTACAAGGGTGCCCCATGTAGAGCGCATTGCAGAAATCCAATCGAAGGTTACCAAACAGTACAAACAGTTTCAAGGTCCCGACAGTCAGGTAGGGGCGCAGCTGGCGTATCAACCGAAGCTGAAACAACACCCTGACCGTCGCATCCACCTGAGACGTGAGCTGGAGCAACAATCAGGGAGTACTCCAAGCTGCCGCACGAGTCCTTCAAGGTGAGCGTGACCCCATTCAGGACAGACTGACAAATCTCACCACCTGGAACCGAGGGACCTATCACCAGTACTTCCGTTTTCCCTGGATTCACACTGAGTTTGTTTTCCCTCATCCAGCCCATTACCGACGCCAAGGCCAGCTAGAGGAAAGATGCCATCCTTAGTTACTGCATCATTGGAGACACAGAGAAAATTATTTGGGTGTCATCAGCGTACTGCTAACACCCGCGCCCTGTGTCTCCGATGATCTCTCCCACGGTTTCATGTAAATGTTAAAAAGCATAGGGGGACAAAACGCTCCCTAAGGGACACCAGATGTAAGGGCCCTCTTAGCGACGACAGTCCCCCAGCTCCACCATCTGGAATCTACCTGAGAGGTAGGACCGGAACCACTGAAGCAGTGCCCCCATAAACCCAACTCCCCCAGGCGTTCCAGAAGGATACCATGGTCGATGGTATCGAAAGCCGCTGAGATGTCCAAGACACTAAACAGGGAAGGCTTCCCCTGTCCAGCTCAGACGGAGGTCATCAACTAAGGCGACCATGCAGCTCAACTCCATAGCCCGCCCAGAAAGCCAGTTTGAAATGGGTCAAAAATCGGTGTCATCCAAGATCGATTGAAGCGGCAAAGGCGACTGCTCTCTCGATCACCTTCCCAAAAAAGGTAAGCAGCGAGATGGGCCGATAGTTGTTGTGAATCAGGGGGTCTAAGGAGGGTTTTTTGAGCAAGGGTTTAACCACTGCTACTTTCAATTTAGATGGAAACTGACCCTCTCTTAGAGATGTATTAACGAGCGGTGCAACAAGTCAACACTGCATCTCCCCCCTGAGCTGCCAACCATGAGGGACAGGGATCAAGAGAGCAGTGTCATCTCCAACGCTCGAGGATCTTGTCCACTTTCATCGTACTAACAAAACTCCAAAGGATCCAGTATAACTGGGGCCACGACCGCTTCGGATGCCTCTCTTACAGATCGCATAAATACTGGCGCAAGATCAGCCCTAATCGAGAGATTTTATCCGCAAAGAAGTTGTTAAAATCGTCACAGCCGGCTTTAGGCAAGATAGGGCAGGGGAGGGAGGGAGCTGGTTAGCTCTCTCACAACCCAAACAGCTCTGCTGGACGCGATTCTGCGGACGCATACTGCAGCATAGAACGAATTCTGCTATTGCCACTCCATAGGCCTCAAATGAGAGTGAAGGAGTGTCCGTCAGATAACGCTGATGTCTTCGCCAGTTACGCTCTAGTCTTGCACAGCCCGCTTCCTTACCATGAGGTCTTCCGTTACCCAATTTTGTTTATGGAAGCAGCCAGTAAGACACTTGGGAGCGACACTGTGTATAGAGCCTGGAAAGATAGTATCCCAGATGTTAGCCAGGGCAATCAACAGAATCGCCGTCAGTACAGTTCGTATCCCCCTAGGGCTTCTTGGAACCTTTTGGGTTCCATCAGCCTTCGAGGGTGGACCATCCTAATGGGTCCCGCCACCCCCGGGGGAGCTTAAGGTAGAAGCCTTGATTCGAGCCCAACCAAGAAGTGATCCGTCCATGACAAGGGAGAGAGTTTGAGATCTCTACCCACGGAGCCCTCCATTCCGACTAAAATCACATCAAGGGTATTACCAGCGCATGTGTAGGCCCTGAGACTAGTTGAGACAGGCCCATGGCTGTCATGTAGTCATGAACTCCCGAGCCGCACCTGTTGGAACTTCACTGGCCTCGAAAGGGATGTTGAGGTCTCCCAAGACAAGAAGTCTTGGGGCTCCAACACCAGTTCCGAGACCAGCTGTGTCAGCTCAGCCAGGGAATCTGTTAGCGCACGGGTGGCCTGTAGACCAACAAATCCCCAGACTGTCTCTGCCCTCAGGGTCAGTAAATACACTCGATGTGATCCGTTTTCCGGACTGGGATCCTGGTTAAGGAGAAGGTGTTTTTATGGACCAAGGCAACACCGCCCCCCCCCCCCCCCCGTCCACCTAACCTGATCTGGTCCTTAATGAGAACCCGGCTGGGAGGCCCTGGCCCACACTGCCTCACCCTCAGCCCAAGCCAGGTCTCTAATGCATGCCAGGTCGCAGTTTTTTGTCCTGCAAAAGATCATATATGATGTGGGTCTTGTTCTTTATGGACCGCGTGCCATAGGAGCAGAGACAGGTTTGTGTACGACTGGGCTGAACCCCAGGCTTTTTTGGTAGGAAAGTGGAAGAAGGGAGATAGATATACGCATCGATCTCTCCTTCGTTTTGACACAAACCCACTTCACCACCGCCACTACCTCCCCTTGCCCCGCCAAACCTCAATAGGAGCTCCAGTTGCACATGCTCCTCCATAGCAGCTGTCATCCTCACATCCCACATCCACCCTCATACCATTACTAACCACAAGACCCCAAACAAGAAAAGCAGAAAAAAGCATCATTCCCTAATAAAGCAAACCAATTACAAAAACCCCTGCACACGACCAACAAGATTTATCAAGAACTAAAATTCCCGGTCTTCCCACCAAAAAAATCCTGCCGTGATGTCAGGGGGCAGACACCAACATCTTCAGGGGCCAGGCAAACCAAAATTAATGGAGAGCCTCTCTTGGAACAGTCCCCCTTGGTCCGCCTCCGCGCCGCAGCTGGTGGCAAGGGCGCTTGGCGCTGGCTGCAGAAGCTCTCCCCTGGTGTTCGGCCGGCCTCGGGGAGCCGTAGGCCGGCTTTAAGTGGGTTGCCGCTCCCACCGACAACCCCCCCTTGGTCCACACTCACGGCCGCAGCTGGTGGCAAGGGCGCTTGGGCGTGCTGCAGGAGCTCTCCCCCGGTTATCCTTCCGTTTGTTCTGTTCAGACTTCTAATTCTCCAACTTTCCCTTTTATGTCCTTCACTTCTTTCGCTATCCCCCTCATAGCTCCTTTCAGGTCCTCAATTTCTTTCTTGAAATCTTTCCGTAATTCGTTCCTTGAGTCTTTTATTTCTTGTCTAATGTTTATCTCACTTTTCTGTATATTAGCTTCCATCCTTTGCAACATCTCCAAAACTTTGGGGTTAGAGTCTGTTTTCAGGTCAAATGATGATCTTCTAACCACATTCTGCTTCTGGTCCGTTATCTGTAACATCTTTCTTTCTCTCTTTCTTGTCATTGTCATTGATGTATACATCTCAAAGCTAACCTTCCTCTTGTTTTGTAGATTAATGCTGAAATGACATGTGTTGTGTTACACAATATATATTTGTCTAAATTTGACCAGTCTATTATTCTAATGTGGGACAATGAAATAATTCTCTCAACAATGTGTGACTATAGGCTTTGCCACAGGGAAATATTCTGTTTTAAGTTACTGCTACTCAACTTCCCACCAGAGGGTGTCACTGTGTTGCTCACAACCAAGCTCCTGCACGATCTTTAAACCTCTCATCTATTTCCTCTCGCTAGCGTCACTTCCCTTTACCCACTTCCTTCGAGCCACTTCTTCCCCACCATATGCTTGCTGACCTTGGAAAGGCTGTAGCCATTGCTTATCTCCCTCAATAGGTATTTCTTAGACAAAACATTAGATTTTGTTCAAACTTTCTCCCCTTTCCAACCAAATCCCACTCAGTTTCAAAATTTTCCTTCTTCTACTGTCCTTTCTGGCTCAGTTTCTCCTCCTTCCCGTTTCATCTGCTTCTCTTCCTAGTCTGTCTCCTTCCAGTCATTTGTCTGTTTCTTATCCTGGTCCGCCGCCTCTTGGGTCTCATCTGCTTCTCTTCCTGGTCTGCTGCCTCCTGGATCTCATCTGCTTCTCTGCCTGGTCTGCTGCCTCCTGGATCTCATCTGCTTCTCTGCCTGGTCCATTGCCTCTCTTGTTTCATTTGCTTCTCGTCCTTGTCCGCTGCCTCTCACCATACAATCGTTTCCCCCTCTGATCCGCTGCTTCTCTCTTCTCTCCTCTCCTCTTTCTCCTTCAATCCAAAAATCTCTTCGTTTCTCCTACTATGGCAACTTCCCAGCTCTGTTCTCTCCAATTTCCTCTCCTTCTTTCCTGTTGTGGCTGCGTCCTCTCAATTTTTTCTCTTTTTGAGGGGATGTTTTCGTACTTCCTCCTCCCTCTTTACTTGTTTCTAAAGTCCCCAATTTCTTTTACCTCATCTCTTTTCTCCTCATAGAACTGTCTCCATCCAATCCTTTCCTTCACTTTCCTCCTTTTTAATTGCTCCTTCCTCCTTTCTTCCAATGAGGTTTTTAAGTGAGGATCTTTCTATTCTGGATTTTTAAATGTCCTTCATAATCCAGTTTGGAACAGTTTAGATCGGCGGAGCTTTGCTACCTTTGTAGCTCTTAAACTTGCAGCCGTGGTCATCCACATCCCTGGGATTTCTCAGCCTATTCTCCCCACTTATTTTGGAGGGAATTGGTTGAAATCATCCCTTTTGAGGATCCCTATGGACCTGTCTGGATTCCCATACCTCAGGATAATCCCTAGCTCCTTTTCCCTTCCACTATTTTTTTGATTTTAGGAGCTAATCAGCTTACAGGTTGAGTCATTTGCCACCAGCTACCGTGACTAGTGACTTGTTACTCCACCATCTTTCCTGGAAGTCCCCGTTGATTCTAAACTAAATTAACATTAACTCTTAAATATTTGCTTGATTAGATCACAAGATAGGAGTATCAATATCCCATTCTCTGCTCTCAGATCTAAACCACACTGCAGAAATAATGCAGTTTAGACTGCTTTAACTGCTCTGGCTCAATGCTAGGAAATTCTGTA
>NC_056523.1:88756443-88836910 GCF_019175285.1 Sceloporus undulatus | reverse complement strand
CTGTATTTTAGCTTATCTGTCAGAGCGCTCTGGTGCCACAATAAACTACCCAAAATCAATTGCGAGAAAGGTACGAACCTTCCATCCGGCCTCACTAAAGGAACTGAACCCTCCCACAAGGCATCTGTCTCCATCCTTGCTTCTGAGAGGGAGAGAAAGTAGGCCTTCCCATCCCGGCCTCACTAAGGAACTGAACCCTCCCACAAGGCATCTGTCTCCATCCTTGCTTCTGAGCAGGGAGAGAAGGTAGGCCTTCCCATCCGGCCTTCACTAAGGACTGAACCCTCCCCACAAGCATCTGTTCCCTTCTTGCTTCTGAGCAGGAGAGAGGTAGGCCTTCCATCCGGCTCACTACGAAACTGAAACCCTCCCCAAAGGCATCTGTCCCATCCTGCTTCTGAGAGGGAGAACGGAGGCTTCCCATCCGCCTCCCTACAGGAACTGAACCTCCCCACACGGCATCTGTCTCCATCCTTGCCTCTGAGAGGGAGAGTTAAGGAACTGAAGCCTCCCCACATGGCATCTGACCCATTCTGGCTCCGAAGGGGAGAGAGGGTGGGCCCAATGCCATCAGGCCCTATCCTTACTACAGAGCCCTCCATCTGCCTTCATGCCTTGTTCCAGGCCTCAGAGGGAGTGAAAATGCTGACCTTATCCTCTTCCCTCAACCATTTCCCTTCTCCTTTTGTGTCGTGTCTTCTTAGATTGTAAGATTAAGGCAGGGAACCGTCTAATTAAATGATTTTATGTACAGTGCGTGTAAATTTACAGCGCTATATTAAATAAAGTTTAATAATAATAATTAATAATATAATAATATGATTCCCTAGCACCAGAGGCAGGGACAGTTTAAACTGGTCTCAAACTGGATTATTCTGCCAGTATGCTGTTGTCCCTGGCAGTTATTAAAACTGCAGTCTGCATGTTCATAAGAAATATAATACTTAAATCGATAATCCAACTTTTATTTCAAAAAGATTGGACGCTTTTATTCTGGAGGCCCACAGAGGCATGATCATTTCCTCCAACTTCTCTTGCGAATCAATACAGAGCTGCCCGCATACAGGCACCTTCTTTTTGCAGTGATCCTATTTTTCTTGGGCCTAAAAACAGCGCTACAAGAGAAAGGATTTTAAAAAATGTTGGTTTAGTTGCCACCAAGGAGGGGGAATGAACAGATTTTCTTGACTAATGGAAGCCTCAGTTGACACTTCTTGGACGTCCGTTTTTTAGATGTCAGCGTTTATGGAAAAATAAATCAACAGGGCTGTTGCAAAGGGGAAGGGTCTCGGTGACTGTCAGCAATACTTAAATGTAGTTTTAGATCTGACTTTAGATACGACCTCTTCAGTGGTATTTTCTTGTGATTAATTTTCCCACAACTATTGAAAAAATAAAGACAGGTCACCTTTGTCACCCATGCATGCCAAGAGTCATTTACATGTTTGAATTCAGTGTTTAGCTTGTGGTGGGCTGTCCTTTTACTGTTACATCCCAAATAGGTGTTCTATAAAAAATATTGTTGTCTAGTGGTAACTCTCATGCTACTGTTGAATGGCATAACTAGGGTTGCCAGAGTGATATACCGCCTTAGAGATGGGCTCCTGTAACTTAATGTTCTTGTTTGTAATCGAGATGAAACTTTCAGTAGCTTTTGGTAACAAGCAGTTTGCAGAAATGCCTTCTTCTAAACACCAATAAATGTTTGAATTGCTAAACCAGAATGGGTGGAATCCTTTTTACACATGTGGTGGAAGACGATGCAAACACCGACCTAATTTACTGGACTTTGGTTTCACAAAAAATGCTAGAGGACATGTTTCAAAAGAAATACTACAGTTTGAATCCGAGCCCTCTCTTCTACTATTGGATAGTCTGCGATACACCAATTACTGGGGCACTGGACGTTGATATGGTAAAGTAGGAGCTTCTATCTTCAGTTCCCTAATACAGTCCACAAGAAGAATTGCTTCGCTACTCAGTGAGGCCGGAGGAAGCTCGGTTTACAAACACGAGTCATCATGGCTGACTCAAGCTAGGTTCATCTGCTGCCGTGATATCATAATTGATCCTTGTTTTAATTAACGGCTTAGATCACATTTAGGTCAATTTTTTGTTAAAAAAGAGGTGGGGATGTTTTAATTTCTTTTGTTGCTTATGTGCGATCACGCTGGGGATCTATCACATCCTTTTAGGTTTGTCTTACTGAAACCTGGCGAGCTGAAAAGATCCTGATCGAAATGCGGGTCTGACACCATTTGATTCCGTTGGCTTGGATGCATACACTGATGAGCACCCTGAAATAATTTCTGCATTGACCCCGAGCTGCCAACACTGTGGGCGGCCTGTTCACAATGCTATGGGTTGCCTAATGGCATTTACCTGCTGCCATCACTACATGAAGCCACACTAGGACAGACATAGGTCGGGAAGAAGAAGCACAGCTTTTTTATCAGCTCAACAACAGTAGCATTTCGGAGCTGTGGGCAATATATTTATCTAGGTAGGACAGTCGTTACGCCCCGAAGCCTTCCACCTCTCTCAGTGGCGGTCTCAAGCTGCGCCTTTGGGGCAGTCGGTTTTGCCCCGAATCTGTTTATATTAGTAGCAGCAAAAGGATATAATTGTTTAAGCAACGTGTTAGGGTAATAGGGGAATATCCATCGTTAGGGGGCGATGTCAATAGTGCTTGTTTTGATTAGGTGTTCAGTTGTTTAGCTTGTTGTTACATTTTTTTTTTATATTTGTTTGTTTTTTATGATAATGTATAGCAGTTTTAGACACTATGTGTGTTTGGTTTGTTTTGTTGTGGTGTTTAACAAAAATGAGTTTTAAAAAAATAAATAATAACTAATACCATGGATCCTATCCAGTTTTCATTCAAGCAACCGGTTAAGATTAACAATCTGCAACCAAACTAGTTTAATGAAACGTATGATCCCACTGTGTTTCATGGGACAAATATTTATAGATGAAGCACAACTCCACTGTTAATACAAACACTGTACTATGTGTGTATCAATTTTAGAGCAGTTACCTGGCTAGTGCCTCTTCTGCTTAATCCAAACACATGGTGGTGAGAGCACTTCTGTGACTCTTCTTCAGACTCACCTCCCTCCTATTGTTGATTTATTCTGAGACTGGCCAGCTAGCAAAGATAGGAGAGGATGAGATCTGCATGATATGGCATAACAGGAGTTCCTGTTCGATAGTTATGATCCCCCTCCCTTCCCTTTGGTGCACCCTCTGCTTTCTTTCCACTTTCTCCATCCAGGCATTCAGTAAGCCGGAAGAAGAGTGGGGGATAACCAGGCAGCAGATGAAAGATGGAGATTATGATACATTAGTTCTGCGACTCCAGGACTCCTCAGCAGATGCCAGGGACCCCAGACAGATAATTTGCTCTTCTTTGTACATTTGGCTCGTGTGAAATGCCATGCGGATGCTAGTCAGGCTTGTATCACCTCACTGGCCCACTAACCAATTGGCACGGGTAAC
The DNA here is from genome assembly GCF_019175285.1 of Sceloporus undulatus. Lineage (NCBI taxonomy): Eukaryota > Metazoa > Chordata > Lepidosauria > Squamata > Phrynosomatidae > Sceloporus > Sceloporus undulatus. Next base: position 88,833,412 of record NC_056523.1, on the reverse strand, counting down.
ATCTCGCACGCACCCACACAAGTAGAAGGTTGGCAGGGGGTATAATATGGATGGAGGATTGGACCTTGGATACTAGGATACCTTTCTAGTATCCAGATTCATTGCTCAGGGAAGAATCTTGGCCATCTTCTCCTTACTGCAAAACTTCATTGAAAACTGGACTGTTTTTGGTGACTTCAGGACTTATTCCATGCAAAAATTAACTTTTTTGGCATGGAAAAAACATCATTTTCTGCACAGAAAACAATTATTCCCTGAGACAAGAGTTTCCTGCACAGGAAATAGATTCTGTACAGAACTCTTTTTTAAGAATAAAAAACATGTTATATATGTATTAGTGAAGAATAAATCCAAGACTGTGTAGATTTTTGCATTGCTGTCATTCTTGTTAGGCTTGCCTGACTTTGAGAAAACCAGTTTTCAGACATCCCACCTCCCACATATTTATGAGTCTTCTTTCTTGCACATGCTTCTGTGTCCAATGCCCAGAAAAGGCACGTTAACATACATAATTTGTAATTACACCTGTGTATGTCACTGACAGATTATGGCTATTATGTGTTGAGCGATTGGGACCCTTTCATGGTACAAAAAAATTCTGAAGTTGAAGTTTCAGCAAAATTATATTCCAGTTATACTAAGCTCTGACCTGCTGACTTGCTAACCCTTGTGTGTTAATGGAAATGTCAATACAGCAACTTATCTTTACAAGAATTAAAAAAAAAAAACAAAAAACAGAGGGTTGGAAGAGACTTCAAGGGCCATCCATCCAACTTCTGCCATGCCGGAATATGCAGTCAAAAAAACTTCTGACAGATGGCATCCAGTCTCTCCTTTAAACCTCCAAAGAAGGAATCCACCAAACACTGAGGGCAATGTATTTCACTGTGAACAGCTCTCACCACCACAAAGGTTTTCTAATTACCCTTCTGTTGGGGATGCTGCCATTTTGGGGTGATGAACCAGGAACAAAGAAAGTGAATGATAGTTGAATTAACAGGCTTCTCCCAGCTGCTTGCTTTGCTCCAGTTCAAAGCTCGTCCCGGATTTTTCTGTCTTTAGATTTCTATAATGGGTGTGGGGGATGGGGAGAAAACACAACTTTTAATAATATGACTTATTCCTCACTCACTGAGATGAGAGAGTGTACAGGCAGAAGAATCATCTGTTCCTCTTGTTCTTTAGATATCTTCATCTTAATGTAGCATACAAGGATTTTATGTACCATATTTGATCAATGTATTATTTGTCACTATGCAATCAACTATAATTTTTATTCCATTCTGCAATTGTGTTTTTCGTCTTCTGTTCTCAAAGGATAGCTTCTCTGATTCACATAGTTCCAAGAATTACCTTGCAAAGTAGATACTGCTAACTTCTGCATTTGAATTACATTCTCTATTTGGAACTGCAAGTTGCTGACAAACATTATTTTTATTTTTTCCCTGCTGTATAATTTTGATACATCTTTTGCTATAATTTACTTGTCAGTACTACCTGCATGGAATGGTGTTTATATTATTTTAATGTTCGTAGCCACAGGTAAACCGACATAAAAAATAATCCTGGCCCCATGCCAGAGAACTTCACGGTAACTGACTCAGTGCATAGAAGTTTTTTATTTACAAAAAACTGTTAATTGTATTTAATTTCATTTCCTCTAAAAGTTCATTACTCCATTTATTTTATGTTGACACTAGGGATGCATCAGTTCTTTTGCTTGTTGATATAATTTGAATGACTTCCCAGTTATGGAGCTGTGATCTCATTGATATAATCCATGGAAGAACTGCTACATGTTTTTGAAAGATGAACATTACATGTTAGCAATGAAAAACTTTCAGGTTTAATTACTTTTAAGGTAGTTTTACTTACTTAAGTAGTAGAAGGGCCACATATTAGTTGTCAAATGATTTGTGAAAGCAACTAATTCTTGATGGTTGGAAAGAAAAGTAAATAAATACTTCTTGAAGTAATATGACTGGTTTGTTGAGAAGGAAAAGCTGTGGTAGGGGGTACTCAAGATCCTGTTACTGTACTATATTGGCCACATGGTTGATGGGGATCTGGAAGCCCATCATTCTTTGTCATCTTGTGTCCACTGAAGCTGCAAGGAAAGCATTCTCATTTGAGGCATGGTTCTCTGGGATCATTCCACAAATGAACTGTATGGGGAGCTGGGGAGCAACAAACTTTTCCTCTCTTGGTGGCAGCCCCTGTTGTGCTCAAAAGACTGCTCTGCAGACCGTTAGATCCCTTTAGAGCGGCTTTCAGGTGATGTGGGAGCTGGAGGAAGTAAAGGCAAGATGTCATGGCATATGTCAGACATCGCTAGAAACACGGTTTAGGCCCTCCACGGGTGGCCACCCTACCTTGTATAAATAATGCAGTTTGACTTTGGCAGAAGAAGGTTAAAGATGCCATAAAACTAAAATTCCCAGGGTACCATAGGATGGGCTTCAGCACTTAAAATGGTGGCAACTGCATTTATTGCTAGCATGCAGTGCATCCACAGTTCTCAATGCCCATGACTGAACAGGATACTTTATTTTGTATACTATTGTATGAGCCACAAAAGTAGGATTTTTGAAACCATCTTTACACAATATAATGCCATCTGGGGAAAAAACTGTCGCAAGGGTGTGGTGATTTTAATTGTCTCTTTGCCCTTTCTTAAATTAAATGTTGTACACAAATTAATGGAAACAGATAGTTTGCCATACTTTGGGGGGCCCCCGGTGCAGATCAGCATGTGTATCTTGCCCAGAGCTTCACCTAGTTTGGTCATGGGTCAAGTTTTGTCCGCTTCAGATAACCATCCCCATGTTGACCCCAGGACCCAGGGCCAGGACAGGCACAGACAACCGAAAGTTACCTTTAAACTTCACCAGATATCTATAATCCATGACCTCGTGATAGATTTCATTCACACACACATACATTTTTAGAAGGAAGAAAGGATTTAGTGGTAAGCTACTACTGAGGGCAACAGAAGTGCTTCCTAAGTAACCTGACTATAATATAAAAGAATACAAACTGAGGAGATTCCAGGTTCAAATCGTCTTGAGCTTTAACTTAACTTGATGAATATATATAGATTCTCATTTGACATACACTGCACAACAAAAATCTGGTAACGGATAAAAGAGAAGTGGAGAAGTATAAAGATAACAAAGCTATATTGACGACTAGCCCATTAGAATTGTAAACAACTAGGATGTGTAAAACAAGGTGGCGAAACATAGACAAAAAAATTGGAAGAACCTCACACTTAGAAGGGACAAAGGACAGTTCTTAGTGTAAATGAATGATAGAGCAGTAACAGTTAGGGGGGACAGTCTCATAACATAAGGGGATGCATTTGGGGCGTATATAAGGAGGCTTGATAATTCTCGCAACGAGGATTCTGACAATTGATTTTGTTTTATTTCAGGGCATTTTTTGCCCCCCCAACACAAAAAAAAATTGTGCTCTAAAAACCTGGGCTTTTGGCAAAAAAAAAAAAAGGTTTGCACACATACAAACAATAATACCATGATATTTGGCATAACGTCTTCAATGATGAAAATAGGGCTAAACTTCTTAATAGATAATTAACATGGGTTCTGGTATGATTATACTGAAATCATCAATAATTTGAGTTATGCTTAAAGTGATGTTATCGTGGTGTTATACAGACGTCAACCCAGGTGGTTCGTTCCTTGTTTCTTGTTAACAAACCCACATCTCTTTTCTTTTGGTTGTCCTTTTTCATTATCGTGAGGTATGTTTTATTTGTTCTCTTTAAAATATTAATAATAAAACAATAAAAGTTCCCTTTATATTCGCTCTCCCAAAGGATAGCGGCGGGTTACAGCTAAGATGCATAATAAAATAATTAAAAAAAATTAACTCATACTAACCCCCCTTATCTCCATCTTAATAATCCAATAATTACAAAAGAAAGAAAAAGAAAAATCCTATAAAACGTTAAAATCGATTAATAAATCTACCAGGGGAGAGAGAATCTTGGGCAGACGTTGGGCCATCCATATCTGTGGAGCGGCGTCGATCAATCGGAAGGCCTGCAGAAGAAGATTGCTGACAGCTTTTCTGCAAAGCCGTTCCATATTGGCGATATGGGATCTTTCTGGACGAGGAGAAGGTCTCTGGGTGGTAATGCCAGCCAGCCTTGTTTCCTTGACTGCAGCAAATTCTTCCCCAGGGGACCTGGGTGTGGGGTGCGTCATATGGAAGGATGAGTGCTGCACGTAAACTGGACCCAAACCATGATAGTTTAAAGGGTTACTCCCAACCTCTTCGCAGCAGCGCCCTTAAGCTCACCACGGAACTGGACCTTAACGTGTTTTCCTGTGTGAAACATCAAATAACCCAGTGAAAAAGAAATAAATATCGAGGTTGTTTAAAGCGGATTGTGTCAATTAAATCAAAAGATTGTCAGAGACACTGTTGGTCTTCATCGGGAGGTTAACGCGTTTCAAAAGTAAACAGTACATCTGCTTGCTATTGAGAGGATAGTGATGTTTATTTTTCCTACGCATGCACTGACAATATTTTATCACAGTTAAAAGCCTTTGCGCGTAATATGTGACCACCAAAGAAATCCACGCGCAAGCTACATATTTTAAACTACACATTAAAATTGTGTCTTTCAACTCGCAACATCTTTTCTAAAAAAAGGAGGGTATCATCTCTGTGCTCATCTGTGAGTAAGCAAATTGGCAGTATTAATGGGTAGGAAATAAAATTGTGTGGAAGCACAGCAGATAAGATGTTACATACACAAATGTAGCACCATGATTCTACTTTAACTGCCATGGCTCCATCCTATAGAATCTGTGAGGTTATAGTTATATATAGCTGTAGTACTAGGATAGCTCTCTGGCTGAGCATTCTAAATGCCTCTCCTACAATTGTAAATTCTAGGATTCCAGAAGATGCAATCCTAACAGTTAAAGGGGAATCATAGTGCTATAGTTGTGTAGTGTGAAAGGGACCCAGGTCTAAGAAGAAATCTTTGTAGGAATATTTGTTATCTACTGTATATCAAGTAGAATGCAGCAAAGCCATTGTCCTAAGAGCTTGTGGTAGATCCTGGAGAAAATGCTCAGGATGGTCTTGTAGAGTAAAAGAAGAAGAAGAAGAAAATTATTGTTTCAGGAAATCCATCTTGGATAGGAAATGAGATAGATAAAAGAAAATTACCTAAACTTCAATACAAGAACCCCTAAGGCTGGCTGTCATGTGGATGTCAGTCAGCATCCATTCTGAAGTGAGAGCCTCATGGATACTTTCTTCCCAGAGAAAGTGAGATAAACTTCCCAGACAAAGGCTAGCAAAAATTTAAGAAAAGGGGGAAGTAATCTCTGCAGGAAGGAAGGAAGCAAAAAGACTTGAATAAATAGATCAATGAAAGAATCAGAGAGAAGGAACAAAAGGGCAAGTATGCTCCCTAGAGTCCCCTCTTTCACTAATTACTCTATACAAGCATTGATGCCTCATTGCTTCCAGCACAAAGTTGACCATATATATGAATGAATGAATGCTGGAGGAGTTTTTGTTCTGCAAGCAGTCTAAATAAAAGGTGGAAGAAAAGAACATCCATGTTGTTAGGGCGTGGAAAGACGCCTGTGTCCACCACGACCACCTACAGAGTTGAACAACGTCGACAGGGAGAAGAAATCTGAAGAAATGTCTGCAAAGGTATTCAGGCCAAGAAGGCAAATATTCCTTCACCACTGCAAACAGCCTTAAGCTCCCGGCTTGAGAAATAACGACAAGAGCACTTCAAACCTTCACTCTATACGAGGGCTTTAATAAATAAGTTAGTTTAATAAATAAGTTACTTTGCCAACCAAACAACCATAACAACAAAACAGAGAGGCAGTTACTCTAATACCAACTGTCATAACTGACATACTCTCTCAGAAGGACTGACAGCATCAACATTCCATAATTCAAGTGTCAACTGTCAACTGCCACTGGAACTGTGATAGGTTCTGCTACAGCTCTATCCCGTGGTCACATACATGTCATTTCCTAACACATGTAACTTGCCCTGTTAAGTGTGAAGACGTTTCATGACGCTGTTTTCTTGTTGAGAAAAGCAGCAATTATGATTTACCTTATGAAGAACCAAGCATTTATAACATGTTAAAGATGCTTCACATCGATTATTTCAGTAATCTTGTAAGGGAAGCTCAGTATTTAGGGATTGGCATATATATGAGTCCATTGTATGATCTTTCTTCCTTCTCTCTATTCACCACAATGCACGGAAAAAATGTATTTTTATGTGCATTTTTCAAATGAATGACTTACAGTAACAGATGCATGTCTTTACAGTTTATAGTCTGTTTAAGCATATTTTAGAAATATAGGTAGTATTATTGACTGTATTTCAAATGCACATGTTGCTGAACCCAGTTTTCCTTCCATGTAGTGCACAAGTCCTGAAGTGTTCAGATCTCCAACTGATTCCAGGAGGTACAGAACTGGGTAACTTGATGAAGCAAATGTTTCCCCTATCCATACTGGGAAGGAGAACTGAGGCGGTGAAATAATATGTACGTTGATACTGACAGACATGACTAGACAATCACATCAAAGGGGAAACCTTTATCTTCATTTCAGAAACAAAATTTGAACTGCTTCACTAAACATGGGCAGCCTTTTAGGCATTCTGGTGACATTCTGGCAAATTTGAGAGAGAAAACTGAAAGAGGGCAAAGGAATGCCTGTCATTTTCTTATAGAATAATAGAATTTTAGAGCTGGAAGGGACCACAGTGCTCATGTAGTACAACACCCTGTCACATAAGAAAAGACAACTTAAAACACTTCTGAAAGATGCCTATCCAATCTCTATTTAAAGAGCTCCAAAGATGGAGAGTCCATTACACTCTGAGGCAATCTAATTCACTGTCAAACAGCTCCTACAATAAAATGTTTAGGCAGCATATCTTTTTTTACAAGTTGAATCCATTGTTTCATGTTCTAGTCTTTGGAGGAGTAGAAAACAAGTTGGCTCCATTTTCTACATTAGATCCCTTCAGAAATTTAAAGATATTTATCATGTCTCCTGTATCTTCTTTTCTCCAAAAGGTAAACATTCAACTCCATATGTTTTCTTCTCATGGCTTGGTTTCCAGATCTTTGATTATCTTGGTTTGCCTTTCTCTGGACACATTCTAGCTTGTCAATATCCTTCTGGAACTGGGATGCCCAGAACTGGACATAGTATTCTAAGTGAGGTCCAACTAAGGCAGAATAGAGTGACATTACTACTTCTCTCAGTCTGGAGTCTATAATCCTGTTGATGACAGCCCAGAATTGTATTGGCTTTTCTGACAACTGCATCACACTGATGACTTATTTTAATCTGGATGCTATGGAATATCAAAACGAACAATAAGTATGGAGACCAAGATGTCCTATCACTTCAGTGGACCTAAGGGAAGCAATGCTTGGACAACTTAGATCGCCATCAATTCTATTGAGAATCTGAACAGTTATCACTGACACAACTAGATAAATGAGACACAAGGCAGTAATAGGAAAAGTAAGGATACATGCACACCTTTACAAATTTAGGGAAAAGTTTCCTTCTAATTTGAAGTGGATGTTTTCTAGTTCACAGGTTTAGACCCACAGCCCCTAGTTTGCACTAAAAAGGTGAAGGTTTTCCTTTGGCAACATTGTCTAGTCATGTCTGACTGTAGGGGGCGGTGCTCATCTCCGTTACTAAGATAAAGAGCCATCATTGTCAAAGATGACTATGTGGTCATGTGGCCAGCATGATTGCATAGAATGCTATTACCTTCCCACCAAAATGCTACCTATTTATCTAATTGCACTTTTACATGCTTTTGAACTGCTAGGTTGGCAGAGGCTGGGACAAGTGACAGGAACTCACTCCGTCACACGACACTTGGGCCTTGAATTGCTGACCTGTTGACTTTGTGAATGTCAGAGTCAGTGTCTTAGTCAATGAGCCACCACACCCATATACTCCTCCTTGAGTACTACTTGTCTTTAAGAGGAACAGTTTGCATTACTCCTCTTAAATTTCATTGTTTCAGATTTGAGGGTTTGCTTGTATGGTTCAGTCTTATTTGTGTTTACTTGAAAACACTCTCACACTATGTCAAATGAATCTGTTGTGCTTTACTCAGGAACAAAAATACTGAGGATTATTGGAATCTGATCATTTAAGGAGCAAGAAAATAGCCAGTTTCTTTAAAAAAAATTATAGGATGAAATGTTTTGAAACTGGAATGGGGCAAGCTTTCCACAAAGCACCATGCTATTCAAGTCAATATCTTTGTACAGAAGAATTGGGGGGGGGGGGGGAATCAAAGGAATCTGTTTTGTTTTAAAGAGTAACCAAAACATATTTGAAATTTTTACCTTTGTCTTTCCTCATGTGTTCCTCTTCTTTTATCTACCTGTACCCTTGTTTTCTCAAGATCAAAAGGTCCAAAAGAACAAGATGCTGTTTTATGACTTTTAGTTTATTATGAATTTAATTATGAATATGAATATGATTAAGCCAGAATGGGAAAGATGTGATGGTCCTGATGCTAGATTTCACCTCCTATCAGCCTTAGCAAGTACAACAATTTGAGACGGCTGACGAGAGGCATAGTCCAGCAATACCTGGAGTCCTTCCCTTTCTGGCCAACCCCCCCTCCCCCCATTCCAAACAGCACATTTCAGCATTGAACATGGCTTTACTTAACATGGCAATCTCTTGCATATTTCAGAGGCTTATTGCATAACCTAACTCTTTGGGTTTCACACTGAACATGGGTTCACATGGCTATGCATATTTAACTTGTCAAGGTGGTCTCACAAGAAGTGATTTGCCCTCGGATTCAAATGTACTTCGCAGAAGTGTGTACTTGGTCAAGGGACTGTGGTTTTTCTTCACTGCGCATGAGTTTGTAAAAACCACAGCAACTTACATTGGTCGTGCCTCTGAAGCTGGCTCATATCCATATCAATATCACCATCACCATCCTCCTCCTCCTGCTCCTATTCTTCTTCTTCCTCTTCCTCCGCCTTCCTCCCTCCTCCTCCTGCTCCTTCCTCCCTCCTCCTCCTCCTCCCCCCCACGCGGCTGTGCGCGGGGCCTTTGCCCCCCCTTGCCCGCTGCCAAAGGCCCCGCGCACTTCCGCAAGAGGCCAAAGGCCCCGCGGGACCTTTGGCGGCAGCAATCAGCAGCAGGGCCAAGCAGGGGCCAGTCCCAATGGCTCGGCGGGCCGCAGGTTGCCGACCCCTGCATTACACTCTTAAAATGAACTAGGGCACTTTAACTGCTGTGGCTGCCTCCTGTTGCATTCTGGGACTTGTGGTTTAGGAAGGGGCGTTTAGAATATTCAGCCAGAGAGCTCTTATGACTCACTGAACTACAAATCCTAAAATGCAACAGGAGGCAGTCAGAGCAGTTAAAGCAACCTAGTCCCGTTTTAAGAATGTAATGCAATAAGGATGGTCCCAAATTATATACTACAGTTCCTCACTTATTGCAATTTCATCCAATCCTTAAGAATAAAACCATCGTACAATGCTTACATGGGCTCCCAAAACAAGTGTGACCTCTGATCTCTATCATGCAACTCCTTCCCTGCCTTTTTATTAGCTACTGAAGCTGGTAAATCCCTCTGAAGAAATGAGATGCTCCAGTTCTCTTGAATTCCTTCTCTCCACCAGCACGGTGGCAGTTACTTCATTTTCCATTAATGCCTGTACAAAGGCTCCCCAACACATACACACATACACACACACCCTTCTTCTTTATTTGGTTGCTGCCAGCCTCTTGTTGCTTGGCAACAGGTCTCTGCAATCTCCTCATAGACAAAAGCTTTTACTTCTGTCATATAGATGTACTAATCTGGTTATTTAGTGGGGATTGGTCCTCATTTTGAGCACTCTCAAGGTCAGCAAATGTCAAGAGGATTGCAAAAAATAGGGAAAAGCATGACAGTTGGAAATAATATTTATTTTTAATCTGTAGCAAGGCATCAGACATTAAAGTCTAATTCTGGGTTCACTGGAGAATTGCAGAGGAGAGAAGTGACCATGGTTAATTTGTGGGTTTCCAAGGTCCCTTTCACACTACACAGTTATGGTGCTATGATTCCACTTTAACATATGCAATCCTGGGATTTGCAGTTTAGAGAGTAACATTTTTAATTCTCTGCCTGAGGGTTCTAGTGTCCCCTCAAACTACAAAACCCAGGATTCCATAGGATGCTGCCATCACAGCAAAAATAGAATTATAGCATTGTAACACTGCAGTGTGAAAGTACATTTCTGCCATCTGTCTAGGAATAATGCCCAAATGTCCTCCATTTTGATCATGCCTAAGAAATTTGCATTTATATTAACATTTTTAAAAAAATCATCATTTTTTTCCGCATGTGTCCATTTTTAAAAAATGTGCCCTACATTTGAAAATGTTGTCCTATATTATTTAATTATTTATTCCCCCCCCCCCCCCCCCCCCCCCCCGTTGTCTGGGAACCATGGATTTTAAACCCCAGAGTAATCCAGTCAGGCTTCATCCTCAATTTTCCACAGCACAGTGAAATTTCAAACCCAAGGCTGCACATGTATTTGCATTTATTCATTTATTTTGTAATACGGTTGTTTTGCATGTGTGTGACATGCTGTAACAGGCAGTGCTTACATAGGCAATGATGTTAATGGGGTGATGAAGTTTATCTCTAGGTAAACTGCCACAATCCTCACAGATAGAATCAACTCTAGTATTAACTAGTATAAGTCAACGAATAGGGAAAACAAATATGGAAAGCAAATATGGAAAACAACTGGAAATTATCAATATATATGCCCATCCTCAAAAAAAAAAGGAGACAAAAAAGACTTCAGCAGCTATAGGGCCATAGTATTAATATCCTAGTCAAGTAAAATTATACAGTACAGTGCACCTGCGTCATACGCGGACGCACCATACGCGGCTTTCAGCATACGCTGAAAGCCACCAGGGAGCCTGCGGGAGCGCACGGGGCTGCACATCCCATTAAGAGTAATGGGGCACGCCCATGGTGCATGTGCGCTGCCACGCACCGCACCATGCACAAGCCCCATTATTTTGAATGGGGCTCGAGCATATGCATTGTTTTTTATGCTGGGGGGGGGGGGGGTTCCAGAACGGATCCCCTGTGTAAAAAAAGGGTGCACTGTACTCAAAATTCTGCAATGTAGGCTTCAATCATATATGGAGAGAAAAATCCCAGAAGTGAAAGTTGGGTTGAGGAAAGGAAGAAGAACTAGGGACCCCATACCAAACATGAGAAGGCTAAGGACTTGGGAGTGCCATTACATCTGATAGTCCTGTACTTAGGACAAGAGGCTATTGTTAGAACAGAATATGGAGAAACAGAATAGTTCCCAGTTGGCAAAAGGGTCAGGCAAGACTGCATTCTGTCACCCCATTTGTTCAACTTCTACTCAGAAAATATCATATGTAGAGCAGGGTTAGACTCAAATGAAAGAGGAATAAAGATAGGCGGAAGGAAAACATAATAGATTTTGAATAATTATTAAGGAAGGTCAAAGAGAAAACTGAGGATGAAGAAACTGAGGAAGAGAAAACTGCAAAGGCAAGCTTAATGCTGAACATAAAGAAAACAAAGATAATGACTCTGGATAGGGTTGGCATAAATCAGGACCTCCAAACTGGGATATATGTAGGACAAATGTAGGATAACATTTTCAAATGTAGGACACGGTTTTAATAAATGGAGGACACACGAAAAAAATTGATGATTTTTTAAAAAATGTTAATATAAATGCATGTTTCTTAGGCATGATCAAAATTGAGGACATTTTGAAATTTGACAGAAGAGGACATGTCCTGGAAAAGGAGGAGGATGTCTGGTCACCTTGTCTCTGGTCCAAAATACACTGCAGAAATAAAACATAGCTGGACTGTAATGCCCAGAGTTCCTCACCAAAGCTGCATCCACACTGAGGAAAGAATCCAGTTCGAGAGTGACTTAACTGTCCTGGGTTAGTGCTGGGGAATGCTGGGAATTGTACTACACTGTGGCCCCAGAGCTATCTCTGACAGGGAGTCACATAACCCTCCAAACGTAGTTGAACTGCAGTCCCCAGGATTCCTCACCAGGTGCATCCACACTGAGGAAATGGTCCAGTTTGAGACTGCTCAGTGCTGGGGAATCCTGGGAATTGTAGTCTATTGTGGCTTCAGAACCATCTCTGACAGAGAAGTCTCAATGTCTCCCAAACACTAGCATTCCCAGGATTCCCTACCATTGAGTTAAAGCAGTCTCAAAGTGGGTTATTACTCCTGCAGTGTGTGAGAGAGATATAAAGGCTAGGGACTGGATTCATTCGTTAACTCACAAAAGGAGGATATCTGTGTCCAAAACACACTGCTTTGACTTCCAAGGCTCAGTGCTATGGAATCCTGGGAATTGTAGTTTATTGTGGCACCAGAGCTCTCTGACAGAGAAGGCCAAATGCCTCACAGACACCAGAATTCCAGAGCGTTGAGCCCTGGCAGTCAAAGTTAGAAAACATACACAGGGGTAAAATAAATATTGAAAATGGCCATGCACCTCCTCCTCCTCCTCCTCTTCCTCATCATCATCCTCGCCTCAGTGCCAAAGGAAATGGCCCTCTCCCCTCTGCTGCCTTGCTGGGACCAAACAGAGGAGGAGCTCCTCTTCCTGAGTCTGGCAACAATTGTTGCCAACAAGCCTCGAAGATAATTCCCCAAACGTTTGGCCAAAACTCACCAAATCCCCTCCCATATCTCACCAAATATTCAGTCAAAATCCCTGAAAAGTCCCTGTGATGTTAATATGGCAATAAAACGTAGCCCTAATTGAATAAAAATAATTGGAACTTATTTCAACTCTCAAAATTACCATTAAAACCAACCACCAAAATCACATCAAAGGCTCTGAAGAGTACCCATTTTGGTGTGAAAGTATCCAGATTGGCAACAGGCCGGGAGTCAAGGAGGAAACCGTGCAGGGATGCCCCCTAGTGGTGAGAAACCGGGAATGTTTCACCGGCAGGAGGGTTATGGCAACCCTAACTATGGAGGATCTGCATAAATTCATCCTTTAGGACCCTAAATTGTTGTATTTTACAGTTTGTCTGAATCTCACAGCACTGGTACCATTAAAATGTGCTGAACAATAACCTCCATAATCCCTGGACATGGAGGATAGGGATGGTGGGATTTGTAGTCAAACACATTGCAGGTTATTGAGTAGAGGAATTCTATATGAAAGCATTTATTGCAAAGCCTGACTTAGCTGTTTTGTTTTTGTTTTTTAACTGATGCTGTATAATATTCAAGTCTTACCATCTGGAACACCAGCTATCTCAATTGCATGTTTTGTTTTTAAAACTCTCATTTCTAAGGTAAAGAGCTCAGCTTAGCCTTTCCCAATGTGTTGCCCTCTAGATATGCTGGACTGCCATTCCCATTTAAAAAAAATGATTTGCCTGGAAGAAAGTAGAAAACTTTTGCTTATCTCCCATGAATCATGTGCATGATATGTTAGCGTTTTGGAATCAGAATCAACAGATACTGAATACTAAAGTCAGTCCAAAACTGATTCACAGTTTCTGCTTGGACTTTACCAGTGCTTATTGCCTATGTTGTTTGCCAGTGCTTATTGGCTATGTTGTTGATAGCAAGAGTTCAACAGTGCCTAGAAGGACACACGTTTCTATCCTGCCAGAAGACTTGATGATCCAGCTGGGCCCTTCCAGTTTTTGTAAATTAGGGTCACTTGCTGACTGGATGGAATCCCAAAAGCTGCTTAGACTCACACAAGGGATTTGTGTTATGCTCAAAGGAAATATTCACTCCCTCCCACACCTTCCAGCAGCTAACATCCATATGCAAACTTCTTTTGAAATTCCCTTTAGCTTCAGAAGTCAGGCTCATCTTCAAGGGAATATTACAATTCCCTTTGTGCTCACTGAAATCTTGGCATTGGCCATTAAATATTGGAGGCCTTGGCCAATAAATAATATGACACTGTAATATCAAGAATTAATTGTTAAGGGATAGGAAGCAGCCCTAAAGAAGTAAAGGTTGAGGTCACAACTAGGTGAACATTCCAGACTTCTGACCTTTGTTGGTATAGACTTAGAGAAGGAAGTGTTTTTCATGTTGTTGATGAACGGATAGTATAAGAATCTGGATTCAGATGCTGAATGAGTCTCATGCCTTGTCACACATCAAATGGATGGTTAAGAAAATCTGTATTCATAGTGTAAAAATATTCTGACATTATTATTATTATCATCAGTTAGTGCTTCAAATGTGCTACAACTGTCTTTGTGCAAAGTTATCAAAGTACTTTCATGGTATGAGAAGAGATTATTCAAATGATACTTTTCCCAGTTGGATTCATTGACTCTCATACAAACAGAACTGAAGAATATTAATAACTGAATAATTGCTTTGGAAAAAAATTAAATAGGATATTTGACAGGCTAATGTTAAAATACAGAGGACTGAAAGCTTTCAGTGTTGAATAACTCCTCTCACTCTCAGTATTTGACAACAAGTGTTATTACATCCATGGACCAAACAGATTCAGATTAAAAACATATAAGATAAATTAAAATCACAAGAACCAATTTGGTCAAATCATACAGACAGAACTCATTACAGATGTTTTCCCCATAATACAGCAGTTTACTGTTCTCTAGTCCTGACAGCCTCAGACGAAAACTTGGCAACAACCAAGGTCACACTGAAATTCTTATCTTCTCATAAGAATTTGACATAAAATCAGGCCAATTTCCCTAGTAGATTAGCCAATAATGTGGTTGTAGAATCCACAGGACCAAAAAAAAGTGCTTGATTCATTCTGCTCCCTGGTTATTGCAGGGACATAATCTTATATTGTAAGGGACACAAGCAAATCTATCTCAGAGCATTTCAGGGGATAAAAACATTAAATCTGGGCTTTGTAAAAAAATCTACAATATTTACAAAAGTCAAATTCTTTAAATACTCAGCTAGGAAAAAAGGTCCAACATATTCTATACTCAATGAGCTCAATGAGCACGAAGGGGCTTGACAGACTGCCCTGAAGGGGCGGCGAAACATCATCCCTTTCCTAGCCAGATCAGGGTCGTGGCAACCTCATGCTGCAGCCCTGATCAGGCCTTTTGAAGGTGCAAAAAAGAGCACAAAAAGCAGCTCCTTTCTGCACCCTCAAAAGGGTGGCACAGGTATATGGTGCTCCTTCGGTGCTGTGTTGTATGGATTCAGTGCCAGAGAAGTGTCATGACGCCATGCACTGAGTGGAGCGGGAGGCAGAGTTAGGGTATGCGTCATTTGGATGTGATGCCCTGGCTCCACTCCAAGGCCAGCCTTTCAGGCTGGTCTGTACATGGCCTGTGTATGTTCCCCTCTGAGCCCTTTCATACTACAAAATTATAGCTCTGTGATTCCAATTTAGCTGCCATGGCAACATCTTATGGAATCCTGGCATTTACAGTTTAGAGAGGACCATTAGGAATACTCCTGCAAAATGAATGAATGAACGAACAAACAAACAAACAAACAATCTAGTGCCTCACCAAACTGCAAACCCTAGAATTCCATGGGATGTTGCCACGACAGTCAAAGTGGAAATAATATGCTATGATTGTATAGTGTGAAAGTAGCCTCCATCTTTACTGTTGGTGTTCCATGCCCAATCAATCAGAAATACTCAGGGAATGCAGGATGAGTTTTGGACTGCAGAGTAGCAGGATGGAGACTAGAGGAGGAGACATATAAGCAGCTACAAGGAGAATGAGATGGCAGCATGCAGCAATGACAGTGAATGAGCTTTAAAAGGAGAGTGAGTCACTCCTTACAGAAAGAAAGAGGAAAAGAATAGCTAAAAAGAGGATATGGATCCACATACAATAAACAAGTAAAACTTTACACAAGGAGATACAAATTACTATAATTTGAACAGGGGGCAATTCTCACTGTAGTAGGGATATCTGTAACTAACCATTGGACCTGTATATCTACATTGTCAGTTGTCCAGCTGCTACTTAGGTGGGCAACTTCAAGATCCCTGCTCTAATTTTCTGTGGCTCTTAATTATAGGATCAAGTAGCCCTTTAAACATAGGATGCCTCCAAACAGAGGGCCAACCATTGACAGACCTTCAAATAGAGTGTGTTTAGGTTTTTTGTGGTTTTTCCGGGCTATGTGGCCATGTTCTAGAAGAGTTTATTCCTGATGTTTCACCGGCATCAAGAATAAACTCTTCTAGAACATGGCCACATAGCCCGGAAAACCAACAAAAAGCTATGGATGCCGGCCATGAAAACTTTCGACTTCACAGAGGTTCTTTCTTTCTTTCTTTCTTTCTTTCTTTCTTTCTTTCTTCATTGACATCCTGCCTTTCTCCTAATACAGCTTCCAAGGTGGCTTCCTGAGGCTTAGGCTTGGAGAAGAGATAGACCATTCTAATAAGAGAAGAAGAGCTAGAACAAATACAGCATAACAAAGGTAGCTAGACTATGTAGAATAGGTGGGGAATATGTAGCTATTTAGATGTTATTGAGTTCCAACCTCTAACACCACTAGTCAGCATAGCCAATGGTATGGAATGACTGAGGTTGTATTACAAGAACATCTGGAAGGCCATAGATTCCCCTCTTTCTGAACTTCAGGAAAAAAAGAAGTAGAAGACTCCAGTGCCAGCTAAATGACAGCAAGAGCAATGACCTTGCACTTACCTAATACAATAGACAATAGACTTACATAGCATGCAGGTATATATCCCACTGTATTTGCTTCAGATACAGCTCCCTGGAGATTGGACCTGGAATCCTGTTGGTGACATATGCAGGCTTAAAAGTCTTATTGTGTCTATTCAAGTCATTTTATGACTGTATCAAAAGGGGTTATCCAATACTTATTTTTATAATGACCTTTTATAATGTGGTCAACTTGACCTATCAGCTGTTGTAGTGCACCCCTGGATGGCATCACATCTGTGCTTCTGTCTGCAGAAGTGCAACTGCATGCTGTCTGAGTCATCCCTCCCCACTTTGCCTGTTCAATAAAATGATCAAGAGGGCATGTTCTGGCAGCTGCACATGATGAGGAAGAGATGGAGGTGTTGCACTATGCCATCCAATGCGGTCCATGGCCAGGGGATGCAATATACCCAGTATCATATTGACCATAGGCACCCCATGCAAACTTTAATTGACCTTGCTTTCCTCAGCTTTAATGAGTTCTCAGCAATTTATGTCATACCTTAGAAGGCCATGAGACACCTACTCAAGAAAGTGTCTGTCTTGTCTCTCCTTTGTCTCCCTGCTCTATTACAGAAACCCATTTTGTTCTTTTTTTTACATCTGAGGAGTTCTCAGCCTTTTTAAACAGATGCCAATAGAACAATACAGAACTCTAAATTGTTTATCTAAATTTCCCTTTTATGCTTCATAGTATGCTGGAAGCGTTTGTTAAATATATATTGAATATAAATATCTGATGACTTCAAAACAATGTCTATAGTATTTGCAGCATTCTGTAAAATGATGGAGATATATCATATATATATGGTTCATTATTAATATTTCATGCTTCTGTACCTTTTTCCTCTTATGAGAGAATTCTTTCTTTGGAATAGATGAGTCACTTTGAATAAAAAATAAATATACAAAATTCATCAGTTACCATAATCTCTAAGTGCCTCCTTGCTTTTGTGCCACAAGCCTTGCTCTGCAAAACTTATTATTTATTTTGAAACTTTGTTACTTTTAATCACTGCAGGTGACCTGATTGAGGAATGGCAAATGCTATATAAATGCACATGGGTGTATATTAGCATTATGTTGCATAAATGTGCTTGGTGCCACAGCATTATGTTAAATCAATTTAAAAGGTTTTTTTTTAAAAAAAAAAAACATTTTAAAGTAGTATAGTATAAAACAATATAACACCATCTTAAAAGCCCCTTCCTTAAAATAAGTAAATGAACTTCAGTTCTAAAAGTCTTTCAGAAGCAATATCATCATCCTTCACCTACCAGAAGAAGGAAAGCAAGGAGGGCTCCATTCTAGCCTCCTTAGCAAGGGAGTTTCACAGCAAAAAGGCAGACACTAGTAGGCTGAACATACGTACCATTTTAAATGGGACAGTACTATTTTCATATTTCCAGACTGTCTCATTGTTTTAATATAAATGTCAATTGTGTCCCGTTTTCAGGAAAATGCCCTGTTATGTTGCTGAAATGGTTTGAAGATTCCTGTTTGAAATTGTGGTTGTCAAAAAAAAATTGTGTCATGGAATGTGAGAAGGCGCTGAAAGACCAAAATTTGCTGCATAAGATTACTTCATCAGAGAAATATTCATAGTATGATTGTGGGGAAATACAGTCCCCCTCTACATCTACCTAAAATAAGGTCAACCTAGACACTGAGAAGGCTTTAGCTTGCATCCTCACCAATTGTACCTACAATCTGTACTACAGTTGGCCCTTCTTATACACGGATTTTTTATACACAGATTCAAGCATACACAGTTTGAAAATGTTCAAAATAAAGTATAAATTTCAAATATCAAACCTTGATTTTGCATTTTTAATTTTTGCTATGCCATTATATTAAATGGGACTTGAGCATACACAGATTTTGTTATACACGGGGGATCTTGGAACCATACCCCAGTGAATAACAAGGGTCCACTGTATATCTATGGTTATCCAATCTTGTGTCTTGTTGTAGGTGTGATTGGTTTTGCTTTAGGAAAATGAGGGTAATGGGCCTGTAGGAACAATGTGAGGGAATTTGTAATTAGTTGGTTTTCTTTTCCGCCCATGGTGATAAAGTATGGCACCTCTTGTTCTCATAGACTGAAGAAAGGGGAAATTTTCTCAGCATCATAAGAGATACTGCTTCAGTGGTTCTATTTCCCATCTCAGCTGTCCCTGACATTTTATTCCGGTCACAAGAGTGTGCTCCTAAGCATTCTCAGCTTAGAAGAAAGTTCAGTTGATATCAGTGTCTTTTTCTTTGCTCTGATTGTTGATCCTGTCTTGGACCTGCTTCTGCTTGCAGTTTTGTTGTGATTCGCTGTAGTAAGTTGTTAGCATTCATTTTCTCCCCACTCCAGTGCAGTGTCTAATTGGATTTTCCATTGATTACAATTGTTCTTTGACTTGACCATATTCTCCATCAGTCTCTAGATGCTCTGATGCTTCTAAGTGGTGAAACATTCAATGTTGTGTAAGGATTAGTTAATAATAATAATGGCTTTTTGTGTGTGTGTAAAGGATGAGTGGGTATCATCTTGCAATCTGAACAATAACTAGTTGGCAATTGTTTGTCTTACAAAGTTTTGCTTCCACATTCTTATATTTAATTCACCTATTAATAAAATGGGGAAATGGCCAATGTTATAAGAAATGGGGGAAATTATTATCAATGGCACTGCAGTTTATTTCCTGAAATGGAAACAATTTATGGCATTCTAACTGTATTAACTTATTGTAGGAAAGAAATTCAAGGGATTTTGTACCATTTGAAAGCTACATTCTTTATTATTTGGAGCTTCAAAATGTTACTGTTTTGGGTAAATCCTGGAATATCCCAGAAAGTGTCCACACTGAATGGAGAATTCTGGGAGCTGTAGTCCAAAATGGTAATTTTCCACACTCTTTTATTAGGACATAAGTGTTTACAGGTTAGAACCCACTACATCAGATAGTTAAGTCCACAAAAATGTTTTTATTTATAGTTGGTCCTCTTTATCCACAGATTCTGCATCCATGGACTCAACCTCCCATGGCTTGAAATTAAAACAAAAACAAAAAAAATCCGAAAATCAAACCTTGATTTTGCCATTTTATATAAGAGACACTGTATATGCTAGGGCTTGCACATCCATGGATTTTGGTATTCACAAGGTGTCCTGGAACCAAATCCCCAAGGGCCCACGGCAGTATATTGGGGAGAGATACAGGGCCCTAAACATTTTCATTCTCTTTTTTAAAAATTCAGCTGATTTGGGGCAGCTTTAAAATATGAATAAAAGTAAATATCTATGTAATGTGAATATTCCACTTCTCAAAAATTCACTGATTCATTGAGAGATATCTGATTGGAAATTTCTTCCATCTTTCTTTGCTTATCTGCTCAAGTGTTCTGCAGCAATGTCTCTGTGGCTGTTTCTGGATTCAGGTGACCTCATTCTATTTGCTTATGATTTCAAAATCCTTTTCTTTCTCCTTCAATATTTTAACAAGTCATTCTGAGAGTTCTTCCTGTAGTGAAAAAACAAAAAAGCATCATTTGGTTTATTCTTGAAGGTACCATTATTTATTTATTTAGCTATTTTATCAAATTATTTCCCACCTAAATGACAAATGCCATTGAAGAGATTTCCTAGCTTAAAAATAAGAATAGTCAATAAAATCACAACCATAAAACTTGGCAATTCAGTATCAGAACATTAAAATATCAGGATACTGAATGTCAGGAACAAAACTTAACAACCAAAACAAATCAAACAAACAAACAAACAAAAAAGACACTTAAATGACTGCTGGAAGTAGTTGTTCTTAGTTTGGCTTTTGGATGTATCTAATGAGGGTACCACATTTCCCCTGGGAGGGCACTCACCAGGAGCCTGGCGAGAAGGCTCTTTCCTGTTTATTTCCCATTGACATCATGATCGGTGACAACATTCATAGTAGCCCCTCCAAAGATTACCTTAATAATCAGACAGAGAAATATGAGCAAAAATTGATTTTCATGTAGAGTGGTCATAAGCTTTCTGCTTTGAAGATCAATCACAACATCTTCAGCTGAAGCCTGGAAACAGATTGGTCTCAAGGAACTGGTGTAGATGATATAGCACTGGGATGATGTGCTCAGATCAACTAGCTCCAGTGAGCAGCCTCCTTGCTCCATGATGCACTAACTGAACTTTCTGCATCATCTTGGAAGGTAGCCCTACACATCTAACATATTGCAATAATCTAGGTGGAAAGTTACTGATACAAAAATAATTGTACTTACAAGAATTTATATAATAAGAGAGGGTACTGCATTTTTCAGTTTCACAACTGGACTGAAGGTTGGAAATTCAATAGCTGTATGTTTCTCCATGTAGAAACTCTCTGCATATATACAGAGATAATGTCTGGTGGAAGAGCTTCATCACACAGCCATACTGGTCTATTTTGGTATATGTTATTGCGGTTCTCCAACCATGAGTGAAAATTCATCCATTCAGTCTCCCACGTCAAAACTGAAGAAGTACTGTCCATTCATTTTAGGATGGAAATAACACTACCTTTTGTCAGTGAATGCCACATACACACTATCTCCCCTATCACCATTCACTCTTACTCAAGCAGACAGGTCCCAGCAATGTCTTTCATCTTAATTCTGAGGTTTTTGCCAGGCTTTCCATTACAGGGTGAACATGTTTTTCTCTTTCCTTTCACCTGAATGTTCTCTCTCTCTCTCTCTCTCTCTCTCTCTCACACACACACACACACACACACAGGGTCCTTGACATGAAAAGAGGTCTTTCCCATGGTATTTGCAACAAAGCCACATGAGAGAAGTGATAAAAAGGGAAGATTGCAAAGGAATTAGACTCATAGAGTTGGAAGAGACCTCAAGGACCATCCAGTCCAACCCCTTGCCATGCAGGAAATCACAATCAAAGCATCCCTGACAGATGGCCATCCAGCCTCTGTTTAAAGACTTCCAAAGAAGGAGAGTTAGATAATGTCAAAAAGCAAAGTGTGGGGGGAATTTTGATATGGTATGTGCTATGGCTCTCATTTTAATAGAAAAAAGGAAAGAAACAACTAAGACATAATTAGAGTCACACACCTAAGAGATGGTGGTGACAGAAGCCAAGTTACTGTTGGTCTGTTGGGAACTTCCTTGTCTGACTAACCCAGCCTGATCTGTATAATTGTTTTTGTTCATACCTCTACTAATAGATTGGAATTGGTGAATTTAATTAATGGTGTAAAAGGCAGGGTCAGGAAGCAGGTGGGGACACTGGTGCTGGATAATGAGTTTTCTGGTGTACAACAGACCAATGTCTAAGCCTTGTAGGGTTGCCATAATTGTCCACTAAAACCTGGGACAAAATGTAGGACAAAATCTAGACCAAACTGTAGGACAACTGCAGGACAAAACCAGCTTCAGAACATTTCAGTCTTTCCGGAAATAAAGTAAAGGATTCACTGGCTGCAGTCCTTGAAGAAAGAAATTACAAAGGAAGACCAGGAAGAGAAATTGCTGAATTGAATTAAATTCACCAATTCCAATCTATTAGTAGAGGTATGAACAAAAACAATTGTAACATGGCACACCACATATATTAGTCTAAGAGTCCTCGCTATTGCAATTATAACAAACAGACTCTTCTCAAGACAGTTTTGAACTCAAGGAAACTGACATTTGGTAAGCAGATTTATTAGTTTTACAATCAACATTAAGTGACCACAGTAAAGTTCTGAAAGACCTGTGTCACCTTACAAAACAAGGAACATGATATGCATCTTTCTGGATCCAATTGCAGTACATTGTATCTTTTTTCCACAACTGTATAACTATGCTTTATACTTGAGGCCTTTATAGCATTCAGTATTGCATCTGAAAAAGTAATCTTATATCCCCAAAAGCTCATGCAAAAATAAAAACCAGTTTGTCTTAAAGGTACTGCTACATTTCTTTTTTCCCCTCCTTTTTCTTTCCTCCTTTTTATGACACTGGAAGAATCTGAAGAATGGACAGATATAGGATTAATCCAACGTCAAACAAGCTCTTTCAGGGAGCCAAGGATTAAATCTAATGTGTTCCATTTCAGTGCTTGATCTGTAACACCTAGTTTTCATTCTGTACTCAGTGAGTGAAGAAAGCCTAAGCAAAATAATTACAAAATTGCAGAAGTTTACAACTTTACAGCTTTTAAGATTATCTTGAGGTGAACAGAGGGGCTTCATATTTTGAATTCCCCATTTGTTGCCCACACCAGAAAAAGATTTATGTATTAATCAATTAATCACTACTGAAGTTTTAATCAAGCCCCAGAGCTAGTAATCAATGGGTCACCCAATAGAACACAAAGATGTTTGCCACATTGCCCGCTGGCCTTCCCTGAATCTTAATTAACAATTATCTTGCCTTCACAGCCCCTGTGACCTCACACATTTTTGCTCTCAAATAAATATATTCAAGTAATAATTTCACCTTTTGCCTCTGCCATTTGGCTTTGTTCAGAGTTTTCATTAAATCCCTAGCCTCCACAGAATTTGCAAGATGCAGAAATCTTTATTTAACTCTGCAATTACTGTAATGAGAAGATATAATGAAGTTACCCTACAGGCAATGTCAGATGTAACACAAAAAATTCTTGACTTGTTTTCTCTCTCTCTCATCCTTTTCTTCTGGGTACAAACCAAATATAAATGCTGGTATTTTCAATGCTGTCATTCTCGTTTCCAATAATGCAATCAATAATGCCATATGGAACTGTACAATGCAAAATGCCCTTTTTAAAAAACAAACAAACCAGAATGCAATTGCCTAGACTTCTAGACTAACTGTGTAAAACAAGTTGTAGCATAAACTTCCATAGAAGTTTATCACACTAGGGAGATCCCATTGAAAAATGAGATTTAAACTAGATTTAAATTTTAAAAAAACACAAATGGAAGAAGTTTATCAGATGACGTCACTGTTAAAGTGAAATAATGAAAAGTTAAACCAGAGCTAAAGCAGAGAAAAATTGCAGTTTTTTAAACTTTCGGAACTTCCTGAAAGTAAAAAGCTGCCATTTGGCAGTCATTATGTGTAATAAACTTCCTGCATTTGTGTGTGTTTTTTAAAAAAAATGAATCTAATTTAAATCTCATTTTTAGCAGGATCTCGCTAGTGTGATAAGCTCCATAGACTGGGCATATATCCACACTGCTGAAATAAAGCAGTTTGACACCATGTTAATGGACATGGCTCCATTCTGTGGAATACTGGGATTCGTAATTTGGTGAGGTATTCAGCATAGTCTGTCAGAGAGCTCTGGTGCCTCACTATAGGTCCTAGGATGCTGAAGGCAATTAAAGTGGTGTCAAGCTCCTTTACCTTTGCAGTGGAGATTCATCCAAGGTCTACTTCCTCAGATGCATCTGAGGAAGTAGACTTATAAGCTTATCGCACATGCATTTTCAGCCCGATACGAGCATGGGATAGGATCGGGCTGGAATGAAGGAGAACCGGGTTTTATCACACACAAAATTGCTGCTGCACTGTACCAAAATTGGCTGGCAGAACACAGCTCAGAAATGGGTGATGGTCGATGTGGCAGTGCAGCAGCAATTTCATGTGTGATAAAACTTGTTTTCCCCTGGTCCCAGTCAGATTCCATCCTGTGCCCAGATTGGGCTGAAAAGTCAATGTGATAAGCTCCCCGGTGTACAAAAGCTTATGCTACTACAACCTCTTTCACACAGTTAGTCTCAAAGGTGCTACAAGATCCCTTTGCATACTAAAAACTACAGAAACCAACACAGTTGTGTGAATTTATCCCCCCCCCCCCCCACAAGCAGAATCAATTCACATACCAATAATGAAAACTGCCTTAGCTTGGAAACATTACATTTCTGCATTACATCTGCCAGGATGATCAAACCAGCATAACCAATGGGTATGCTGGATGGGGATACTGGGCGCTGTACTTAAAAAACAAAACCCTAACTTTCCCAGAGATAGCAACCAAAAACCAGAGTGTCAACACTAAAAGTTTTACCTCCAGACAGGATGGGGAAATAACACTCACATAGCCCTTCAGGCCATAGGCACACGTCTGTAGGTCAAAGTGTAACCTACTGTTCATAATAGTTAGGCAGGGTCATTCAAATGAGACAGTGGGCCTCCCATCTATGACTGTATTAACATTTCCCCTGCATACCAACACAAGCAACAATAAACAATACCCCATAATTATTTTCTTTGTGTGTTTCACTTAAATTATATTTAAAAAATTTACAACACCTTCAACAATCCATTGGCTACATTTAACAATACTAAAATTTATGTGTGAATATAAATATAAAATTCAAAGGATAAGCCCTTGAGATGAATCCTACAGTTCTTCCCACAGTGTTGGTGTCTTCTTTGGTCCTCTTGAGTGGCTGTAATGTTTAAAAAGAGATCACTTCTGTTTTCCACAAGAGCATTCCTTAAATCCACCAATGTTTGCACAAAATAAAGTCTGTCAGCCTTTAAGGCACTAATGATGTTTTGATTGTAAGATTGTGCTGTTCATGCATACATATGCAGCTGTGACAGATATATTATTATTTATTATTTATTATAGTAAAAACTAAACTGTCCTTATACCCCAGTCTTGCTAAAGGAACAAAATCCACCTTCTTCCCCTTGTCCATCAGTCTTTATGAAGAAGAACAGCAGTGTCTCACCAGCACACAAGGCTGTGGAATGAAAATCTTTCAGTAGAGGTGCTTAAAGATAAATAGCCCTAATACCAAGACAGTATAAAACTGTCGTAAGCAATATTCTCATCAGGCAAGTGAATAATATACTGGCCTTAAAAACCCAGCACCATTCCTAGTAGAGGTGGGAAAAAATCTTTAAATTATTTCTTAGAGAAAGTCACAGGTATAATGGTCTGATGGATATCTATGCTTTAATGTTAATATCACAAACCATCTATGAGGCCTTAGTAAGCGAAGCATTATTGCAAAGGTATAACAAAAGAATATTGGAAGAGACTTGATGGATCAGACCAAAAGCTTAGAGAGCTGAGTATGTTTAGCTTGAGAAAGAGGAGGTTAAGTGGTGACATGACAGCCGTATTTAAATATTTGAAGGGATGTCATATTGAAGATGGAGCAAGCTTGTTTTCTGCTGCTCCAGAGAATAGGGCTGCATCTGCACTGCAGAAATAATTTGGAGCTCTGGTGACACAAGAAAATACAGTTCCCAGAATTCTATAGCACTGAGCCATGGCAGTTAAGGTGGTGTCAGCCTAGGACCTGGAGCAACAGATTCAAACTACAGGAAAAGAGATTCTACCACAACATTAGGAAGAACTTCCTGACAGTAAGAACTATTCAACAGTGGAACACATTCACTTGGAGAATGGTGGAGTCTCATCGTTTGGAGGCTTTTAAACAGAAGCTGGATGGGATGCTTTGGTTCTGTGTTCTTGCATGGCAGGCGGTTGGACTGGATATCCCTTGAGGTCTCTTCCAACTCCATGATTCTATGATTCTATGAAAAGCCTCTTGAGACTACTGTTCTCCAGTGCATCAAATCAGATTTACCTGGGAGGCCCACATACAGAAATGAAGCCCATGCTAGAAATATTACTAGTACCAGACAATAGGTATGGAAGTACAAGTAGTAGTATTTCTGTAGTACAGGTTGGCAGTTCCAGTCATGGTAGCTATTGCCATTGTGACTAGTAACCAGTGATAGCTTTTCCCTCTATGAATTTGTCTAACCCATCTTTAAAGCCATCCAAGTTGGAAGCTACACATCATGGCAACAGATTCCTCAGATTAGCTATGACACTTCTAAAGAAGCACTTTTGTTTGAATATTCTGAATCTCTCATCACACAGCTTCATAAGAACACCCTAGGTACTAGCATTACAAGACTGGAGAGGGAGAAAGAGAGAGAGCAAGAAAGAAAAAAAGTGGGAGTATCTTGTTTTCTCTTGTTTTTCTCTATAATTATGTTAAGTTCTTCCATATTTCTCCTCCTTGCTCATTTTTTTCTGGAATATTCAAATAGTGGAGTTCTTCATATTAACCCTTTCCTCTATAATGAATAAGGAAACTGCATTGCATTCTTCAGCCTTAAGAAACCATAGATTTATCCCACACCAACACTCTGGTTCAAATTAGATGGTAGGTTTTTTTTTATTGTAGAAGAGGAGTTCTTCCATGTGATAAAAGATGTCAGTTTGCTATGGCAGGTGGGTTTTCTTCAACTATTTTTGCATTAATGCAATTGAACATGGAAAGGAACACATAGACATAAACAGCATGTTTCATTGCTGAGGCAAAAAAGGAGGAAATAGAACTTCTAGGGTTTACAATTGTCCTCCAAAGCAAGTCATGCATCACCAATTCCATATCTTATTTTGGATAAAAATGTGTTTTTAAATATGCACAGGATTTTTGTTTTTAAAGAAAAGTGACATTTCAGACCCTTCCTGCTTCATTTTAGACAGATCTGGCTCTCAGAACTTAGAACTAGAAAATAAACTTTACCACCCCAGCTCTGAACTGATAATCCCATATGTTCATGTGATGGAGCCTCTGGAGGCTGGTGTTTCCTAATAATCAGGCTTACGTGCTTATAACAATAGTTACTCACTGTGCAGAAAGTTGAGAGAAGCATTCTGCTGTTCCTAAATTGTGACCCTGAACTAGTTCCTATTCTGCATTGTTGCCCTCCTCATTTTACATGTTAACTTTGAACTGTGTCCTAACTAGGTTTTTGTTTTGTTTGGTTTTTTTTTTAAAAAAATCTCTATTTTAAACTCATTGGCTTTGTTGATACCTCATTTGCTTCAAAAATGCTGGAGTAGTAGGCTTGGATACAAAGAGACTGTAAATGCCATAGCCCAATGAACCAAAGAGCAGAACATTGCCAAGGTCAAAGCTACAGTACAAACCTTGTTAATTCTTGTTTGTTTTTGACAGAATTACTGTGCATGGGGCCCTGGAGGGCATCCTGCTAAAATAAATTGATTTTTAAAATAGAAAAGAAAATGTTCACCTGGCTACAAACCGATAACTGAGGGGAGAGGAAAGAACTTTTTTAAATGGTTGCAAAATACAAACTGTAGGATAATCTGAAAGTCAGATTTCAGTTTCAAGCAGATTAATATTTAAATCTGAGGAGTTAAAGTGTGTTAATATTTTCATTCTGTAATGTGTTTTGAATATACTAGCACTGGTTCCAAATCTTCCTTCTTGTTTGTTTTAAAAAAGAAACCAGGAATTCTGGTTTTGATCAATTTATATCTAGTTCTTGTAGAAAGATGGAAAACCACATTCCTTATTCTCTGAAATGCTTTAGGCACCTGTCAAGACATGGTATAAACAACATGTGTTGGAAAAGTCTCATGTAGATTGAAACAGATTTTCAAATAATTTAATGTGTTCTTTTGATTGTGTGTGCCTTCAAACATTTATCCATTTATCTTACTAGATTCTGAAGATGGAGGAATGTGAATAAGAAGCAAAACAACCCTGAGGCTTGAGCTGCACAGAGGCCACCATGTTATGGGAAGAATACACTTGGCAGGGCAGACTGGATGCCTAAACTCAATATCTGGGCTGGTGTCAGAAACCAGTATCCTTAAGCTGGAGCCCATGACCCAGTGCTCAAAAAGAAAACTCCACCATTGCCCCTCATGCATTTTTAAATTGCCAGTTATAACTGTTTGTTTGGAAAGCACTAAATTTGAGTTTGTATATCTATGAATGCACACACATTTCCCATATATATATATATATATATATGAGAGAGAGAGAGAGAGAGAGAGAGAGAGATTTTGAAATTTAGGAATGGTTCAGTGGAGTGTTGATGCTAACTTGTCCTCTTTAACCATTATCATGAACTGGGCACTCAGGTGGCCTGAAGATGACAGAATCCAGATTTCCCAACAAATGGCAAAGACTCTTAATCCCTCAGTTTTAAGAGATCGGATGCAGAGTCATGTCTGATTCACTAAGCCATATAGGGCTTTATATGTCCTACACCACACTTTAAATTGTGCCTGGAAATGGGTCTATAAATAGTGAAGCCTTTTCAACAAGGGAGTTATTGTTTATGTTCCCTATAACCAGCTCTGGTCAGCTGTCTGGTTCACAGAAATCTGGCCCAACAGTAAAGTCCTGGAAATGACATTTAAATTTAATGGAGTTTAAAGTTTATTTCCTGGATTTTACAACTCTTTGTCTTCCAGAGCACAAAGAAGAAGAAGAAGAAGAAGAAGAAGAAGAAGAAGAAGAATTTTTCTTTCTATCCCGCCTCTCCCTATGGATTGAGGCAGGTTACAGTAGCAGACCAATGCCAATAAAATACATAGTACATATAAAAACCAAAGGTTAAATAATCCCCTACCCCTACCCCCTCCCTACTTTAAAATAAGAAACAGAACAAATCAACAATAATATAAAAACAGATTAAAATTGACTAAAATAAACTCAATTTAAATTTGAAATTTAACAAATGTCCAAAAGGGAACAATGGCCTCTCCCTACATGAATATTGATTTGTAGTGTTAGCATAAACTGCATACCTCATACTGTATTTGGGGTCCCCATATTTAATATTTCATATCTGGAGTCAGCACATCCTGGAGATATAACGATGAACTTTAGGAACACTTGGTCAGGTTTCCAGGGGGAAAAGAGCAAAGACCTGACGCATGTGAATGATCCCGGTAATAACACAATCAAGACTAAATGAGTGTACTAATTGCTCCCTTCTCCCCCCAAGTCATTTTGCACCAAGAGAAAAAGGAGGTCTCATTGTACTGAAGACGTTATCCAACTCTCCCTGCCCTACCCCCTGTTGTGTTCCCAGCCAAACTTCTCTGTCCATCCATCCTGTGGATATCCTGATCCAATTACTGTTTTTGTCACACTAAAATTAAAGCTACCAACCAGTTTGGAATGCCATTGTCAGATCCTCGGAAAGGCATCAAGCCTTTGTTACCTTGGAAGCTAGACCCATTCCCAGAGGCTAGTTTTCAGGTATAAATACTGGTTCCATAACCTAGTGTCTTTACACACAGTCAGCATACACCCTTGTGTTATCATGATATGCATACAGTTGTCCCAGGCTGCATTCTGTGTCAAAACTGTGTCACCCTCAGACTCTCCAGTCTGAACCACTCCAGCTTTCTGTGGTCTATTCTTTGGGCAGGTAATCATCTCCCCCATTTGAACCACTCAAACTCCGCTATTGAGTTTCCATATTTCCATTTCAGTTAGCTCTGAATGCTGTGTCTGTGTAAATTGCTATTGTATGTGAGATTGCACTCTGCAGTTTTCTAATAAAACCCTCTTAATTCACCCAAAGCTGGAGTTTTCCTCAGTTGTTACTGATATATACATGTGCGAATGGTACTAAAGGTTACCCAGCTTCTTCTAAAGCTAATTTACCCAGCATTTAAAGTAATACTGACATACTTGATAGAGACTCCCCCAGTCCCCCACCTTACTTTGGATAAGAATACCATCTTAACTAAGAACAATAAAAACAACATCTTGACAAAATGTAGGCCTGTGACTCTAACATAATCATTTCACCCCCTCCCATATGATTTTTAACAACTTTGCCTGATGAAGGCTGCATCCACACTGTGGAAATAATCCAATTTGGCACGAGTTTATCTGCCATGGCTCAATGGCATGGAATTCAGGGGAAACTTGTTTTGTGAGACATTTAGCCTTTATATCAAATTGCTCTGGTGCCACAACAAATTAGAATTCCCAGAGTTCTATCACATTGAGCCAAGGCAGTTAAATAGATAATAATAATAATAATAATAATAATAATAATAATAATAATAATAAAACTTTAATTTATATCCCACTTTTTGTTTCCACAATCAAAGCAGCGTACAACCTTAAAAAAATACAATATATACAAACCCCCCCCTTTAAACAAGGATTAAACAATTCCATCCATTAAAATTACAGACGGTAAAAATCTAAAAACAATACTACAATAATAAAATAACGGTGGGCAGTCTTCGCTTGTATATGACTGTGGGGGGAGCGTTACATGGCTGGGATCTATTCCAGGAAGGCCTGCCGGAAGAGATCCGTCTTGACAGCTTTCTTGAAGCTCTCAAGGTTGGCAATTTGACAGATCTCGTCTGGTAGGCCATTCTATAAAGTGGGAGCGATCGTGGAAAAAGTCCTCTGGGAGGTTGCCATCAATCTGGTCTTTGTGGACTGCAACAAATTCCTCCCAGAGGATCTGAGGGTACGGGGCGGATTGTACGGAAGGAGACGATCCCTTAAGTAGGTTGGGCCCAAGCCATGGAAGGCTTTAAAGGTAATGACCAACACCTTGTACTGTGCCTGGAAACGAATAGGCAGCCAGTGGAGTGATTTCAATATAGGTGTAATATGGTCACTCCTAGTTGTTCCTGTAATCAATCTGGCTGCCATATTCTGCACCAGTTGAAGTTTCCGGACTAGGCACAAGGGTAGCCCCATGTAGAGCGCATTGCAAAAATCAAGTCTTGAGGTTACCAGCGCATGTACTACAGTTTCAAGGTCACCCGGTTCCAGGAAAGGGCGCAGCTGACATATCAGCCAGAGCTGATAACAGGCACTCTTGACCGCTGCATTCACCTGATTTCTCATCTGAAGCAACGAGTCAAGAAGCACCCCTAAGCTGCAAACACAGTGCTTTGAGGGGAGCATGAACCCCTCTAGGACTGGAGGTTGCGGCCTGATACCTGGTTTGGAGACCCCTACCGTAAGTACTTCCGTTTTGTCTGGATTCAGCTTGAGCTTGTTTTCCCTCATCCAGTCCTTTACTGCTTCAAGACATTGATTGAGGGGAGAAATGCCATCTGTCGTCATTGCTGATATTAAAGTGATATCATACTGGATTATTTCTGCAGTATGAATTCAGCCAAAGAAGCCATTAGAGCGTTACCATATATTTTGTGCATTTTGGTTGGTCCAGTAAAGATATTGTTGTTTTGTGGATTTTGGGTGCTATTTTATTCAACTAAGGCATGAAAGGAAGTTGCTGTTGTATTCAACTAAGGCATGAAAGGAAGTATGCTGATAGACTGGGGGAGCCAATGTACATGATATATAATGTGTTCCTCAGAGATGAGTCTTAACTAGCCTGCATGAACACTTCTGTGGAGAAATCAAGAAAAATGATGAGAATGAATGAATTGGAGAAAACATTAGAGAGCTAATGATGTGGAAGGCATGTACAATGTTTGCTAGACCTGCCCCCTATGTCCATGATAGCACTACACTGTTGAATTTGGTCAGGAAGATTCAAAGAGAGCTACAGTCACATGAAGGCTTCCCAGCATGTCCAGGTTAGTGAGCTTAGAATCACCCTTCAGACTCATAGGATAATAGTGTTGGAAAAGATCACAAGGGCTATCAGTCTTCCTGCCATGCAGGAATAAACAAAGTACTCCCAACTGATTGCCATCCAGACTCTGTTTATACACCTCCAAAGAAGGAGACTCCATCACTCTCGAGGCAGTATGCTTCACTGTTGAACAGTTCTTACCATTAAGAAGCTCTACCTAATGTTTAGGTGGGGTCTCTTTTCTTCAATTTTAGAAGAAGTAGAGAGGAGGGGGTGTAGGGCAAGATCAGTCTATTTGAAATCTTGTGGCCCCTACATGCATTGGCATTCCCTGCTTTGGTGTAAGCTTGAAGAGGGCTGAATAATGCTTGAAGCTGGCTATTGATTTACTGTTTTTTAAAAGCTTGGATTCTTAACTTAATAATATACTTAAAGGTCAAATATATTTAAATGTTTAAAGTGTAAAGTCCTTCTATAATTTCATTTATGAGAGTTAACTTTTGTTTCATCCTGGTTTTTGTTCTTGTTGTTTTGAAGAGGAAGATGGGAGTTGGATATTTGTTTGTTTGCTTCTTTATAATGTTTACATATTGGCTAAAATAATTACTTCTCTAACTGTTCACATCAGAAGCATGCTTAAATAAAATATAAGAGAAAAATTAAAATAATTTCAAAACAGTTAAAGTAATAAATAATTAACAGAGTGATTCAACAGCAGGATGCAAATGTAAACAAAGAAATAAATGTTTGTCTCAATAGTTAAGAGATGTATGGGCCATGTGCAACTGAAGAACCTGTTGATGACTTCTGCTGGTGTAACTGTCCATAATGCCAACAGAAACACTTTCTTGAGCAGTGTTTGGTGGAGGAGTGTGGAGAGGGTTGGCAGTGAAACCCATTGAAGAGTTCTTCCAGGTGGGACACAAGTGTGAGGAAATTGCTTTGTGTTGCAATATTTGTTGCTACAGGATTTGTTTTGGTTCCAATTGGATTCCAAAAAGCCTTGGAGGGTTTAATGGTTGGAAATGCCGGTGACCCTGTCAAAGCTCTGGTTAACACTTGGAACACCGACATTACCAGGGCTATCGACACGATCGCTCCCAAGCGTCCTTGCCAACCCGCTCTTAACTGTAAGCCATGGTATACACCAGAGCTTCGGGAAATGAAGTGGATTGGACAACGACTAGAGTGTGTCTGGTGAAAAACTCGACTCTTATCTGACAAGACTCGCCATAAGAACTTTCTTTGGTCCTATCGGGAGGCAGATAAAATCTCTCAGATAAGAGCTGACTTAGATGTTATTTTGATACGATAGATCATGTAACAGAAACAATGGATGAGGTGTCCAGCGATTCCGTTAATGAGATTGTACTGGATCAGCTTCAATCTGTGAGTACCGATGACATGGACAAGCTCCTTGGCAGAGTGAGGAAAAAAACTTGCCCTCTCGACCCTTGCCCATCATGGCTGGCCGTCCGGGGGGGGATGCATTGAGGAAGTTCCTTACGGATATTGTCAATGCATCCTTCAAGGAAGGACATATTCCATCTTGTCTGAAGGAAGCAGCTGTTAGGCCGCTTCTGAAAAAACCTTCCCTGGACCCCCTGGATATGAACAACTATAGGCCAGTCTCTTTGCTACCATTCTTGAGCAAGGTAATCGAGAGGGCGGTTGCTCTTCAACTCCAAGCTGTCTTGGATGAAAACAATTATCTAGACCCATTTCAAACTGACTTCAGGACAGGCTTTGAGGTTGAGACTGCCATGGTTGCCTTGACCGACGATCTGCGTCTGAGTATCGACAGGGGCAGTGTGACCCTGTTGGTGCTTTTAGACCTCTCAGCGGCTTTTGATACGATAGATCATGGCATCCTCTTGGATCGCCTGAGGGGGCTGGGAATTGGAGGTACTGCATTGCAGTGGTTCCGTTCCTTTCTCTCGGGTAGATCCCAGAGGGTGCTGCTAGGGGACAGTTGCTCCAGTAAAAGGCAGCTCACCTGTGGTGTCCCACAGGGTGCTATTCTTTCCCCAATGTTATTTAACATCTGTATGAAGCCGCTGGGTGAGATCATTGGGAGTTATGGAGCTGGGTGTTAGCAGTATGCTGATGACACCCAAATCTATTTCTCCATGTCTTGTTCATTGGCCTTGAATTCTGATGGTGTCTCCTCTCTCAATGAATGTCTTGGGGCAGTAATGGGCTGGATGAGGAAAAACAGATTGAGGCTGAATCCAGACAGAACGGAAGTACTCATGATAGCGGCCCCGAAACCAAGAATTGGGTTGCAACTTCCGGTCCTGGATGGGGTCACACTCTCCGTCAAGGACTGCGTTCGCAGTCTGGGGGTGCTCCTTGACTTGTTACTCCTTATGTTGAACCAGGTAAATGCAACAGTCAGGAGCGCCTGTTATCAGCTTCGGCTGATACACCAGCTGCGCCCTTTTCTGGAAGTAAGGGATCTTGAGACTGTTGTGCACGCGCTGGTAACCTCACATCTAGTCTTCTGTAATGTGCTCTACATGGGGCTACTGTTGTGGTTGGTCCGGAAACTGCAACTACTACAGAATATGGCAGCCAGAGTAATTTCTGGAACATCCAGGAGGGACCATATTACCCCGGTTCTAAAGTCCCTCCACTGGCTGCCCATTAGCTTCCGGACCCAGTACAAGGTGTTGGTTATCACCTTTAAAGCCCTAAATGGCTTGGGTCCAAGCTATCTCTGGGACCGCCTTCTCCCCTACAATCCTCCCCGCGCACTCTGTTCCTCTGGGAGAGGCCTACTTCAGCCACAAAAATCTAGGCTTTCAACTACCTTCCAGAGGGCATTTTCCATCATCGCCCACAGAATGTAGAACGGTCTGCCGGATGAGATCCGTCTACTTACATCCTTAGGCAGCTTTAAAAAGGCTGTTAAGACAGGTCTCTTCTGGCAGGCCTTCCCAGAATAGAGAACCTGGCCTTAGAAAAACGTCTGGGAAAGATACTGCTGCTCACACTGGTTGCTTGTTGGTATGATGTTGTTGACCTTCTGGTCAGTTTTTAACTTGTATGTTTGTTTGTTTGTTGTTGTTTTTTGTTCTGTTTTTTAAAATATTGCATTGAATTTAATACCTTTTTAAGGAGGCGAGGGTACCAGGGATTTTATATGTTTTGTATTTTTAACTTTGTTAGCTGCCCCGATTGTTCTCAGAGGGGTGGGATACAAATTTATTATTATTATTATTATTATTGGTTGTGGGGATTAAATACCCAGTCAACATTTCTGTTTTCCTGCATTATTTTCTGGTACTTCTGGCCACCAGCTGAGACATTTTATATCTGCTTCAGATAGGTTTCTTTTTCATTTGGACACAGTTCAAGCAAAAAATGTATCCTTCCTTTCTAATCCTTAATATCTGTCAAAATATAACAGAATTATCAGTGCAATGGCACAGTAGTACTTCTACTCTACAAGATTTAAAAGAAAACAGAGGGAAAAATCTTCAGATCTTAAAATCACCATAGCAAACTATGTCCTGTTTTGTTTTTTGTCAAACACCTCTGGAAGAGTCATAGTGTAGTTCCAAGAAATCCTTACAAATGGTCTAAAAAGGAGAATGGAAGAAATGAATGCTGTGACAACATCAACAGGCAAACAAAACAACAACAACTACAACAAGAACAAATATCCTACTTTTTCTCAACAGAAGGACTCAAGGCACCTACCAACCAATTTAGAACGATACAAATTAAAAACAATACAAATCATTATGAAGTATAAATATAAACTTAAAAAAACAATAAAAACATTAAAAACATTAAAAACAATACATATTGAAAATATTAAAATGTATTAAAAACTATATACTTATTTTGATATCTGCATTGCACAGCATTCAAAATTCCAACCTTTGCCTGTTTGAAAAAGCCTAACTGCACAAGAATGTTTTTACTGTCCACTGAAAGGAGAGCAGGAATGAACTCTCTAGGGAGGGAGTTCCAGAGCCTCGGAGCAACTACTGAGAAGACCCTCTCCCTCATTCCCAACAAATGCACCTGAAGGGATGGTGGGACAGAGAGAAGGGCCTATTCAAGATAATCATAGAGCTCTAATAGGCTCATAGACACAGTCCTCCAAATAACCTAGACCCAAGCTGTATTGGGATATACTGCAATAGCAATAACAATAGCAATATAGCAGTAGCAATAGCATATACTGCATATATTTCTATACTGCTTATCAGTGAACTCCCTAAGTGGTTTACAATGTGTATTGCAAGAATTCATGTGTTGCAAGCCTTCTTTAGACCAATGTGGAAGAGCAATCAGTCAGGAAAGTAAATTGCTGGCTTTTGAGCTGCTTGGGAGCCAACAGGGAATCTTTCTCTGTAAGCCAAAATATAGGGGTGAAATAAACTTCCATAAAAAGCTGGCTTCCAGCCAGCTTGAGGGTGTGGTGTACAGATGACGCACACACTCAAGATTCCCAGAAGCTGGCTTCAAGCCACCCAGCTGCCCAGGTATGGGATGGCTTCTAGATGCTCTGACAATGCAGTGTTTAGACGCCGCATGCTGCCAAAGCATTTTAAAGTCAGCTTCTGGCCACGACAAGCAGGAAAAGCTGACTTTTGCTGCCGGTAAAAGGAGCAGATCTTTGCCACTACTTTTTCGGGTGGCTTCAAGGTGGATTGTGGCTGTGACATGTGGTTGCTGTGCCCCCAATCTGCCTTCAGAAGGGATGGCTTGAAGCTGCCTCTTTGGGGCAGTCTGCTTCATCCTTTAGAAAACTTCCCAAGGTGTGCATTGTTGACTGAGGCATTGTTGACTTTTTACCTGCGTTGACAACTATGGTTGAGCACCTAAGGAGTGGGGGCTTGCTATTATTGTCCCTATATTTAAGAAAGGAAAGAAGAATGATCCTGGCAACTACAGACCAATTAATCTCTTCGATACGATCAGCAAATTTTATGCAAGTGGAAACTCAAGGACAGGCTGGAGCAAGAAAACATAATAATAATAATAATAATGCAATTTATTTATATTCCACCTTTTCCTTGTGGAATCAAGGTGGATTACAAGTAAAGGCAACAGAAAAGTGCAAAAATATACCCCCCCCCCCAATACAGCACAATAATATAACCATAGAATAATGACACACACAAAAAATCCAAATTACATCATGAAGAATATAAAGTATAAAAAAATGCATAGCATGGCATAATAATAGTCAAAACATAACTTAGAATAGCACAAAAATCTAACAACCATCCCCAACTCTCCCCTGGCAACAAAACAACAGTCAGTTATCAAATATCAATTACATATCTGAAATAATAAAACTCTGGGCTGGTATAGCCAGGTGTTCTGGGGACATTGGAGCTGGCGTTAGAGTCCTCCACTGCTCTCCTCCATCTACTGATGTAAAACTGGCTGGAGGTGTAGTGGGGGGCAGAAGACATGGATAGGAGACCTTGCTGCCTCTCTGCCCACATCCTGGCCAGATACAGAGCCCAGCTGTAGCCCAGGTGAAAAGGGGCAAGGAGGACAGCAGGGCAGCATTTTTAAGCTTGCTGCTCTCTGACACGTCTCCGTGTGTCTGCAGCTGAGTCCTGGTGGTTTTGAGCAGGTACTCCCTCAGCTGAGCAGGTATTCCTGGAGACAGCAGGCTCTCCCTCACCTCCTCCTTTGCAGAGAAACAAGCTGTCCTTAGGGAAGGCCGATCCACTATAGACCAGTATCTTGTACTCCAACACCTCATTGAAAAGTATGCCACCTGCAACACAGTCTCTCTCTATGTTGCCTTTATGGACTTTAAAGCAGCTTTTGACTATGTATCTCAAACCAAACTATGGGAAAATCCAGAGGATTCCTCAATTAACCTGTGTCTACTATATCTAGTAGGAACCTCACTCAAAGTAAGATGCAGTCCCCAGGGTCATCTCATCAATGCCATTGTCTCTGAGAAGGGTGTCAAGCAAGGTTGCATTCTAGCTCCACTCTTGTTCAGCTTTTACACCAATGATATGGTGGGTCATCTCAACAACACAAACTTCCATTATCTGAAACTAGAGGGTAGTGATGTGATGATTATTCATCACTGTTCACTTAAGGCACAAATTGGTGATTTCTCAGCCCCTTTAATTGTTTTATGTACAAGCTGAGAAACATAGGTGTGAGAATTTTCACATGGTTCAGTTGCAAATGAAGTAAAGGAAGGGGAAAGTCCTTTTGAAGTTCGTTGTTCCAAACTGTTTTATTGTTTTATGGTATCATTGCAATAAAATTTCAAGAGTGTGTTAATTTTCACACTCATGTCACATACAAAGCTATCTTGCCAATGAGGTGTTTAAATTGTGTGTTGCTGTTGTTTTTGCAATAACTGGATTCCCATTTGTCAAACAATAGATATTTGGCATATTTAGTAAAACTTAAAGTACCTAAAAACCAGAGAGCCTTTAGTTTGTCATGATGTCATGCCCTTCCTACAGCTGTCTTTGAAGGCTGATACAAGAAGGTCCTCTTCTCAGACAGATGATGCCCCTGTGACTCTGGCCAAATAGAGGCAATAGAGCATGTACTACTCCAGTTTTCATACAACAGGAACATCCATCTTATTTTACCTCTATGACCTAAATACTGTACCAAGGACACACCAGTCAGTTTTACACTTTTCTGTTTCTTTCAGGCATCAACCCTGATACAACATATAATGTTGCCAGATTCTGTGTAGCTGCAGTCACAATGTGTCAGGCAATGACCTCTGCAGTAGACTAGTACCAATCTTGTCTTGCTATACTGGAATCTAAAAGGATATTTTAAATACAGTTTTTAACTTCTTTTTTACCTTCTTTTATTCTGTATCCCCTTTTTACCTGTGCTGGTCTATTACCATAATAAAGATGAACTGAACTGCAAAATAAGAGATTATTTTGCTGTTGCCCCCCTCCATTGTCATAGTATTCACAGTTGCATCATGCCAGGATAGTTATACCAGCAAAATAAAATAAAATAATAAATAATAAATAATAAAGGATCAGATAGTCTAGAGAAAGAAACTGTACAAGTGGAAAGAGGAGAATTAATCTACATGCGACTCACTGTAATTACCTATGTTTCTTTTCTTAGTAGCTTCCAAGGAACTGTGGTATAAATATATATAGTTGTGTAATCAAAATTATTGTGCCTTAGGGACACCTGGATGATCTGTTGTAATAAATACAACCTTTTACGGAAGATGATAAAACTCCACATCCTGTAACAGAACTCAGAATTCTTTCCACTAGTTTACAGAACATCACTTCTTTAACTAGCTTCAAAATGGAATTGAAAACCATCCTGTTCAGAGAAGCCTTCCCAGGCATTGCATAATTGTCGCTTACTATCTGATGTTCCTTTGTTGCCTGTTTATCGAACCATTTCCTGTATTGCTATATATTGTATATGTATTATCCTACTTGAGAGTATGTATTTTCCCTGGATGAAGATTAACCTTCCATTTTGAAGCCAAGCCCTCCCTTCAGTCCATCTGCCTTGGTCCAGGCCTCGGAGGTTGAGAGGAACTGCTGGACCTCTTACCCTTTCCCGCCACCACTCCCTTCTCCTTCTGTGTCATGTCTTTTTAGATTGTAAGCCCGAGGGCAGGGAACCATCTAACTAAAAAGATTGCATGTACAGCGCTGTGTAAATTTACAGCACTTCATAAATAAAGGTTAATAATAATAATAATAATAATGAGGTACCAACATAAGAAGATCCCTGATATTCTATTGTAGGTTTCTTGTTTGTTTATATTTTTACCTATTGTGTTTGTGTGATATTTGGCAACCCATTTTGCATACCTCTAATAAAAGATTCCAAACTGCCAGCTGGCAGCAATGTGCCCTCCAGCCTTAGCAATAAAAGTGGCTAGTTTTTTGTGGGGTTTTCGGGCTATGTGGTCATGTTCTAGAAGAGCTAATACCCCAGAGGACAGGGTCAAAATTCAAAATGACCTAAATAGACTAGAAAGCTGGGCCAAAGCTAACAAAATGAAATTCAGTCTGTGTCAAACTAATGCACATCAAGAGAATCCATTTCTCTATACAAAAGCATCACCGGGTTCCCTTAAAGATCAAAATCAACATGGTTGCATGTATTCAGAGGTACTACACTATACCGAGATGCCCAAAGCACAGTAGTTATCATTTTATCCTGAGGCACTCTCTCAGTTGAATTCCTGTAGTGTTGTTGTTGTTGCTGCTGTTTCTCACATACCTAGGAAGCTATGTAAATTCTTTAGCTAAAATGATGCTAGGGAGATAATAGACAGAAAGGACTAGGAAGCATTTGGCTATGGTTCATGGCCAAAGCCACTGCATTTAGCTATGCAACCAAGGAGCAAGAAAAAGGGTAGTTCTGATATACATTTTAGGCAAGAGAATGATCAAGGATACAGTGAGGCCACTGTTAAGTAAAGATGGTAAAATACTGACATATCACGATGAAAAGACCAAACTACTCAATACATATTTTGCTTCTATTTTCCCCCAAAAAGAAAACTGTATGCTTCCACGCAGCAGCAGAGACCTTGGACAGGGATATGGATTTCAGATCCAGATTGATAAGGAGTTAGTCAGTAATCACATAGATAACCTAAATGAGTTCAAACATGCAGGGCCAGACTAACTGCAACCATGGCAGAGCCAAAAGGGACTTTCGGTGGCCTGATACTGTCCCTTCTAGCAGCAGTGGCTACTGGGGAGCACCAATCTATTCTGTTTGGGCTTTGTACACATGCACGCGCACGCGCACGCACACACACACACATGCACTAGGTGACACCAAGTCCTAGTACGCCACTGGCATGAGCCAGTAGTGTCATTCTGGAACTAAGGAGGTGAATGCTGTATTCCCTTCATTAATAGGAGCACACTTTCCAAGTCAAGGGAAAGTTCTGGGAGCCTAGAAAACTGGGCCAGAGCTAACAAAATGAAATTCAGTACAGAGAAATGTAAAGTACTGCACTTAGGGCAGAAAAAAAACTGAAATGCACAGAGATAGGATAGTGGACACCTGGCTGAACGAGACTACACGTGAAAGGGATCTAGGAGCCCAAGTAGACCACAAGTTGAACAGGAGTTAACAGTGCGATGCAGCAGCTAAAAAGGCCAATGCAATTTTAGGTTGCATCAATAGAAGTATAGTCTCTAAGTCAAGGGAAGTAATCTATTCTGCTTTGGTCAGGCCCCAACTGGAATACTGTGTCCAGTTCTGGACACCACAATTCAAAAAGGCCATTGAGAAACTGGAGCGTGTCCAAAGGAGGGTGACTAAAATGGTGAAGGGTCTTGAAACATGCCCTATGAGGAATGACTTAGGGAGCTGGGGATGTTTAGCCTGGAGAAGAGAAGGTTAAGAGGTGATATGATAGCCCTGTTTAAATATTTGATGGGATGTCATATTGAAGATGGAGCAAGCTTGTTTTCGGCTGCTCCAGGAGAACAGGAGCCAGAACAATGGATGCAAGCTACAGGAAAAGAGGTTCTATTTCAACATTATGAGGAACTTTCCGACAGCATGGGCTGTTTGTCAGTGAACACACTCCCTGGGAGAGTGGTGGAGTCTCTCTCCTTGGAGGCCTTTAAACAGAGGCTGGATAGCCATCTGTCATGTATGGTTTGATTGAGAGTTCCAGCATGGCAGGGTATCTTCCAACTCTAGGATTTTATGATTGTATGAATGGAGCTGCTGTAAAACAATGTTTCCAAGCCCCATCCAAGTGAGGTGGCATAGAAAGATACTGTGATATTGAAAGCTGCTGAGAGATCCAGCAGAACAAAAGGGACACACTCCTCCTCTCTAGCTTCGGGCATAGGTCATCAATCAAAGCAACAAAAGCTATCTCTGTCTCATAGTGAGGCTTGAAATCAGATTGAAATTAGCCTAGATAATCCATCTCATCCAGAAACCCTTGGAGATGGGAGGTCAACATATGATCCAATACCTTGACCCCAAAATGGTAGCTTGGATAGTGGTCAATAATTATCCATTATAGAAGAATTCAGGGATGGATTTTTAAAGAAAGCCTTCATTACTACCTCCTTTAGGCCAGGGGTAGGCAACCTTTTTGAGCCGGGGGCCGGGTTGCTGTCCCTCAGACAACTGGGGGGCCGAAGCCAAAAAATAAATAATTAAATATTTTTTTAAAAAATTAAATATATAAATAAACCAGGACAAATGTAGGACAAAATTTTCAAATGGAAGACACTTTTTAAAAAAAAATGGAGGACACGTGAA
Organism: Sceloporus undulatus; assembly: GCF_019175285.1. Taxonomy (NCBI): domain Eukaryota; kingdom Metazoa; phylum Chordata; class Lepidosauria; order Squamata; family Phrynosomatidae; genus Sceloporus; species Sceloporus undulatus. The sequence continues at coordinate 88,791,020 of NC_056523.1, read as the reverse complement.
AAAAATTGCTGATTTTTTTAAAAAAATGTTAATATAAATGCATGTTTCTGAGGCTTCTATAGACAATTGCCCCCCAAAGGCCCCGGTGGCAATCGGTGGCAGGACCAGGCTGGGACCGGTCCCAAGGCCTTGCCGGGCCACATCCGGCCCGCGGGCCGCAGGTTGTCTACCCCTGCTTTAGGCAAACTGAAATTCTGCCTTGTTTTAAGGCGGTACTGACTACCCAATTCACCCACTCAACCAGTTTCCCTCTGTCCTGTTTGATAAGCCAAGAAGCGCAGGAGTTTAACACACACATGTGGTGGCTCTCATCTCTCCAAGTATCTTGTCTACATCCTCAGGCTGCTCAAATGGGAAAAATATCCAATAACAATGGACAAACTGGAACCACGGTTATATCCACTGGAACTGTATCTACAGCATCCAAGTTGGAGCAGAACTGAGTATTTGTCTCTGCAAAGTGTTGTGCAAATTCTTTTCAGTGGTCTGCCAATTCATTTGCATTTTTTACTTGAGGACCAGTGTGTAATAGAGGTAAATTAGTACAATTGGCATTATTACCCCAACATGTACCCATTAAGGTGGCTCCAAGGTTGGTGTTTTGCAGCTGGCACTCTAGTCTACACTGCACATGGAGAGATGAAGTGGTTCCGTGTTTGGCTCCTTAATCTTCAGGAGATACATAGGGTGGTCCAGATTTTGCTTCGAGTGGTTCCAAAGGAGGGCCACAGTCTCCACTGCCTCTAGCTAAAGCCTGTTATCTTGTTTCTCCTCTTCCTTGCCCTCATATGAGGAGCCCCCACCAGGTAGAGCATGCCACCTATCCCTCAGAGTAGGTCCAGAAGCTTTATAGTTCCAATTAAAAGCCAAAGTGGATTCCAATCAGCTAACATAGGAGTCATCCACTTCCACTGTTGCCAGGAAATTGTTAAAATGAGCCTGTCAAACAAACAAACAAACAAACAAAACTCAAAAGAGAAGGTAACTCTAATCCCTAATTCAGCACCTCAAGTCTGGCTGAATACACAGTGATTCAAAACTACACTATGAAGAGCTAAGCACTTGAAGGCTTCTGCCTGGACTGGTGAATCAGACTATCTTAAGTATCTCTCACATTCATATTTTCACACATTCACACAAAACGCTCAAATTTGATCTATTGTATTAATAAAGACCAATTGCAAACTTTATAAAAATATTTCTATAAAACCAAACAGAATTAAATTTTCAACTATGGTAGTTGTGTACATTCCCAAAGACTAGCTTTGGGCACTGAATCAGGACCACTTTTCTAACTTCCAGGTTAACAATGCCAGTGAAATCTGACAGGAAATCTTTTAGTAGTTGAGTTTCCCTGTTCTAAAGCATGGCATTCTTGCAATGCTAGACTGCCTTGCCAATAAAAAATAGCCAACCAAACCAAACCAAACCAAACCAAAATACAACAAAAACAATCTGTTCCTGGAAAGGTAGGATCATTTGTCCTTGAGGTTTATGGAAATACTTACATATATGCTTGTGAAAAATATTCTGTTACTTTGAAAGTGATCGCTGTACTGGTGTGCCTTGTGAAAAATGCTTATTATTTTGTCTATTATTTTTTTCACTCCAGATCTGATAGCATGAAGAAAATAAATCTGAAAATAGTGTTCTGTAAATGACAGATCAGGTGAAAGCACCTGGCCTCTTGAGATAAATGTGGGGTGGCTTATTTTTTAGTCATACATCTTTATTCCAGGACAGCCTTCTCTCTTTGGGGATGGCTCAGAGAGGGCATTGTTCAGGAACAAAAGAACTTAAAAAAAACAACTGGGTTCTAACATAACTTTCCATCTGACTTGATGAAAACCTCTGCCCTGATTAAAATGCATTCATAAAACACACACACACATTCATACTAGAACCAAGAAAATTGAATGAACAATCTCTCTCATATATAGGTTAAGGGCAGTTTTATTGGCCCTTGATTCTGTCCATCCATCCATCCGTCCTTCCTTCCTTCCTTCCTTGATGGATGTTTTTAGCACCTCTGCCTAGGGCTCAGATGGTTTGCAATCCTGCTGCTCCAGTGACAAGCCCCAGGGTGCTTCCGAGTCAGTTCAATCAGGCCTGGAAATGAGATGATTGGAAGATCATGTTTTAAGTGGCTCTGTCTCATGGGCTGGAAAATCAGATTATATTTTCATAGATTCTGAGTATAAAATGCTACATGCTGCTTGCAAAGTGAATAATGCCCAAATAACTAGACACTCTTTAATCAATCATTTCACTAAAAAGGAAAGCATTTTAACATCAAAGAACTGGAGGGGGAAGGGAGACTTGAAAGTTCAGACAGACTCAGTTTATTAACTCCATTTTTCCTTCCCCTGCTCATGTTATTCAGTTTATTAATCCCATTTTTCCACCCTTGCGGTGGTATATATATCTGTATCTCTGGGTCGATAGACAACACATACTAGAAGCAAAGAATCCATTCAACTGAGAGCTCTCCTCTGCCAATCAGTAAGAAAATGGGGCTGTGAACACTGTCCCATCTGAATAAAGCTGACATTAAATGGGGGTTGACTGTGGTTGGTTGGAAGGTGGGGGGCTGGTGAGAACCCTTTGATTATGTGTGGTGCTTTTCTTATGAAGTAACATTTTGTAAGCTGCTGGACAAAGCAGCACAATGATATTTATCAGGAGAGCTTCTGAAAACAGTGTTGGAAAAGCTAGAGGTGGAACAGTTCTTCTTCTCCTGTCCCCACTGCTTAGGTGGCTTGTACTCTTCTGGGCATACTTACTTACTTATAGTGCCTAGAGGCTCCCAGTGTTCTCTACAGTATAGATGTGACAGCTTGCCAGCACAACATTGTGCATGAATAAATTATCCTACCTAAGCTAGCAGAAGGCACTGTTCAACTCAGAACAGTGATGTGGATGAATCTTGCAGTGTCTGAGATTCTTCTCACTTCTGTCCACCTTGGCTTGACAGGATGGCATTGCAAACATGAGGCATCTTGGGTCCTACCCACTATCATTTTTCCTGCAACTGCTGACAGTAAAAATAGGCTTATTTCTTTGATGTTAAAAGTAGAATATTTTTGTAGGACCTTCTGATGATATCATCCATGGTTGGGCCATTGGCATAAGTCTTAAAATTCTCTCTCTATCCCCCTGCTGCACTAGCTTTTCCAAGATAGGGATTGATAAGAGCTAAGAACTGGCGACAGAGAGCCGTCCACAGTTTGGTGTGCTCCCAACTACAAGACTGTGCATTCAATGAGATTCTAATTTTCAATTGGCTTGGAAAAGAATATTTTTCTCCTCGCCCCTTTTTTAAAAAAAATAATATAAAATACTTACCTGATCACCATTCGAAAATGATGTTAGGCAACCTCATCCTTCATCAACTGGGAATATAATCCTTCAGTCTTCTGACAAACGTTTACAGAGCAGTACTAAGGGCAGGGAGCTAAAAAATGTCAGATCACTTCAGACTTGGAGGTTCTGATCTTCTGCAACACTTTTGGATTCCTTCTGGCAGAGTGGAAATAAACTATGGCTGCATCCACACTGAAAAAAATAATTCAGGCCGACACTACTTTAACTGTCCTGACTCAATGCTGTAGAATTCTAGGAATTGTAGTTTTGTGAGACATTTAGTCTTCTCTGTCAGAGAGCTCTGGTGCCACAACAAACTAAATTCCCAGAATTCCATAGCATTTAGCCATGACAGTTAAAGTGGTGTCAACCTAGGTTGTTTCTGCAGTGTGAATGCAGCAATTTTCTGATGTTTCTCCATTCTTCAGGTTTATTTTTAAAAGCCTGATCCTCCCATTATATGTCCTGGATCCTTCTGTGTCATCTTTTCAGATTCAGAGAAATCAAGGAAGATTACTGGAAAAGAAAGGAAGACCAAGGAACACATTCTTAAAGTACATTATTAAGCTAAAACAACCCAGTGCTTTAAAGGTCAAGCACCAAAGTCTGGAACATATGCCTCATGCCTTGGGTTTATTTAAAATATTTTTTTATAGCAACAAGAACAAAAACCTTTTTTAAGGAATTCAGCAACTAAGTAGTAAGCTTTCTGGTTTCCGTAGCAATTTCTCAGTTGTTGCTACCATCCTCTGGCTCCCATGGCTTAGTCATTTCTTTTCCAGACTGTAGCCACCCACCAGGCTCTCTTCCACCTGGAATTCTGCTACTTCCACATAGCTAAGCAGAAATACTCATTTCTATCACAGCCAGAAACCAACACTTGTCATAACACTGGGGACCTCAGAGGTAAATATAGTTCGGAGGAACACAGCCTGACATTATTCATACACTTCTATGACATTTGAAGCTTTACCATTGTAGAGGCTTATTGAAAATATAATTCTCTTAGCAAGCATAAGATTTTCTTTTTCCAGTCCTTGAGACTGCAGGATGAAATATGAAACTGCCTCTGTCTGTAGTAAGGTGGATTTTTTGCCTGTTTTTCTCCTGAGGAAGTGTGGTGATGTGAAGAATGGCTGAGATTCTATCACTGCCTGTCTTGCTATGATGTGAAACTGAGAAATCTCACCTCCACTATAAGACCAAGGCACCAAGTGCTTTTGGTTGCATTTTTTTTTCAATTTGTGGAATATATACATTATGAAAAACACCTGTTTTCATGCAAAAGTGTCATCTTTCCCTTTTGTGAAGCTATGTACACAAAGAGAGAGGGTGAATCCAGACTGAAATCTCAGGTTTTCTTCCTGTTCTTTCTGATTTTTTACAAAGGTAAATGTATTCCCCATTGACAAGGTTGCCAAGTCATGTCCGGCCATAGGGTATACTAGATGATGATGATGATGATGATGATGATGATGATGATGATGATGATGATGATGATGGCGGGAAGAGTGATGATACAAAGTGCCAGCTTCAGGCCGCATTGGAGGCATTGTATTTAGGTGATGCATGCCTCAATCATGTCTGGAAGCCACCCAGACAGCACACACAGCCAGGAAAAACACGCCATAAAAGGAGCGTGGAAAGTCCATTCTTTGCCAGCATCCCATTTGGGACTGCAGTGGTGTCCTGGATTGGGACCAGGCCCATGCAGTTGCCATGGTCCTGTGCTGATCTTGGAGGCAGTGCACTCCTTTTGTCCATCTGCATGAACCCATACTGAGATTATTTCAAAGGCATAGCCATGTTAATCTGGAATATCAGTATGCAAAGGGATCTTATAGTACCTTTATGCATTCATCTGAGGAAATAAGTTCAAGTCAACAAAAGCTATGCTACCAACTTCTCCCTTTTAGTTAGTCTCAAAGGTGCTACAAGATCCCTTTGCATACTGAAAGTCTTTGAGTTAGACTTTTGAAATAGCCTCTCTATGTTGATTTCATTCCTTGATTCACTGTGTGTTTATTTTTCTCAGAGTATTCAGAGTCTCACACAAGGATAGGAAAACTCCATTCCATTCCATTCAAGATGTAAATCCTTGACTATTTAATCCTTGCATGTGAGGATGAATCATTACAAGAATTTCTCCCCTGTGGGAGAAAATGAATATTTCACTTCAGTATTCTCCCCATATTCAAATATCCTGACTGCTGTGGGAGAAATAAATATTCAGAGGTACCCATGTTGACCATACAATGAATTACAACAAAATACAAAATCCACAAGCTGTAATAACCTTTTTGGCATCCAGTGAGGAAGTTGGGCCAGCAGCAAATCCATGAGGGGTGTGCTCTCCTCTCTGCTGCAACAGGAAGAGGACTCCACCAGGATGTCACCTCTACTGCGGGGTGTCATTTGCCCAGATAGCCTGTGTGCATAACAATGTGGTATCACATGGGATTTGGCCCAATGAGTATGGTCGCCATTATGGTAGGTCTGGGGCCTAGATTGTCCCCAAATTAGGAGGCCAATATAGACATGCACATAGTGTCTGGTCTCTCTCACCCAACTTTCTAAATTCTAGAGGAGATAATTCAACAGACAGTTTGAAAGCACTTAGAAAGGAATGCTGTAATAACCAAAAGTCAGCATGGGTTTCTCAAAAACAAGTCATGCCAAATTAATCTTTGTAATAGTTTGATTGATTGATCCCAAAAGGTACTCAGCAATGGCTCCACTTCATCCAGGAGAGAAATGACCAGTGGGATGCCACAGAGTTCTTTCCTGGACCCAGTGCTATTTAATATCTTTATCAATGACTTGGATAAAGGAATAGAGGGCATGCTTGTCAGATTTGCAGATCACAATAAATTGAGAAGAGTAGCTAATACCCCAGAGGACAAGATCAGAATTCAAAATGACCTTAAGAGATTAGAGAGCTGGGTCAAAACTAACAATGAATTTCAAAAGGGAGAAATGTACATTACTACACATTGGATAAAAAAATGAAAGTCTCAGATACACGATGGGTGACACCTGGCTTTGTGAAAGGGGCCTAGGAGTTAGTAGCCCATAAGCTGAAGGTGAGTCAACAGTATGATGCAGCAGCTAAAAAAGCCAATATGATCCTAGGCCACATCAATAAGTATATAGCGTCTGGATTGAAGGAATTAATAGTGCCACTTTATGCTGCTTTGGTCACCTGGAATATTGTATTCAGTTCTGGGCACCACAATTAAAAAGAGATATGGGGGCTAAACAGACAAGCAAAAAGAGTTGCTTTCAGGCTGACTTGAAGATATGGTGTTTAGATGACACATGCCTTGAAGCCAGCAGGAAAGTGCCCTCTAGGCGCCTTGTGCAGAGAAAAGCCATTTCAAAATGAAGCAGCTTCTTTTTGCTTCTTCCTGGCTTGAAGCCATATCATGTGATCATGACATGAGCACCCCAGCTGCCTTGGGAGCTGGTGGTGCAGTTGGTGAAGTTTCAATGTGGCCTCAGAAAAGGCAGCTTCAAGCCACTTTTTCCTGCCCATCTGTTTTGCCCCATTGACAAGATAGAGAGTTCCAGAGGAGGGCAACCAAAGAAGTGAAAGATCTGGAAACTAGGCCCTATAAGGAGATAGTTAGGCAGCTAGGTAGGTTCAGCCTGTTTAAATATTTGAAGCGGTGTCATATTAAGAACGGAGCAAGGTTGTTTTCTACTGCTTTAGAAACTTTGGCTCGGTACATACCTCTTGGTAAGTCCAGAGCAGCAGCGGCTTTTTTTCCTCCATAGGGAAGCTGCAGCTACCAAACCACACAGCTTCCGTGTGGAGGAAAAAGAACCCACAAAAAGTGGGTGCTTCCCCCCCGTGCCAGTTACATCAAGAGTGTGCCAATGGCGCACTCATGATGTAACTGGCAAGGCGTGATGTGTGGGCACTATGCGTTCATTACATCATAATGGCAGCACTCGTGCACATGGGGCGCTGCCATTATTACACCGTAAGTACATGCTAGGGTTAGGGACCATGCAGTTGCCACGTAGTCGTGTAACCCTAGCACGGCGTGAGCACGGTGCTTTAGCGCCATGTGTACCACACCTAAGACATGAAGCAATGAATTGAAACCACAGGAAAAGAGATTCTACCTCATCATTAGGAAGAACCTCCTGATAATAAGAGCTGTTTGACATTAGCACATGATCCTTCAGAGTGTGGTGGAGTCTCCTCCTTCAGAGGTTTTTAAACAGAGGCTGGATGGCCATCTGATCATTGACCAAGTCAGCCCCCTGAGACTTGCCACTCCTTCAGCAGTGGGCTCAGCAGTGGAGGCAGTGGACACTGCTGCACAAGCTGTAAATTGGGAGTAAGTTCTTGGGGAAGCACATCATAGGGCTTGATCTGTGTCTCCCTTCAGTTCCAGCAGCAGCACCTCCAGCCACAGGCTTGTGTATTGGGAATTCAATTGGATAAATGTGTTAGATCCCAGTTTAAGTTTGAACATAGTTGCAAAGTTTATCTCAGACCACATGCCCTCTTCCTCAAGGAAGGTTTTTCACATGGGTTCTGCATCCCCACCTCAGGGCCCTGGGTTGCCTCCAATGCCTGCAACCTCAAATCTGCCTGGTACTTGCCCCTAGTCCTCAGGGACAAGATTCTCAGGGAATGCAAAGCTGGCCGAGTGAAAGGACCTTTCCCTGCACCTCCGCTGTCCAAACTCCGTGTTTCCCCCCTTGGAATAGCCCCCAAGGAGACCCCAGGAGAGTACCGCCTCATCCACTACCTGTCCTATCTCCCTGTTAACGGGAGGTAAAAGGTCATGCCCCCTGGTCACCCACTATTTGGATGACTTTCTGTTCATCGGGAAGACAGGAGAGGAGGGTTGCTCCAAGCTCTTCACCACTTTCCAAGCCTTGGCTGCTGAACTGGGAGTCCACTTCGTGGCGGACAAAACTGAAGGGCCTTCCATTGTTCAAACTGTATGAAAGCAAAAAGGGGTGTGGTAACCTATATAAATAAGAAATTTCAATCGAAATTAATCTATAAAGATTCAGAAGGCCGAATCTTAATTACAGAGGTCATAATAGAAGGGGAAAGAATATTAATAGTTAATATTTATGCACCTCTGGAAAAGAAAGATACTTTTTTCAATACTTTGAATAAAGAATTGTGTGAAATAAATAAAAACAACATTATTATAGCTGGTGACTTTAATGGGGTTATCAAACCAATTAGAGATAGAAAATCAACAAAAAAAATTGGGATAAATCAGGGGAAAATTCCAAGATGTGCTAAAGAATTAATGGAAGAACAGTACCTGATCGATGTATGGCCCAAGCTATATGGGGAAAAGAAGGGTTTTACTTTTTTTTCAACCTGTCACCAGTCGTACTCAAGAATTGATATGTTTTGGGTCTCAAGAGGTTTGGTTACAAGAACAAAAAAAATGGAGATTGCTCCTAGAACTTTATCCGATCATAATGCCATAGAATTATATTTACAAGGTCAGTTCAGAAAAGATTATGAATGGAAATTAAATGAGACTTTATTGACAGATGAAATCTTTGTTAAAAGAATGAGAAAAGAGTTGATGTTATTCTTTGAAGAAAATGATACAGGTGAGATGCCAATGAAAACTATATGGGAGGCTAGCAAGGCTACTGTGAGAGGCCTTCTGATTCAGAGAGCATGTGAAATTAAAAAAGAAAAACAAAAGAGAGAAAAATTAATATTAGAGGAAATTAAAAAGTATGAGGATAAATTAATATCCAACCCTTCAAATAAGAGCTTATCAAGAAAAATTAAATTTTTACAACATCAGTTAAAAGCAGAGATTGCAGAAGAAATAGCTTTTGAATTGAGGAAAATGAAACAAAGACAATTTGAATACGCTAATAAAATAGGCAGATGGTTAGCAATGAAAATAAAGAGAGACAAAAAAAACAGAACAATAGATGAAATTAGATATAAAGAACAATTGGTCCACAATCAAGAGTCAATCCAAAAAGCATTTTATGAATATTATCAAGAACTATACATGGAGGAAGAGAGCTCACAGGACTTAATATTAGAAATGAATAAATACTTAGATGGAAAGAAAATAGAAACGATAACAAAAGATCAAAGGAATAAGCTTAATGCAATTATAAGCAAAGAAGAGATTACGGATGCTATTAAAAGACTTAAAGAAGGAAAGTCACCTGGACCAGATGGCTATACGGCTAGGTATTATAAAATATTCTTAGAAGAACTACTAGATCCTTTATATAAATTATTAAACTCCATTGTTGATCATGGGTTACCACCATCATGGGAGAACACGACAATCGTATTACTGCCAAAGGAAGGCAAAGATAAAACGTCTGTGAAAAACTATAGACCAATATCTCTCCTAAACACAGACTATAAAATATATACGATGATTTTAGCGGAGAGGTTTAAAAAGATTCTTGATGATATCATTAAGAAAGATCAGAAAGGTTTTCTCCCAGGAAGACAGATAAAAACGAACATTAGAATTCTGATTAACATTCTGGAACACTACTGTATAATCATAACAAAAAAAAAAAAAACTTGCATTGCTTTTCGTCGACGCCGAAAAGGCATTCGACAATATAAAATGGATCTTTATGTGCGAAATATTAAAAAGAATGAAGGTTGGAAATTTTTTTATCAATAATATTAAACAAATATATAAGCAGCAATCTGCCCAAATAAAAATAAATGGGAGTAAATCCACTACTTTTAAGATAAACAAAGGTACTAGACAGGGGTGTCCTCTGTCACCCCTTCTTTTTATAAATACGATAGAGGTATTGATGAACTCTATAAGGGACAATGATAAGATCAAAGGTAGTGGAATAAAGGGAAAGGAAAGAAAAGTATTGGCATTCGCAGATGACTTAGTAGCAATTTTGGAAGACCCGCTTAAAGGTTTAAACCACCTGATGTGCGAATTTAAAGAATTTGGAAAATATGCTGGGTTTAAGATAAATAAGGAAAAGACTCAACTAGTAATAAAAAACATTGGGGAAAAAGAAGGGGAAAAACTAAGTCAAAAATCAGGATGTGCAATTACAAAGAAAGTCAACTATTTGGGGATCTGGATGACAAACAACAATAATAATTTGCTTGAAATTAACTATGAAGAGAAATGGAAAGAAATTCAGAAGGAGCTAGTGAAAGGGAACACCAGGCATCTGTCAATTCTCGGGAGAATTGCACTTGTAAAAATGTCTATCCTCCCAAATCTCTTGTTTTTGTTTTGCAATTTACCCTTTATTATGAAGGAAGAGCTGATACAGAGAATGAACAGGGCTTTAAAAAAGTTTATATGGAAGGGAGGAAAGCCAAGAGTTAAATGGGAAACGCTGAAAGACTCTAGAGAGAAGGGTGGTTACGCGATGCCAGATATCAAATTATATATGTGGGCGGGAAAACTTAATTGGATACAAGAATGGATTAAGTTAGAGGACACAGAATTGTTGAACCTAGAAGGAGAGGGACTAAAGATGGGTTGGCATGCATATTTATTATATAAAGATCTAGTTTCCTACAAGGACTTTAAAAACCACTACATAAGGAGAACCCTGTTTCCAACTTGGGTAAAAATAAGAGATAAGTTTTATAATAAACTACCTTTATAGACGTCAATACAAGAAGCTTTCTTCAGCCATAGAAAGAAGGGAACAAAATGGCTAACATACAAAGATTTGGTAAATATTGGTTCAAAAGGGATATTAACAATGAGAGAAAGAGAAGAGCTAAGTAAACAAGGATACACACTTAACTGGATAGAATACTTTCAAATCAAATCTAAATTCAAAGATGATATAAAGAATAGAGGGATTGAAATAATAATAAATGAACTTGATGATATATGGTGGAAACCACAAAGAAAAAAGATAACAAAATTCTACAAGATATTACTAATGAGAGATCTTGAAAAGGAGACAATAAAATAAAATATGGTAAGATGGGCACGGGATATAGGACATCCAATCCCATATGAAGAATGGCTGAAGGCCTGGGACAAGACAAATAAATTCACCGCCTCACAGTCTCTAAAAGAAAATCATCTCAAAATATCCAATAGATGGTATTTCACACCAGCTAAAACAAAAAAAAATATATAAAATACCTAACTTAAAATGTTGGAGATGTGGGGAGAAGGAGGGCACGATGTGGCATATGTGGTGGTCTTGTAAAAAAGTCAAGAAATTTTGGTTTAAGGTTCATTCTGTGATACAAACAGCATTTTCTTTTCAATTTAACATGTCTCCAGAGTTCTATTTACTGAATATGTTGCCAAAGATGGAAAAAAAGATGGAAAAAAAATATTGGAGAACTTTCTTATATTTAGTTACTGCTGCAAGACTTGTGATAGCACAAAATTGGAAGAGCAGTAACCCACTACAAATAGAAGAATGGATGATAAAGACACAAGAAATGAAGGAAATGGACAGATTGACAAAATTGCTAAATAATAGATCTGAATTGGAATTAAATGATGAGTGGTTACCAATAGCACAGACATGGGAAAGGTATTTGATATAAAGAAAGATATTTTGATATAAATTTGATGTATGTGAAATGAGGTAAAATTGTGTGTACATTTTTTTTATTCAGAAACAGTTGTTTTTGTTAAATTGATTATAATCAAGTATAAAAAATTGAGAATGTAAATAAGATTAAGATGTGAAATGAGCAAATCAAAATAAAAAATAAATTAAAAAAAACAAAAACTGAAGGGCCTTCCATGGAGCTTACCTACATGGGCATCAATCTAGACTTGGTTTCAGATGTGTAATGCCTGCCATATGATAAGCTCCACTTCCTCCTTGCCTTGATTCAAGACACCATCTTGGCCCATAAGGTCTCTCTAAAGCACATCCAGACCCTGCTGGGTCACTTAAATTTCACCTGTAAGGTGGTTTCCCAAAGCAGTCTGTTTTGTGTCTGTCTGGCTCGGGTCACTGTGGGGGTCAAGGCAGCACACCACCACATACACATCATCTAGGGTGTGGTTGGAATTCTTAAGAGATTTCAATTGCACTTCCTTGTAGCAGCACCCTTGGATCGTGGAGCAAGGTCTCCAAGTCCAATTCGATGCAGCCGGGAGTTTGGGTTTGGGTATATTTTTCCAGGGCTACTGGTGTGCCCAGCGCTAGCCCAAGAAATGAAGTCCAGGTGACATCCTATGGGATCTCACCTTCCTGAAGCTTTTTCTAATTGTGGTGGCAGCCCACATCCGTGGGGATTCCATTAAGAATAGGGCAGTTTGTTTTTGGTGTGACAACCAGGCAATAGTCAGGATACTTAACCACCAGTCCTCCAGGTCTGAGTGTGTCATGTGGCTTGTGTGGCATTTTGTTTTGTTGTGCCTCCACAACAACATCTCCTTCAGATCCTGTTTCATGTCTGGCCTGGAAAATAACATTACAGATGCTATTTCTCATTTCCAGAATGTCAGGTTCTGCTATTTGGCACCCAAAGCAGACTGCTCTCCTGCACCTTTCCCAAAGGAGCTGTGGGATTTTGGGAATGATCTGTGATGTGGGGTGTTTTAGCTTCCCTGGCTCCTTCCACCCCTACAGCCTACTGCCAATGTGCTCCTGTACTGTTTTGCACTACCACAATTGGTTACAGGAGGGTGGCCATGCCCATTGCACCATGTTGGTGCATCTCACTGGGATCTCCTTCTTTTTGAAGGTCACTGGCTCCCTAGACCTTTGTACTTCTTTCCTGGACAGAAGGCCATCCAGGGTTGCAGGAGGGCATCTTCCAGGTGGGCCGATGAGAGAAGGTCCATTACTTTCAAGACTCTGGCCATGCTGTCCTGGCACCTGCCTGACATGTGCTGATTCAGAACAGAGGCCTTTTTTGGGCCGCCTTCATGACGATCTTCTCTGGGGCCTTTCGGGTGGGGGAGGTGGTTTCCCCTTCCAGATCCAATTGGGGAGGGAGGGCTTTCAAGTGGGAGGGTGTTTCTTTTGTGTGGAGCGCTGTTGTTTTACTTCTCCACAGATCCAAATGTGACCAACTGGAGAAAGGTGCCACCATCCAGCTCCACTGGCTCCATGGTTGCAGGCTTTGCCCTGTTTGGACTTGATGCAAGTACTTGGCATCCTGCCCTCCAAATGACAGCCCATTGTTTATTCATAAGGACTGGACCCCTACTCCCACCCCTCACCCGGTTCCAGTTTGTAGCCATTCTCAGACTGGCCCTGCAACAGCTTGGTTTACCATCAGCAGAGTTTGGAGGACATTCTTACTGCATTGGGGCTGGATAGGTGGAGATCCAGTGGCCTACGCTGGCTATGTTCATCCTGGACTGGACTCTTGCAGAGGAGTGCTTCTTGAGTAATATCTTGGTGGATATGGGGTTTGGTATTAGTTATGTTTGGTTGGTTCAACTTTCAGCTGGGGGTTGATGGCAGGTGGCCCCTTTGGAGGCTGGCCTTTGTGGTGGCAGCATGAGTCTGGTGGGATCTGGCAGGCATGGCTATCAGTGCTGTGGAGTGCTGGTTATTGGGAATCCCAATGTGACACAGAGATGCTGAGATGTAGAAGGAGACACCATAGTGGGGATGTATTCCTTAACAATGTCCCCCAGTGGCATGGGGGTTTGCAGAGGCCCAGTGTTTCCCCCATCAGACCTGGACCGGCCATGACCAGACAACGTGGGATCATGGAGCAACAGCCAGGTTGGTCAATGCCAGATCCTGACCCATGCCTTCGGGCCAACCCCACCTATCTGCTGTGGTTAATAAAGTTGTGGTCTTTTTTCTTCCAAATGTGGTTTCTGTGTGTCTCCTTGGTGCAATGTCCTCCCCCCTTTGTTCTGCAAGAAAAACCTAAGAAAAGGTGTAATAATAAATAAATAAATATTTTATTTCTATCCCACTTTTTTGCCAAGCAATCAAAGCGGCGTACAACAAGTTAAAATACATCCATTAAAACTACATATTACAAACCAACTAATCCAAATAAAATCATCATGGGCAGAGTTCACTAGATGGGAAGCCTTATTCGTGGCCGAATATTTATTCTGGGAAGGCCTGCTGGAAGAGATCCATCTTGATGGCTTTTTGAAGCTCTCTAGATTGGTAATTTAACGGATCTCGTCTGGCAGGCCATTCCATAAGTTGGGAGCGGCTGCAGAAAATGTCCTCTGGGAGATCGCCATCAGCCTGGTCTTGAAGGGCTGTAATAAATTCCTCCCTGAGGACCTGAGTGTACTAGCTGGATTGTATGGAAGCCGGCGATCCCTTAGATAGGTTGGGCCCGAACCATGTAGGGCTTTAAAGGTGATAACCAACACTTTGTACTGTGCCCGGAAACTGATAGGCAGCCAGTATGTGGGTGTCACTTTAGGACACAGACAGCTATTTTTTTTAAATATTAAAAATGCAGATGTTGAATGATAAAAATGATCTATCAAGCTGCAAAAGTAGGAGTCTACTAAATGAAGATTACAAGGAGATGAAAATGCAAATGAGAGAAAGCGCAATATACTAGCTAACAAAATGGCTTACATTCGCTGGAGGATACTTCATTAGGGATGAGAAGCACAAGTCAGTTGTTGACTGAAAGCTAGATAACAATAACATTCTTAAAACCTCTAGATTGTAGAAAATTAGAGAGACAGGAAACCTGGCTCTTAAACAAGGAGTGTCTGGGGGTGATAATAAGAATCTCAATAAAGCTCAGATTTAAAAAACAAAAACAAAGCAAAGCAAACTCAGTGAAGCCAGAAGGAATTCCTATGAAGATGCTGAAGGGCATGAACTACTTGCTGTCAGACAAAAAAACAGCTATTTAAAGAGAGAAAATTAAGTTAGGGTGGGTGGCCTGTTTCACAGAGGAGATCCCTTCCATTTGAAAGGCAATCAAGGCTGACTGAAAGCTGATGAATCATAAACTGGGAAAACAGGGGCTTTGAAGTTGACCATCAACAATTTGTATCAAGACAGTAGACTGAGAAGGCCTATAGCAGGGGTAGGAATCGTGCAGCCCTCCAGATATTCTTTGAATGCAACTCCCAGCATTCCTCTGCATTAGCTAGAGCAGACAGGATTTGTAGTCCAACAACATTTGGAGGGCTACACAATTCCCACTCTTGCCATACGCTACGTGGTCACACTTAAGGACATAAGAAAAGCCATAAACAGCTAGATCAGATCTAGTTAGGCCCATCTAGTATTGCATTCTCACTACTATCTTCAGTAGGATTTACCCTTAAAGTAAATGCATATACGGCAGAAACTCATGAATATTTATTCAGAAGCAAGTCCTTTTTGTATTCAACATAGGGTTTGGGAATGTTACTTTGAGGGCTACAGCTTTCATAATCCCTCAGCTGGCATGTCCAGCAGCTGGGGAATTCTAACAGTTGTAGTCAAAATACATCATTTCCAAATTTGGGTAAATGGTTTGCTTCCAAAAACTATGTATAGCTGGAATCTACAACCCCTTTTGTTTGAAATGTAAAGCCTGCAGTGATGGTGGTGGGTACATCACCTCTGATTGGCTACAGGTAAGGTCTAGGTTTTGCATTCCTGGTATATGGGACTGCAAAAATCTATAAAGTGATCGTTCCTGCAAAAAGAAAAAAAGGAAAGGAAAGGAAAGGAAAGGAAAGGGGAGGGGAGGAGGGAAAAAAAGAATTAGCTTCCAAAATGTAAATAAGCTACCTTGGGTACTTTGTTCTAAGTATACACAGCCATTATCCCTTTAAAGTTTAAAGTGTACACTATACTTCCCAGGAAAATGTGATTTCCCTCTTTGCTTGCTTCTCATTTGCATGCTTTCCTTGTGCAGCCTCTAAAGTCTTTAACAGAAAGGCCTCTTGTTCAAGGCTATCTAGTAAAGTTGTTAGCAAAAAATAGCAATTTTAATTAACCAGTGTAAAGTCCTGTTTTGCATGGAGGAGCCTCAAACTCTCTGACCTGCTAATTAAGTTGTGCAATTGCCACTTCTCTGAAAACTATAAAACCACAGAAGATAAGAAAAATCTAAGTTCTGTTTGAAATGGAAATACACATACATTGACTGATGGACTTAGATGCAGAAGAAAGAGAAAAAGTAAAAATGAGGCAGGGAATAAAATGGCAACAAATAATTAAATGAATATCGTTTTTCAGAACATGGTTGGCATCCTATTTGTGACATACATGGACATAATGGAGGGTTATGTCTTTGTATGCATTTTTTTCAGACCAGAACAACCATTCGTTCCTTCCACAAGGCAGCCATCTGGGTGAACAAGAACAGCCAGAAAGAAGGCCAACACAGAATAATCTTTCTGGCCATTAACTGGCTGAATAGGTGCACATGGTTTAATTCCAGATGCTCGGAAATACTGAGAAAGGAATAGACTTATGCTTGAGGAGGCTGGATCATATCACTTTCACACTCAAAGAAGGCAGAACAAACCAAGGCATGGTCCTGCAACCAATCAGTGGCTTGGGCAAACAGCCAGGCAGAGGGATCTGCCTCTCACTAAGGGCTTGTCAGACAGGCAGCTCCAGCACTGACACGCTGCCAAAAAGAAGCAGCCTAGAATGGCTTCTTTTTTGCAGTGCCGCAAATAAGATATGGCGCCACCATAATGCCACTTCCTGTCTGTGCTGTGCGGCAACTGCGCCATCATGGCACCCCTCGTGTGGACCAGAGGCCGCGCACTAGGGTTCGGGAGCATGCGGTTGCTGCATGCTCCTGAACCCTAGTTTCGGCCCAGTTACAGAGCTTCCCATCTGTCTGTATCGGGCCTAAGTATGCTGACACAGACTTAGGATAGGATACATTTACACTCTAAAAATAATAGTTTGACACAACTTTAAATGCTGTAGC
This sequence comes from Sceloporus undulatus, assembly GCF_019175285.1. Classification (NCBI taxonomy): domain Eukaryota; kingdom Metazoa; phylum Chordata; class Lepidosauria; order Squamata; family Phrynosomatidae; genus Sceloporus; species Sceloporus undulatus. Next base: position 88,773,820 of record NC_056523.1, on the reverse strand, counting down.
TCCATCCTATTGAGACCTGAGGTTTGTAGTTTTACAAGGTCTTTAGCCTTCTTTGCCAAAGGGCCGCATCAGAATACAAATTCCAGGATTCTGTACAATGGAGTAACAGACATTAAAGTGATGTCAAACTTCATTATTTCTACAGTGTAGATCCATCCTCAGACTTTGCTACTCATATGTAGTATCTTGACATTTATTTATTTATTTATTTATTAAAATGCTTCTATTCCCCACACTAAATCAAGAAATCTCAGGTAAAATAAAGTAAAATAAATGCTAACAATGCTGAAACAATAAAAAATAATTTAGACTATAAATATACTAAGCACATTAATGGGATTAAAAGATTAAAATAGTTTTAAAATGCCTTGTATGGTAAATCAATGTGACTCAAAGCCTTTAATAACTAGTCATGTTTTTACTTGAAGCCTAAATGAAACCCGAATGGACACCAATTGAGCCTCCAAGGGAAGGACAATCCCTAATTTGGGGGTGGTATGACTGAGAGGGCTCATTCCCACATCCTGACACTGTCATGACCTCAGTGGTGGGACACAGAGGAGGGCACCCAGCAGACTTCAGCCCTTGGGCAGGCACATAATATTCCTGCAAAGCAAGCCAATGGGCACCTCTGTACAAGGCATCACAAAAAGTAGTTGGGTTCTAGGAAGAGATGTAATTCTTGACTACTTTTCTTGAAGCAAGAAATGGTCATTTTAGCAATTTTCTTCCCAGTACAAGGAAGTCTTTGAAAACGGTACAGTTTAGAAGCCTATTTGCAATTCAGAATTTATTCTGAACAAAATTTGCAGATAAATGCACATTTTAATGCAGAGGAAATTAGTACACAATTATAGCATTATGATTCCACTTGAACTGTCATGGCTGCATCCCATGGTAACCTGTGATTTTCAGTTCAATGAGGCACTAGAACTCTTTGGCTGGAAATTGTAATGTCCCTTCTTGATCTACTAATCCCAGTATTCCTATGATGCAATCATAGCAGTTGAAGTGGAATCATTCCTATGAAGCAAACAGAATACCAGTGCGCCATTGCTTTACATGGGAATCCATTCCAGCCTCCCCCCCGCCCCCCATATAAAGCAAATAGCATGTATTCTCGAGCCCTGTTGAAAATAATGGGGCTCGTGCATGTGGTGTGGTGCAGCACATGCACCATTCTATTTTTGTCACACGACTTTCAGCATAAGTGTATGACACGGGTGCACTGTATTGTGTGTCTAAAAAGTGACAGTGATTATTAAGAAGCCATGAAATCCATGCCCCTCTATACAAAAAAAAAAAAGATTCTTAAATGCTGCAAATGTTTTCAATAGACTATAAAGTAGGTATTTTAGATAGGGATATTATGAAATCTGACACACAGTCTGCTGGTACTGAATATTTCTTGTTACAAAGGGTGACCTCCTTATGGTTCTAGACTTCTTTATCTGAATGGAATCTGGGAACAACACATACACATAAGCCTAAACCTAAACACAAACATAAACACAGACATAGGTAAGACAAAGACTTCTACTTTACAAAGAAAACCAAGGGCCCAAACAGGCAGGTGAAAATAAAGCTGCTTTGGGTCAGTTTGGAGGTATGCTATTTAAATGACACATGCATCTTAAGACTCCAGAAGCGGCACCAAAGCCACGCTCCAGTCCTTAGGCACAGCTTCCAGCTTCTTAAGATGCATACAGCATTTAAACAGCATACCTCCAAAGTGACCTGAAGGAGCTTAATTTTGGCCTGTCTATTTGGGCCCACAAGTCATCTTTTCTACAATGTAGCTAAGCCTCAAATGACTGTAATAACATTACAACACAAATTCAACCACTCATTACTTCCTTGCTGAAGATTTTGAGCTATTTTTTTCCTTTTATAAATTTCAGATTATCTTTGACAAACTAAACGGTAAGCTTGAAAAAAGAAGATATGAATCGGTATAAGGAAGGTACAAGGAAGTTTGGAATGAGATGGGATGTATGATTTACTTTATGAATGTATTGGAATGATTATGTGTTATTACTTTATTTGTTTTTATTTATTGTATTTGTCATGTCTTGTTTTTCTTTTCAATCTCTATAGGCATGGAAGAACTGTGATTCAACAATAGAATGTATGATATTGAAAGAATATGATTTTGTAAATTTTAAAACTGAAATAAAAAATTTAATAAAAAAGGCAAAAAAAATCAGGTTATCTATCATTGAAATTAAAGTAATCTTTCCTTTCTTTAGATTATAATCTTTTCAATACATCCCAGCATTTTATCACAAATTTGAATTCACTTTAACCAAACATAAAAAATATTTTTTCCCTTTTTATCCAACATTTTCACTTAAATTCAATATCCTTTAATTGGTTTCTACCCCCAGAATTATTGTTCTTCTCTACTTTTGTTGAAGGTAATCAATTATTTTTTTCCAATCTTCTTTATATTTGTTTGAGTTCTCATTTCTCAGTCCATTTGTCAGTTTATTGATGTCAAGTAAATTCAAGAGCTTAAATGTCCATTCTTTAACTGATGGGTATGTCTTCGTTCTTCAATTTTTTGGCATAGATTATTCTTGCCACTGATAACATATAAAATAATTTTTTTACCAAACTTTACCTCAGTTGCTCCTTCAGGATGTAGCATCTGCTTTTGAAACATATGAAAACATTGACATATATGTCTGTGCAAAATATTGTATTACTTTTGAACGTGATGGATGAAAGATCCAAATCTTAGAGAAGGCTGAGGAACCCTCTTTCCCTTTATACAACTACATCTAAGTGGCTAAGTGCATTGTAGAGGGGAACAATCCCAATTATTTTAATGCATTAATTTTCACCCCGGATCAACCAGCATGAAAAAGAAAAATCTGGAAAGAATGCGTGTGGGTGATGGAGCAGACTAGAGCACCATCCCTGCTGCAATACATGCAAGGTGGGTTATATTTGATTTGTACATCAATAGTTACAGATAGATGACTGGGCCAAAAAAGGAAATGTCAGCAGTAGAAAAATAGATCTGAGAGTCTTCATTACAAAAGGTGAGCTTTGAAGCCATGGACACAAATGAACACATCCAGAGGAAGAATAGTGTTGAATGTAAACAGCAGACAGCCAAGGAGGGAACACAGCAGGATCTTAATAAGGAGCAACAGAGATTGGGAAGAAGAAGAATTAAGGACAGACAGAGCATTCACTGTCACAGTTAAAGATAGGAACGGAACCAGAAGAGAACAAAAGGGGGAGGGAGGAGTCTTGTGACACTTTGAAGTCTAAGCAATTTATTTTAGCAGGCTGAAATAGGATACAGCAAAAGATTGTCATGATACTGTCCATAAACCTTGAAATGGCTAGTTTAACATAAACAACTGCAGCATCTGCAAGCTAACACATGGATCTGTTGGGCTGGAAAGGTGTTAAATATGCCTGAAGTATGAAAATGATTTAACAGCTTAGTAGATCTATTCAGATCTACTATTCTATTTAGCTCTACTATTCAGATGAATTCAAGGACAATGTAAGAAACAGATTTGAACTATTGAGTATAATTGACTGGGAACCTGAAGAACTATGGACAGAAGTCAAAGACATAATTAAGGATGAATGCAAAAAACAAAACAAACAAAAAACAAACAAACAAACAAACAAACAAACAAACCATTAACAATGTCCAAAAAGAAAGATAAGAGACAATGAATGACAGATGAAACACTTCATTGCAATAAAAGAAAGAAGAAAAGCAAAAGCAAAGGGAGATAGGAACAAAGCCAGATGTATGAACATAACTGTCCAACGTCTGACACACAGGGATAAGAAGAAATACTACAATGATCAATGCAGAGAAACAGAACAAAACAACAAAAAGGAAAGAATGAGAGCTCTCTATCAAAAGATTCAAGAAATTAAAGACAAGTTCAAACCGAGGGTAGGGATGCTCTATGAAGAAAAAAAAAGAACATTATACAGGAACAAGGAGAAATAAAAAGACACTAGAGGCAATACACAGAAGAGTTATACAAAAGAGATAAGGGAATGAATGATATTTGGAATGAGGAGCCATATGAAGATAAACCCCAAATTCTAAGAAGTGAATTGGAATCTGCAATAAAGGAAATGGGAAAAAATGAATCACTGGGAACAGATGATATCCCAACTGAACTGCTACAGTGCCTACAGACAGGTGCAACTTTAGTGCTAACTGAAATATGCCAACAAATATGGAAAACAAAGTGGTGACCAACAGACTGGAAATGCTTGATATATATATATCAATCCACAAGAAAGGAGATACAAAAGACTGCAGCAACTATAGTACAATAGCACTAATCTCACATGCAAGCAAAATAATGCTCAAAATTCTGCAGCATAGACTCCAACCATACATGGAGAAAAAAATTCCAGAGATGAAAGCAAGATTCAGAAAAGGAAGGAGCACTAGGGGCCACAGTGCAAACATGTGGTGGCTAATGGAGTGCAGCAAAGCATTCCCAAAAAGAATCAGCATATGTTTTAGAGATTATAGCAAAGCATTTGATTGTATAGATCATGGAAAGCTATAGAACGCATTCAAAGACATGAGCATGCCACTACATCTGATAGTCCTGATCAGGAATCTGTACCAATGACAAGAGGCCACCACCAGAAAAGAATTTGGGGAAACAGAGTGGTTCCCAGTAGGCAAAGGGGTCAGGCAAGGCTGCATTCTATCACCTTACTTGTTTAACTTATATGCTGAAAACATCATAAGAAAAGCAGAATTAGAATCAGAAAAAGGAGGAGTGAATATAGGAGGAAACAACATTAATAACCTAAGATATGCAGATGACACCATAATATCAGGAGAAGTCATTAAGGAATTGGAACAATTAATAAGGAAGGTCAAAGATGAAAGTGCAAAAACAGGTCTGATGCTGAACATAAAGAAAACAAAAATAATGACCACAGAAGAAATACGTAAATTCAATCTTGACAATGAGGAAATAGAAATAGTTACAGAATTCCCATATCCAGGATATCCAGGACTGACCGGAATGGAGACAGCTGTCAAGAAATAAGAAGACCAGGAATGGGAAGGGCAGCTATGAAAGAACTGGAAAAGATACTGAAGAGCAAAGACACACAACTGAGAATTAAAGTCAGAATTGTTCAGGCCATTGTATTCCCAATTACTATGTACAAATGTGAGGGGTGGATAGTGAAGGGAGCAGACAGAAAGAAAATCAGCTCATTTGAAATGTGGTGCTGGAGAAGAGTGCTTAGGATACCATGGACAACCAAAAAGACAAACAAATGGGTTCTTAAACAGATCAGACTAGGGCTCTCCTTGGAAGCAAAGATGATCAAGTTGAGACTATCGTATTTTGGCCACATAATGAGAAGCCAGGGTTCATGAGATAAAACAATAATGCTAGGAAAAGTAGAGAGTAGAAGACAAAGAGGAAGACCACAAGACAGATGGATAGACTCAATCAGAGGGGTTGTGGGCAAGGGCTTGCAGGATCTGGGCAAGGCAATGGAGGATAGGAATTCTTGGAGATGTCTCATTCACCATGAGTCGTAACTGAATCAAAGACAGCTAACAACAACAAAGATCTATGCACATCTTGCAGAGGCTACTGTTCTTTATGCTAAACTCATCCTATGAAGCTTTCATACTTCTCTGTGGTATGAAAACAATAAGAGTGTGAAGGTTTTGTAAAGATTTGACTATTGGTCTCTCAGAGACTAGGGTCTCAATTCTCTGTCAGCTATGAAAACCTACTGAGTGATCATGGGCATGTCATACTCTCTTAGGCTGAGAGAAAGGCAATGGCAAACCCGTTCTGAAGAAATTTTGGCAAGAAAACCTCATGATAAGTTCACCTTATCATACAGAAAAAACTTACAGGTACATAACAAACATGAAAACAATACATGTTGTATTTGCAAGTAGTTAATTTTGTTCAGTTTGTTCTTTTGAAGGCAGATTCCATTTTTTAAAATACATGATTTTTTTAATATGCACAACAGTGGTGAAAACCAGCCTATTAATATATGCAGTGTGCTAGGAAGCCATTATCTTGACTCAGATCTCTGTATCAGGCTGGAATTTGAGTATGTTTCTCAGTTTAGTTGTCTCTGGGCTGGTACAGACCAGCAAAAAGAGCCGGCTTCCCAGCAGCTTGGGGGCATGGAATATGCATGACACATGCCCTGAGCAACCACATGGTGACGGTGTTTTGGAGGCACAGCATTTAGATGCAGCACGCCGCCAAAACTAGGAAAAATTGCAGTAGTGGCAGCAAAGGCAACTTTTTCCCAGTGCAAAAAGGAGTAGCTTTTTGATGCTTCTTTTTGCATTGGGAAAACACTGGATTGGAGCTGCAGCGTGCGGTTGCCAAGGCCCCAAGCCAGCACTCAAAGGGGTGACATGATACCCCTCCTTTAGGGATGTCTGTTTTGGCCCTCCCATTCCATTCTTCACTTCAAATTCCTATGCTCCAGCACTGAGGTGTATGATTATCTTGTTAATATGAAGCATTCTGCCTATGGTTTGAGGTTACTGGTCCATATTTTCAAGTGCAGATTGAAAATGGCAGTCTGCAGGCAGCCATTTTAACTCCGGAGGTACGACATAGCCGCCAGACCATGCGACATCTCTCCGGAGTTGAAAGAACCCATTTTTCCGGGTTCTTTTAGCGGTGCCCAGGTTACATCGTGAGTGCGCCATTGGTGCACTCGTGATGTAACAGGTGTGCAGCAACATGCAGACTCTGGGCGTCCATTACATCAAGATGGTGGTGCCCGTGTGGACAGGATGCCGCCATCAAGACACCGCCATTGCATACTAGGGTTCCGGACCATGCAGTTGCTGCACAGTCTGGGACCCTAGTATCACCGCTGCCATGCCCCTATTGGCCTGTCTGTCTCGGGCCTATGCTTTGCAGGGGTATAAAGACCACCTGTGTGTGGCCATGTGCTTTGAAACCTCATTTTTCTGCACTAGCAGATGAGGCTGCTTCTCACTTGCAATCAAATCTACAAATAAAGTAACTCTTTTGTTATGATCTAGAAGTCTTCATTACTGGGTTGTACTGAGGTGTGATAACACTATTACACAGGAATATGGACAAGTAAAGGCACCCATGATTTTGTGGGTGACATTATTGGGCTTTGTAAAGGTATTTTAGAGGCCATAGGGCCTGTTTGAGGTGAGTAGGTGTTTAAGGTTAGCTGATATGTCTACAAGCAAATATTGGCTCCCTGTGAGAGGGCAACCATATTCTCAAGAGTGGGTCATACCTTCTTCATGTTTCATGTGAGTCATCTCAGCTGGGAACTATAGGTGGCCACTAGTGGTCCATTCGTTATAAAATAGAAGCTATTAAATATGGGCTGTTGGTAATAATTATAGAGAAATAGAAAGGTCATGGACCAATCTGTTGATAACATGTAACACCTTTTTATTCTATTGGGAATATTAAAAATATGGATAGGAAAAATTTACAAATGCAAAATATAAATGATTGGAGACATCTGTATGAGCAAAGCAACTTGTATATATTTTAAATGTTATTGAAAATAAAAATAAATAAATAAATAAATAAATAAATAAAATAGAAGCTATTCAAGAGCCCAGGAAGAGGTCGCCAAAATTATCAAAGAGCTTTAAAAACATGAAACAGAGGACATATCAGTCTGAGTACTGGACTGCAACTCTTGAGTTCAGGGTCTGATGCCCAATCAGCCGCCACAAAACACAGTGGGTGACCTCTGAGTCTCAGGGAAGGCAATGTCAAAACTCTTCTGAACAAATCTTGCCTAGGAAATCCCATAATAGTTCAACTTAGGGTCATCATGAGCAGTGGCATCGCTGGGCAGGTGGGGCAGGCGTTTGCACCACACCAGGTGACACAGAGGAGGGGTAACACTTGGTCAGGCCCTCATCCTGATGAAGTGGAGGAGGGAGTACACCCTTCATGGAGTCACAGCTGCCCTGGCTCTCTTCCTGTGGAAGGAGCTGAGATGGGGACAAGGATGATGAAACAGTGAGTATGCCCTTCAGGGTTTCATTGCTGCCCCAGCTCTCTCCCCAGGGAGCCATCTGAGATGGCAGCAAGGATGTCAGAGGATGAGCACACTCCTCATGGCCACTACCCTGGGCCTCTTCCAGCAGCAAGGACTGTGGAGGGATGGATACATCCCTTGTTGCCACCACCCTGGTCCTCTCCCTGGGAAGGCAGACAAGGTAGCAGCAGTGACTGCAGTGAATGATAGGTGAGCAAGGCAGCGGGAGCAAAAGGTGGGGCAAGCTGCCACCACCCTCCCAAGCAGCTCCAAACACCAGGTGTCACCAAACATGGTGACTCCACTGACCGTATGTCAGAAATGACTTGAAGGCATACAACAACAGCAACAACAACAACAATGCTTAACTGAATGAGAAATAACATTCATTTCCTAATTAGGGTGATTTTTTTTGTAGTTCGTTTTCCAGATGCTGCCCCATTGGAAGCTACTGACATACATGAACTTGCTATTCGCAATCTGTTTTATATTGACTGCAAAGAAGTCTTGTGCAGGTGGTGGGGACGGTGTTATGCAGTCTGAATTAGAGCCCATGTTAGAAATGCAGTGGAAGATTTTTATTCTGTACCTCACACCCTCATTTTCCTGACCCTGTTTCCCCAAGCACAGCTGCTTCTGTTATTTTTGTTGCATCATCTTCTTTCTACTCTGATAGCCAAAAAAGCTTACAAAAGAAAATTTATGGATCCGAAACCACATGTTTGCTTTCAGTTGGGCATCCTTTGTGAATGAAAAATTGCCTCTCTCCCAATCTTCAGAATATGTTTTGTAAAAAGAAAGGAAAAATAATAATTTGTGGAGGGTGGAGGCCATACAAGGAACCGAGTACATCTGTTGCCTATCTCTGCAATTTTGCAAACTGCTTTTCTCTGCATTTTAAGAGTTCTTCCTCTTCCCCTCCCAGATGAAACTATGGTATTTTTGGAAGTGCAAACAATGATATACTTTAACTGTACATTACTTATTGTCCCCCAAAGGATCTTTAAGTGAGCTGTAATATGTTCTGTTTAGCATTAAGAGCACTTTTATGAAATAAACTGAAGTTGGACATTAATCATTTGGCATCTTGCTTTGTTGTGTGGTTTTGTTTTGTTAATAATGCTGCCCTAACCAAGAAGTGAACACCCCAGCCACACACCCATTTTATGTAACTTCCAACTCTGTGCCAAACAATTGTATTAAGTCGTGGAGTATTTGGGACCACAAACCCTGGATTCTGAGCTGCCACACAACAGTGGGTACTGAGGCTCAACATATGAGTTCATAATCCAAAATTCTCCAAATCTCTGCTAAATATCCAGCCTGCTTATGGACTGGTTTGGTCACAAATCTCAAGTTTCAGATCAGGTACTGAAACAGATCATGTGGGTTTATAGTGAACACATCAAATCCCCAGCATTATCCGCCTCCTTCTAAAACTGTGTCAAACACCCAGACTACTTATGGACCAAGTTTGGAACCAACAAACTCTGGGTTTCAGAATGTCTACTAAAACAAAACATGAAAGTTTATTGCAAATATTTGCCACCCCTACATTATCAAATTCCTTCCACACGTATGCCAATCAACTAGGTTTGACATGAAATCCTTGTAGTTGTCAGTGCTGAAGTATGCCACCCAAAAGATATGAACAAGTGAATCAAAACCACAAATATTCTCAAATACAGTATAGTGAATTTCTTGTCTCAGATCAGTTTCATTTTATCTCTGCTTCCCTTTTTCAGGACACTAGTAGTAGATATTTCTTTTGCTAGCTGAGATCCAGATGAGGTCATTGTGGACCAATGTTTCTTTGCACTCCTTTCTTCAGTGAAACCATCATATACCTCACTTTCTGGAATTTTTGATATGTGGTCCATGAAAGGATAGTTGTAGTGACATTGACATGCATACTCCTTTTCAGCAGCATTGTTTTGATATGCCTGACCAATAACTCTGTGCCTGGGGTCATTAATGTTCATCTTGGCTAATGTTCAGTTTATTCAGCATTTTCAAACATACAGTTATTGACATACTGTGAATTGCTCCCCTTGGTTTTCATCCAGAATTCCTGAACCTCTGGATCACTGAGTTTAAGTATCTTGGGCTCTGGAGGACAAACAGTACATAGTGGTTCAATGTTTGCTTTTGTTGGACATTCAGGAACTGTCTTTTCTTTCTGAGTGTAATTTTTATTGAGCCTTGACACAGCTGACCCTGCAGCAACAAGCTTCATGATGCCCTCCAGTGATTCAATGTGACTGAAAACAAAGTCATCCAGATGCACTGGTGATTAAGGTTGTTGAAATATAGTGTGCTTGAAGTCCTTGAAATAAATCTGACTGGGAGCAATGCTAAGAGTAGCACTGTCATATCCATGGAATGGGACCATCATGGCTGTCCACAGCAGAATCAAATATGACACTTTAATTAGGTTATTTGCTGGTTTAGGAAGTATATCCTGGTTAAGCAATGTGCTCATTCTGATTTTCTTACTAAGAGTCTGCTTTATGTCCTCTGTCATGTGTATGAATATACTAATGTCATGAATTGCTTGGTCTCTGAACAAAGCCTTGTTTCAAGGCATTCTCCATCCTTTCTAACAGACAACTACCTCCAATTCTAATGAGCATCAGCTTTTTGCTTTCTTCTCATTCTGTTGTTTGACAAAATTTCTTGTCACCTTCCCCAGTTTCACTTGATGCCACAGTGAAAATATGTGAAACAATGACAAAATATCATTAATATCTTGCGATTGCACAGCTTGAGCCATACCACTATTGATGTAAAGAATACTTATCAATATTTGATAAACACACAAAATATCTGTTATTTGAAGATTCTGTAAGCTTTTTTAAAGTGAAGAAATTATTTGAACTTCTCAGTCAATGAGTAAGAATTTTGTTTTTTAATCATTTGCAAATGAAGTGAAGGGACAGGACCTTTCAACTGACAATTCAATGGCCAGGATTTGCTTCTTTTGCATAAGCAAAGCTACTATTAATACTGGGTTTTACCAGAGGTTATTTCCTTTGTTAGGGTGATGACCTCCCCCATCTTTGCCTAAACTTTGCTTTGAAAAACAAATGGGAACAAAAAGAGAGAGCATTTTGTGTTTAGGTGGTGGTGGATACCTTCAGATCTTCTTCCCTTTCTCTTTTTGCTCTCCCATTCAAATTCTCACAGAAGAGAAGAAGGGACAAACCAGAGGAAGAATTTAGCTGCTCAGACTTTGGTCTGCAGTGATCTTGTCTTTATAACAATTAAACCAAAGAAAATAAAGTTCACTTACCTCATCAGAAGTAAATTATTTGGAGCTGGATGCACACAACACAACTGGAAGAAACACAGACAACAGAAGCAAAAAAATATCCACTGCTTCGCTTCATTGGTAAGTGTCTACTCCAGTAACTTGTCAATTATTACATACAGTATTTCTTCCTAAGTTTTTCCCAGGCCTCACAATATCTACCAAAAACTCTAGTATGGAGTTCATCTTCTTGAAGCTGGCCAAATTCTTTTTCTCATTTGTTTTTCAAAGCAAAGGTGTGAAGTGAGCAATCCTTATCTCCTTTCATCCTGTTGCTTTGCCATGATCATGAATGATGATGGTTCTGTCCCTTGCAAAGGGGAAAAGGTTTGATTTTGTTTCATTTAAAGAAAGCCTCTTTAAATGTTAAAGCTACAATTTATTTATTTAACCTATGATTGGTTTGCTTTTGGGCAAGGAGAATTCAAAATGTCCCTGAGGCTGAGAGAGTGTGACCTAGCCAAGGTCATGCTGTGGATTTACATGGTTGAGCTGGGAACAGAACACCATAGAATCTCATTGGGAGACCTTGGGCAAGTCACATGCTCTCAGCCTCCAAGTCCAACTCTATAATCCTCGGTATTCCCTCATGATAGAAGGGGGTTGGACAAAATGACTCTTGGGAATCCCTTCCAAAGCTAGGATTTCTCCATGGCAGAATTCCTGCTTGGCAGAAGAACACATTTGCCATTTCACCCCATCCCCACCCCTTCTTCTCTTTTGTGAGGATCACAGTCTCTCAGCCTAAGAGGCAGGGAATGAGAAACCTCCCCCTGCACACTCACTCTTTCATGGTGATCCTAAGGTAAACCTAGCATGGTTGGTTTTTTTGCAAAGAGAGTTAGGAATCTCTCTGAGGCTGAGAGACTGTGACCTACCCAAGTTTGCTCTGGGGATTTACATGGCTGAGTTGGAGTTAGACCTCTAGCCTCCCACTTCACCATAGAAATTCACTGGGTGAACTTGGGCAAGTCACATGCTCTCAGCTTCCAAGTCCAACTCTAGAATCCTAGGCATTCCTTCATGGTAGAAGGGAGTTGGATGAGATGACCTCTGGGATCCCTTCCAATGCTAGGATCTCTCCTTGGCAGAATTCCTGCTTGGCAGAAGAGCATTGCAGACCCCTGCCCTTCTTCTCTTTTGTGAGGGTTACACTCTCTCTGTCTCGGGGGCAGCCCATGGCAAAACTCCCCTTTATGCCAAGAAAATCCTGTGATAGGTTTGCCTTAGGTTCACATCCTCCACTGCCATCCTAATGTTGAACAGGGGGGTCAGACTACATGTAATCTAGGATCCTATATATTCCTATGTATTCCTTCATAGCAGAATCGGACTGCAACCAAAGTTTATTTGTTCTGTTCGTTTTTTGTTGGGGTTTTTTTTATGTGTTCTTCAAGCTTTTTCAAGCTGAGAAATGTTCTTTAAGCCTCTGCCAAACCTCCTTTTGAATGGTAATTGATTTTGAAACGCAAATTAAATTAGCACCAACACACGTAATTAGCGTAAATGCATGCCTTGTCTCTTATTGTCATTCGGGAAATCTGTAAAAAATACTTCTCTCACCCCTGACAGGGAGAGACAAAATAACATTTTGAAAGTGGGGCATAAGGTTGCGAGTTCAATACCAGCAAAAAGGTCAAGCTTGACTCAGGCTTGCATCCTTCCAAGGACGCTAAAATGAGTACCCAGATTGTTGGGGGCAATTAGCTTAAGCACTTAGATACTGTTAGTTGTAAATTTCTTAGACACTGTTAGTTCAGTATGAAGTGGTACATAAATGAAGCTATTTGTTTTTTGTTTGTTTTGAATTTTTTTTAAAAAAATTGCATCTAGTTTTCAATGGATGAGAAGGAAAAAAATTTGTCACAGCACTACATACCACTTAGGTAGAATTGGCAAGAACTGGCACTGTCTTCTTAGATTAGGTCTCTTTGTCATCCAATGGATCATTTGTGCCACATCATTTGCAAACAGGGAATTTCTGTGATTCAGCATTTGAATCTAAAACCTCTCAGCATTTACTGAAGTACTTTCACACAGAGGCAGAAGGTTTGATTTCCTGGACACATGAACACATGAGTGAAGGTGACAACATCCTTTCATATTGTTAAATCATTGCATAATCCCATTTCCAGCTAGTGTCAACTGTTCAAAAGGAAGAAGTACAGTCCCCTAAACTTTTACATGAAAGGTATAAATAAGGTACCTAAACACATTCAGTTGACACAATGTGGGCTCTTCCATTTGACTGCTTACTATCAGCAAAACATTCCTGAAGCATTCCTGAAGTGTGAGGGTGTGATAGCCGGTCACTCTTCTAAATTGTCATTGAGATGTCCCACTTTTCTCCCATCCTCAAAGCATTTGCGGAGCAGCCCTTTCTTGAATAACGGAAGTTCCCGTTATTCAAGATATGTCTGCTCCGTGAATGGTTAGGAGATGAGAGAGAAATGGGACACCTCAATGACAATTTAGAAGCGTGCCAGCTATCATACCTTTGAGCTTCAGGAATGATTCTGGAATGTTTTGTTGACATTTTAGCAATGGTAAGTACCTCTGTGTGATAATGCCTTTTTATTCAAAGTGGGGTTATAAGTCTTTAGTGATATTTCTTTCACATGCATGGTTAAGCACTGACCTTGGAACAGGAATAAGTGAGAATTTCTATATAGTTATGTGTCTTCAAGTCATTTCTGACTTATAGTGACCCTAAGGCAAACATATCATAGGGTTTTCTTGGCAATATTTGTTTGGGGGGATTGCCTTTGCCTTCCTCTGAGGCTGAGAGAGTGTGATTTGCCAAGGTTTCCTTGGCTGAGTCGGAATTCAATCCCTGGCCTCCACAGTCATAGTCCACTGCTTGAACCATTACTTTATAGTTTGTTTTTAATAAGAATTTACCAAAAAGTTAAAAAATGGAGGAAAGATAAATTTGAAAGATTTACCTATCCCTACCTTCTCTATTGAGGAAGTAAAAAGGTAAAGGTAAACGTTTCCCCTTTGATAAGTTTGTCTAGTCATTTCCAACTGTAGATGTTTGTTTAGTCATCTCCAACTAGTTATGTCTAACTCTAAAAGATAAAAAAAATTACCTTTTTGCCTTCACTATTGAGGAGGTAAGGTGGGAATAACAGCAGAGTTTGGAGTATTACTTTGTAAAAGGAATTATCTAGGTTATTCATTATTCTAATCAACAAACAGGTCATTACTTTCTACTGCCGTCCAGAAAGTTGCTTGCTGAATCACTCAGTCATTACAACAACAGAACAGTACACAGATTAACATGACATTCTTCCCTACCCAGGGTCACACAGTGTGTGTGTGTGTGTGTGTGTGTGTCCCCATCTCTCTTCTATGCCAACATTCTCTGAAGATGCCAACCACAGATGCTGGTGAAATGTCAGGTATAAACTCTTCTAGAACATGGCCACATAGTCTGAAAACCCAACAAAAATCTATGAATGCCGGCCATGAAAGCCTTTGACTCCATACAGAAGCTTTATAGGTGCACAGCACACCAGGTTCTCCACACTAATTTCACTGAATATACAAAAATTGTGACTTAGAGCTGCTGATGTAATTTGCTCCATCCATTCCCTGTGTTCTGGGTAGCCTGTTTGTTATTTGATCAAGGCGGCCAAAAAGAGAAGTGTGGACTAAGGGCTGGTTGTCACTCAGAGCTGACTGTAGACACTCATAGTAGATGGTACTTTATATCTATGGGTGACAATTTGACATAGCACTCCTAATAGCCAAGTACTGTGTAATTCAATTGTGCATGATAGCAAGCTTGTCCAAACTCCAGTTACTCTTGCTTCTCCTTGGCATGAAGCCCCAAGTGATGTCAGATTCCTACAATAGTTCTCAAGGCCACAGGCCTGTCCCCTTATCTTTTGCTGCCAGATAACATTTTATTCTTTGAAAACTGTCAGTACAATTTCTGCATGGCAAACCACCATAAAATTAGATCATATGGAAAGCATATTGATTGTCTAAAATATATCATCTGAACTGTCATTAAAATTTATTCTACTTAAAATGGTGAAATAAATCTTTGTATCTAATCCTTAAACCTTTGCAAATACCAGAATGCCATGGCTAAAAGAAAGAGCATATCTATAGTTGTGTGTGTGTGTGGTATCCAAAGAAACTGCAAAGGACAGATGACCACTGCTAATAGCAGAAGAAAGTATTTAGACTACCTAATATAATTGTCTGATGGTAATTCAAATAGATTTTTTTTAAAAAGTGCTCATAATGTTTTTAAAGAAAATATTTCCTAATAATAATTATTATTGACCTGATCAATATTTGACATAGCTTAATCACAAGAATGAAGCAAATCATGCTTCGTATCTTGTGGCTAAATTGCTATCGATCAGTGCAGCCCTAAAGCAATATGTTAGGGGAGGCAGCCTGGTATGATGGTTTAAGTACTGGAGCTTTATTGCACAAGGCAAATAAAGAAGTAGAGCAGGATAATTCCACCTTTCATTGGGGCTTACTGCATGATGCTGTTGCTCTCTTATTATTCTCCCATGTGAAACCATCTTGAAGTATTTCTTTATTATTATTATTATTCACTGAAAAAATCCATTAATAACATCTTTCCCCATAACTATCCTGCTGTGATTGGCAGTTTGAAAGTTAAATTTCACCATAATGTGATTTTTGGTGGTCAGGGGTAGGTAATGGGCTTGCTATGGGTGGGGAAACATGATCAGAGGAGAAAGAGGAGAAGGGAGTGACATTTCCTTTGGAAAAGTCACTGCAAAAAAAAGTTTAAACTTGTTTTCTCTTTAGAAAAAAAATACTTTCCCAAATGACTGCTCTGCCTCCCAATGGTGGCTTGTCAGAAGCTGAAACTTTGTTCACTACTCCCCACACACATCTCTTACAGACCGCAGAAAAGGGGCGGTCTGCAGCCACCCCTTTCTGTGGAGGATTGGGGCCAAGGCAGCCATACCAGCAGCCCAGAGGCCCCGATTTGGCACTTTTCCAGGCCACGGAGAAGCAGCAAAATGCTGCTTCCCCGTGGTCTGGAAAAAGTGTGTCCTTGGGGCTTCATGCCTCTGGACACCTCGGGAGCCAGAGCCATGGGAGAAAGGGGCCACTTGGCCCCTTTCTCCCTGGTGTCATTCCTGCAGCCATTTGGTCACTGCGGGAATGAGGCGCGCACCCAGAAGGAGCTCCATTTCGAGTGCCTTCTCATGCCACAGCCAAGCCGTCATAAGCAGTCTGGGGAGGCACAAAGATGTCACACACACACCACACCATTTGGATGCGGTGTGTGATGTCATAATGGCAGCACCCATGTACGCAGGGCGCTACCATTATTGCACCGCCGGCACGTATTAGGGTTAGGAAGCATGTACGTGGTGCGTGCTCCCTAACCCTAATACTGGCGCTGGTACACCTCTTGTTGGAGGTCTGTACCGTGCCAATGCTATGATGTGCTAATGCTGCCCTCATTTTCTCTCTCTCTCTCTCTCTCTCACACACACACACGCCTGGATATGTAAGCAAATGCCAAAGCAGACTCAAAGTTTAATAAAAGAATTATTTTTTATTCCTCTTCCTGTCTGTTTCTTTGTTGAGATATACTAATTGTGCGTGAGAATAGATCAGATAGATTGATCAATAACTGCTGACTTTCATCTGCCATTGATTAGTTTAGACTGCTGAGAACCCTAATTTATCCTGATCTGTGGGATACACACACACACACACACAGAAATATAAGGGGGTGTGGAAGGGTTTTGATTTATAATTTGATTTATATTTCTGTGGGGAAAATCTCCCTCTGTATGTGCGTGTGTGTCAAACGTGGAAAAGAAGCAGTAATTGGTGTGCAGTTCCAAATACTATGTAAATACTATATTTTTAACTGTCTATTATCCCCTCTGTTGTAAGCCGCCCAGATTCCCAGTGATTGGGCGGCATATAAATAAATCCTATTATTATTATTATTATTATTATTATTATTATTATTATTATTATTATTATTATTATTAT